>NW_020664543.1:80035-130804 GCF_002925995.2 Terrapene triunguis | reverse complement strand
CTTCCCAGAGCCATGGCCTGGTCCTGGCCCCAGCTCTGGGGAGAGGGGGCACAGACAGGGGTAAGGTGGGTGCAAAGCAAAAAGTTTGGGGACCACTGGCTTTCAGCACTCCCACTGTAAAAGTGTTCCAGCGCCACTGGATGGAAAGGCCCTCAAGAGGTCATCAAATCCAGCCCCCTGCTGCTGCACATTGAGTGGATGTTTTCAGAGAACTATCCACAATGACTCCAAGATCTCTTTCTTGAGTGGTAACAGTTAATTTAAACTGCATCACTTTATATAGATAGTTGGGATTATGTTTTCGAGGGTGCATTACTTTGCATTTATCAACATTGAATTTCATCTGCCATTTTATTGCCCAGTCACCCAGTTTTGTGAGATCCCTTTGTAGCTCTTCACAGGCTGCTTTGGACTTAACTATCTTGAGTAGTTTTGTATCAGCTGCAACATGTCCTTAAAAACCTCCAATAAAGAGGATTCCACAACCTCCATTGGAAGTCTATTCCATAGCTTAATTACCCTTACTGTTAGAAAAGTTGTTCCTGATAGCTAACCTAAATCTCCTTTGCTTCAGATTATGACCATTAATTCCTATCCTACATTCAGTGGACATGGAGAACAATTGATCACGGTCCTCTTTATAACAGCCTTTAACATATTTGAAGACTTATCAGTTTCCCCCTCAGTCATACATGACACTCAGAATATTAGTCTCAGAATATTAGCCTTTTTCACAGTTGCATCACATCGTTGACTCATGTTCTATTTGTGATCCAGTGTAACCCCCGATCCTTTTCAGCAGTACTACCATCTACCCAGTTATTCCCCACTTTGTAGTTGGGCATTTGATTTTTTCCTGCTTAAGTGAAGTACTTGGCACTTAACTTTATTAAATTTCATCTTGTTGAATTCAGACCAATTCTCCAATTTGTTAAGGTTGTTTTGAATTCTAATTCTGTCCTCCAAAATGCTTGCACCCCTCCCAGGTTGGTGTCATCTGAAAATTTTACAAGCATACTCTCCACTCCATTATCCAAGTAATTAATGAAAATACTGAGTCGTACCAGACCCAGGAATGACCCAAAAAGCAGTAAATATGATAAATTTTGATTTTCGTAAGGCTTGTGTCAAAAGCCTTATGAAAATCAAAATATGTCATATCTCCTGCTTCCCACCATCCAGCAGGCCAATACTCCTGTCAAGGTAACCCCCTGTTAAATAGAGAGATTTGATTATTATATGACTGCATGTTTTGCTAAACAAAAAAATAGGTCCACTGTTGTAATGATTATCATTTTGTTTCTGATATTTACATGGCAATGACTTGTAAACTTGAAACGTCCTAAATAAAATTAAAAAAAAAAAAAAAAAGTGAAGAGAGAATAAAATTATCCTAAAAAAAATTATTTTTGCAATATATGAGTAGTAAGACACCTTCAGTCAGGTGACACAACTAAAGCTCAAACAAACTCCATTGCTAAGTATTCTCATATTATGAAATGATTGAGTATTAATAGTAGCAGATGATTGTGTGTTAACAATGGCATAAAAAGTGGGAGGAAAAAGTCTTGAAATCAGAGAAGTACGGCATGCTGGCACATGTTAATGTGTTTATTTAGCCTATATGCCTGCCTAAAGCTGCTTCTGATTTATAGAAGCTGACCTTTCCTGGAATTTCAAGGTTAGCCAATTTAGCACAGTGTGCTAGCTGTGTCCTCATATACAAGAATCTTACACCACCTCAGTTTACTAAACATAATCTTACCAATTCTTCCCCAGGGGAGGCTGCCAGACTAGTAAGTAAAGCACCCGCCAGTATGCAAATACCACATGACACCTATTACTGTAAAGCAACATGCAGTACTGCCCATTGCACATCTTACATTAATTTTAACATTAGAGCTAAAAAGGACTGCCTGAATAGATATCAGATAACTACACCTACCCAGAGGATTCATCTCGAGCAGCAAACAGCAGAGGGGAGTGGCGAACAGCGGAGGCTAACAGAGGGAGTTTGCCCGGGATCTGTCAGAGAGGAGGTACGCTAAGTGCTGCATTAGGGGGGCTGTGTTGGTGAGTATCCGAGTGTCTGTTGCAGGGGACAGTTTGTCACTTTGACCGTGTGCTTGATTGTTTGAACAGTGTGAATTGGGAATGCTTTGTTCCAGGTGGGCCTTGAGTGGGCCTGACTGGTATAAAAAGGCAGTCAGCAGCGAACCAGCTGAGCGGCGAACAGTGGAGGCTAACAGAGGGAGTTTGCCTCGGGAGAGCCCACTGAGGCTTACATCTCACGAGCTTCTGTGAGTTGCTGCAACAGCTGAGGAAGCTCTTAGAAGGAAGAAATTATGGAAGGTGAGCGTTCAGTTGTTGTAACCTGCACAGGTTGTGCCATGTTTGTCTTTCTTCCACAGGACAGAAACGACTTTGTCTGTACAAAGTGCAAGCTGGTCTCTATATTGGAAGAGAAGGTTCGAGGTCTGGAGAAACAAGTATCGACCCTGCATTGCATACGAGAAAATGAAGATTTCCTGGACAGACGTCAGGATATGCTTCTACAGGCACAACGTTCTGAGGAATCGGAGCAGGTTGCGCAGAGGCGACTGAGGGACGGTGAAGAAACTTGGCAGCATGTCACCTCCAGAAGAAGAAAGAGGAGTGTCCATGTACCAGCAATGGAAATACAGGTGAGCAACCGTTTTCATGTTCTCTCCACAGGTACTAATGCGGAGAGTGGACTAGATGATACATCTGAGGGAAGGGAGCAGAAGGAGACTCCACCGATTGGAAGGCATGAGATGCACTGTCCTAGGGATGGGGGTTCCACGACCACCGCTCCCAAGAGAAGGAAGAGGGTGGTGGTGGTCGGGGACTCCCTCCTCAGGGGGACTGAGTCATCTATCTGCCGCCCCAACCGAGAAAACAGAGAGGTCTGCTGCTTGCCAGGAGCTAGGATTCACGATGTAACTGAGAGACTGCCGAGACTCATCAAGCCCTCGGATCGCTACCCCTTCCTGCTTCTCCACGTGGGCACCAATGATACTGCCAAAAATGACCTTGAGCGGATCACTGCAGACTACGTGGCTCTGGGAAGAAGGATAAAGGAGTTTGAGGTGCAAGTGGTGTTCTCGTCCATCCTCCCTGTGCAGGGAAAAGGCCTGGGTAGAGACCATCGAATTGTGGAAGTCAACGAATGGCTACATAGGTGGTGTCGGAGAGAAGGCTTTGGATTCTTCGACCATGGGATGGTATTCCAAGAAGGAGGAGTGCTAGGCAGAGACGGGCTCCACCTAACGAAGAGAGGGAAGAGCATCTTCACAAGCAGGCTGGCTAACCTAGTGAGGAGGGCTTTAAACTAGGTTCACCGGGGGAAGGAGACCAAAGCCCTGAGGTAAGTGGGGAAATGGGATACCGGGAGGAAGCACGAGCAGGAGAGTGCAAGAGGGGAGGACTCCTGTCTCAGACTGAGAAAGCGGGACAATCAGCGAGTTATCTTAAGTGCCTATACACAAATGCAAGAAGCCTGGGAAACAAGCAGGGAGAACTGGAAGTCCTGGCATAGTCAGGGAACTATGATGTCATTGGAATAACAGAGACTTGGTGGGATTACTCACATGACTGGAGTACTGTCATGGATGGATATAAAACTGTTCAGGAAGGACAGGCAGGGCAGAAAAGGTGGGGGAGTTGCATTATATGTAAGAGAGGAGTATGACTGCTCAGAGCTCCGGTATGAAACTGCAGAAAAACCTGAGAGTCTCTGGATTAAGTTTAGAAGTGTGAGCAACAAGGGTGATGTTGTGGTGGGAGTCTGCTATAGACCACCAGACCAGGGGGATGAAGTGGATGAGGCTTTTTTCCAGCAACTAGCAGAAGTTACTAGATCGCAGGCCCTGGTTCTCATGGGAGACTTTAATCACCCTGATATCTGCTAGGAGAGCAATACAGCGGTGCACAGACAATCCAGGAAGTTTTTGGAAAGTGTAGGGGACAATTTCCTGGTGCAAGTGCTGGAGGAACCAACTAGGGGCAGAGCTCTTCTAGACCTGCTGCTCACAAACCGGGAAGAATTAGTAGTAGAAGCAAAAGTGGATGGGAACCTGGGAGGCAGTGACCATGAGATGGTCGAGTTCAGGATCCTGACACAAGGAAGAAAGGAGAGCAGCAGAATACGGACCCTGGACTTCAGAAAAGCAGACTTTGACTCCCTCAGGGAACAGATGGGCAGATCCCCTGGGAGAATAACATGAGGGGGGAAAGGAGTCCAGGAGAGCTGGCTGTATTTTAAAGAATCCTTATTGAGGTTGCAGGAAAAAACCATCCCAATGTGTAGAAAGAACAGTAAATATGGCAAGCGACCAGCTTGGCTTAACAGTGAAATCCTTGCTGACCTTAAACACAAAAAAGAAGCTTACAAGAAGTGGAAGATTGGACAAATGACCAGGGAGGAGTATAAAAATATTGCTCAGGCATGCAGGAGTGAAATCAGGAAGGCCAAATCACACTTGGAGTTGCAGCTAGCAAGAGATGTTAAGAGCAACAAGAAGGGTTTCTTCAGGTATGTTAGCAACAAGAAGAAAGTCAAGGAAAATGTGGGCCCCTTACTGAATGAGAGAGACAACCTAGTAACAGAGGATGTGGAAAAAGCTAATGTACTCAGTGACTTTTTTGCCTCTGTCTTCACGAACAAGGTCAGCTCCCAGACTGCTGCACTGGGAAGCACAGTATGGGAAGAAGGTGACCAGCCCTCTGTGGAGAAAGAAGTGGTTCGGGACTATTTAGAAAAACTGGATGAGCACGAGTCCATGGGGCTGGATGCGCTGCATCCGAGGGTGCTAAAGGAGTTGGCGGATGTGATTGCAGAGCCATTGGCCATTATCTTTGAAAACTCATGATGATCGGGGGAGGTCCCGGATGACTGGAAAAACGCTAATGTAGTGCCCATCTTTAAAAAAGGGAAGAAGGAGGATCCGGGGAACTACAGGCCAGTCAGCCTCACCTCAGTCCCTGGAAAAATCATAGAACAGGTCCTCAAGGAATCAATTCTGAAGCACTTAGAGGAGAGGAAAGTGATCAGGAACAGCCAGCATGGATTCACCAAGGGCAAGTCATGCCTGACTAACCTAATTGCCTTCTATGAGGAGATAACGGACTATGTGGATGAGGGGAAAGCAGTGGATGTGTTATTCCTTGACTTTAGCAAAGCTTTTGATACGGTCTCCCACAGTATTCTTGCCACCAAGTTAAAGAAGTATGGGCTGGATGAGTGGACTATAAGGTGGATAGAAAGCTGGCTAGATCGTCAGGCTCAACGGGTAGTGATCAACGGCTCCATGTCTAGTTGGCAGCCGGTTTCAAGTGGAGTGCCCCAGGGGTCGGTCCTGGGGCCGGTTTTGTTCAATATCTTCATTAATGATCTGGAGGATGGCGTGGACTGCACTCTCAGCAAGTTTGCAGATGACACTAAACTGGGAGGAGTGGTAGATATGCTGGAGGGTAGGGATAGGATACAGAGGGACCTAGACAAATTAGAGGATTGGGCCAAAAGAAACCTGATGAGGTTCAACAAGGACAAGTGCAGAGCCCTGCACTTAGGACGGAAGAATCCCATGCACTGTTACAGACGAGGGACCGAATGGCTAGGAAGCAGTTCTGCAGAAAAGGACCTAGGGGTTACTGTGGACGAGAAGCTGGATATGAGTCAACAGTGTGCCCTTGTTGCCAAGAAGGCTAATGGCATTTTGGGCTGTATAAGTAGGGGCATTGCCAGCAGATCGAGGGACGTGATCATTCCCCTCTATTCGACACTGGTGAGGCCTCATCTGGAGTTCTGTGTTCAGTTTTGGGCCCCACACTACAAGAAGGATGTGGAAAAATTGGAAAGAGTCCAGCGGAGGGCAACAAAAATGATTAGTGGGCTGGAGCACATGACTTATGAGGAGAAGCTGAGGGAACTGGGATTGTTTAGTCTGCGGAAGAGAAGAATGAGAGGAGATTTGATAGCTGCTTTCAAGTACCTGAAGGGGGGTTCCAAAGAAGATGGATCTAGACTGTTCTCAGTGGTACCTGATGACAGAACAAGGAGTAATGGTCTCAAGTTGCACTTGGGGAGGTTTAGGTTGGATATTAAGAAAAACTTTTTCACTAGGAGGGTGGAGAAGCACTGGAATGGGTTACCTAGGGAGGTGGTGGACTCTCCTTCCTTAGAGGTTTTTAAGGTCAGGCTTGACAAAGCCCTGGCTGGGATGATTTAGTTGGGAATTGGTCCTGCTTTGAGCAGGGGGTTGGACTAGATGACCTCCTGAGGTCCCTTCCAACCCTGATATTCTATGATTCTATTATCTATAATGCATAATTCTCCCATAAGAATGGATGGACTGTAAAGTAGAAATTACATCTACTTTGGCTTGTTTAACACAAAGTTGTTTTTTATAGACTCCTGTACCTGTTTCTGCAAAGCAAGCTCTCCTTCCACTTCTTGGAGTTTTCTCTCCAACTGCTGTTTCAGCTTCTTATACTCCTCACAGTGATGGTCAATGTCAGAAACCTTAGAACTGTAACAACACCAAACAAATCTATATGAAATGTGGTCAATTATGAACTATTGATAGGTGCTTCTGAAAGGTTCTTCCAGGAACAATGCACTCAGAAATATAACTTGCAAAAATGTAATTTCTTAAACAAAAATGCATCTTAACTTTCCATTCACAACATACAATTACAAAATAATTGTTTTCATTCTCTTAGGGTATGTCTACACTACCCGCCGGATTCGCAGGCAGCGATTGATCCAGCGGGGATCGATTTATCGCGTCTAGTCTAGATGCGATAAATCGACTCCCGAGCACTCTCCCGTCAACTCCACCGCCGTGAGAGGCGCAGGTAGGGTCAACGGGGGAGCGGCAGCAGTCAACTCACTGCAGTGAAGACACCACAGTGAGTAGGTCTAAGTACGTCGACTTCAGCTACGTTATTCACGTAGCTGAAGTTGCGTAACTTAGATCGATCCCACCCCCAGTGTAGACCAGGTCTTACAAATAAGTAAATATTTAACAATTAATACATTTTCAGATCAGAAGGGACCCTTATAATCATCTAATTCAAACTCCTGCATAGGCTATAACTTCTGGTTGAGCTTCAGCATATTTTTTAGAAAGATGTCTAATCCAGGCTAGACTACACTACAAAGCCAGTACAGCTATACCAGCAAAGTCTCCTAGTTGAGATGCAGACTATACCAGCAAAAAGAAGTCTTTTGCCAGTATACTTAAACCATCTCCCTGAATGACATAAGCTACGCCATCAAAAGGACTCTTTTGCCAACATAAGCAGTGTCTACACGGGGGGGATTTACCAGCATAGCTATGTCAGTTAGGAGTGATTTTTCACACTTTCTGACAGACATAGCTAGGCTGATAAAACTCTGTAGTGTAGACCTGGCCTAAAGAGTAAAAGACTTCAAGTGATGGAGACTCCAACACATCCCTTGTAAGTTGCCCAGTGATTAATTACCCTTATTGTTAGAAATCTGACTCGTTTCAAGTTTGAATTTGGCTAGCTTCAACTTCCAGACATTGGATCTCATTATGCCTTTGTCTGATAGGTTAAAGAGCCTTCTGGCATCAGATATCTTCTTCCTGTGTAGGTACTTATACAGCATGATCAACCATCTCTGAACTTTCTCTTTGATAAATGAGACGGGGCACGCTTGCACTGCACTTGTTCAGCAGCAGTTAATCCTACACTGTGGGCAGAGGAGGCCATGCCCCCTTGGCCCTGCTGGGCATGCTTCAGCTGGAACCCAGGTATAAAAGGGAGCAGCTAAGCTCAGTCAGGGCTGACTGCTGAGGAGGGAGGATGCACATTGCAGGCTCCAGTCCAGGAGCTGCTGAAGCCTGAGACCGCTGAAGCCAGAGATGCAGAGACCCAGGCAGATACCCAGAGGCCTACAGACACCCGAGGGAGGTCGGTGCCATCAGGAGCTACACACACCGAGGAACCCAGAGACCCCAGAGATGCCCAGACCACTGCTTCGAGAGACAGGGTAGGAAGTGGCCCAGGGGAGGACTAGCCATTGGGCCAAGTGATGTCAGTGTGTTTTGATCGGATCCCCACTAACTCAGTGGCAAATACTCTCACCACTGACAGGACCCTGGACTGGGACCCAGTGGAGCAGAGGGAACTGGGTCCCAGCAGCCACCTGCCCCTAGGTGCCAGCCCTGTTCTCCCCATTTGCCATCAGACCACCTAGCCCCAAAAGAGAGGGCAGCTAAATTGACTCTGGTTATTAGGCCATGCAACCCTGAGGGAGAGGACAGCCATACTGACTTTGGCCTCTAGGTCGCACCACCCCAAGGCTAAGGGTGGTCGAGTGGATTCAGCCATGGGGCTGTAACGATCCTGACCCAAGAGGGATGTGCTTGCCCCACAGTAATAAGCTAAATAGATTGAGCTTCTTAAGTCTGCCCCTGAAAGGCAGCTTTCCAGATCTTACCTCATTCTGGTGGCTCTTTAATGAACCCCCTCTAATTCTTCAACATCCTTATTAAAGCACAGAAACCAGAACTGGACACACTGATGAGACCATTACTGTAATAATATCATAAACAGAAGAAATACTACCTCTTTGGTCCTATTCGATATTCCTCTAATTATGCATCCAAGGATTACATAAAACCCTTAGCCATAGCATCACACTGGGGACTCATGTTCAGCTGGTCATTCACCAGAATCCCTAAGTGCTCTTCAGAGTCACTGCTTTCCAGGATACAGTTCCCCATGCAGTAACTATAACCTACATTCTTTGCTTCTACATGTATGACCTTGAATCTAGCTAAAACGCATGGTTTTTGTTTGTGCCCAACTTCTCAAGTGATCCAGGTGACTCCATATAAGTTACCTGTTCTCACCATTATTTACCACTCCACCAATTTTTCTGTCATCTGAAAACATTACAGCAATTATTTTAGATTTTCTTCCAGGTGGTTTTTGGATATTTCAGTTTTGTTCCTCATCCACCTCCTTTTTCTGATTTGGTGGTCTATAGTAGACCCCTATCATGATGTTGTGACATTCCCCTGGTGTTATGCAGACAGGTGATCTGCTAGGTCACTCCAATCCTCAACTCTGGGAGCCAGCCTTACCCTGCTCTGCTGTGAGAACCCCCACTCCTGGACTGTTCACGCACAGCCTCTGGCATGTAAGCTGCTCCATAGATTGTGCAACCGAATTACACTAGCCAATATCTCTGGTCCCAGACACAACTCTAGGAACCTCCGTCTTGCAGTGTCCAGTTATGCCCGCTGGACACTGCAAGCTTATATGAGTTCGTCAATTTAACAAAGAAATTGATATGTACCAGGCTTGTTATCCCAAGGGGAGTCTCTGACACGCTTCAAACCAAATGCTCTGCTTCAGGTAGAATAAACAAATTTATTAACTACAAAAGATAGACTTTAAGTGATTATAAGTCAAAGCATAACAAGTCAGATTTGGTCAAATTAAATAAAAGCAAAACACATTCTAAGCTGATCCTAACACTTTCAGTGCCCTTACAAACTTAGATGCTTCTCACCACAGGCAGGCTGGCTGCCCTTCAGCCACGCTCTCCCCTTTGATCAGTTCTTCAGTCGCTTGATGGTGGTGTCTGTAGATGTAGGTGGAAGCGAGAGAGAGCATGGCAAACGTCTCTCATTTTTATCATGTCCTTTCTTCCCTCTTGGCTTTGCCCCCACCCTTCAAAGTCAGGTGAGCATTACCCCATCGTAGTCCCAAACTGACCAAGGGAAGGGGGGTGACTCATTCGAGAGTCCAACAACTCCTTTGTTGCTGCCTAGGCCAGTGTCCTTTGTTCCTGTGAGGCTGGGCTGGGTTTGTCCCATACATGCCCTGATGAGGTGTGAACTGTCCCTCTGCTCCTGGAGAGTTTTGCTTGGGCTTGTTTTAAGCCATGAGGACACATTTTCAGCCTCATAACTATATACATGAAATTACAACCTATAACATTACTATAAACAACAATGCTCAGTGCATCATGAGCCTTCAGAAGACACCTGACATGACAAACTTTACATTGGATACCACACAATCATAAGGATGAATATGGGGGTGCAGGGTGTGCCCCGAGGTATAGAGTCACAGATGTCACTCCTATTTTTCTCCCTTTTATCTTTACCATAGACTTTCAATTGGTGGGCCTCTCACCTCTTTCTGGACCTCATAAAAAGTGTATATACACCTCTACCCCAATATAACGCGACCCGATATAACATGAATTCGGATATAACATGGTAAAGCAGTGCTCCGGGGGGGGCGGGGTTGCGCACTCCGGTGGATCAAAGCAAGTTCAATATAACATGGTTTCACCTATAATGCGGTAAGATTTTTTGGCTCCCGAGGACAGCGTTATATTGAGGTAGAGATGTATTCTTGATGTATAATGCAACACCTTCTCCCTTTTTATTCTGCCAGTCCTTCTTGAACAAGCTATTCCCCCTCTATACCAATATTCCAGTCATGAGACTTATTACACCAAGCTACTGTGAGGCAAATTACGTCATAATTAAGGCTACGTTTTAGACACGGGTATTTTTAGTAAAAGTCATGGACAGGTCACGGACCGTAAACAAAAATTCACGGGCCCGTGACCTGTCCATGACTTTTACTAAAAATACCCGTCCTGACTAAAACTTGGGCGTGGGGCCATGGGTGCTCTGAGTGGGGGGCGGCCGCTGGTACTGGGGGAGAGGGGGGTTGGCGGGGCTGGCAGGGGCTTCCTACCTGGCTCCGCATCCCTGCAGCTCCTAGGCAGCAGAGGCAGGGTCCAGGCAGGGGTTCTGCTGCTCCTGCCACAAACGCCGGCTGCCGCAGCTCCCATTGGCCAGGAACCACGTAGGAACTGCAGGGAGGCCATGCCAGTGGGAACCGGGGAACCCCCCCACTCAAGGTAAGCACCCCCTGCACTCTCCAACCCCCGAGTCAGGCAGCCCCTGAGCCAACACCAGCCGCTGCAGAAATCATGGAGGTCACGGAAAGTCACGGAATCCGTGACTTTTGTGACCTCCGTGACAGATTTGCAGCCTTAGTCATAATTTAGCTTATGTACTAATACTTCCAGAGGTGAATGAGGAACAAACAGAACTATGCAAAACCCAAGACTTCGTAGTAATGGGAGACGTTAACTACCCAGACATCTGTTGAAAAAGTAATACAGCAAAACACAAAATTTCCAATAAATTCTTGGAATGCACAGGGGACCAGGAGCGTACTTACCTTAGAGTAACTTCAGTTCTTCAACATGTTTTGTCCCTTTGGTGGTCCATCATTGGATGTGTGCATGCCCCTGTGTGCTCCCCACCAGAGAATGCAAACCATCCACGGTCCCAAACCTGTGCAGAACAGCACCTTGAGCCTCCAAACAAGGACATATAAGGTGGTGCCGATCCGCTGCCACTCAATTTCTTCTCAACCACGAAGCAGAATCTCCACAGCCAAGGGGGAGGAGGGGGAGAGATGGAGCACCAGGAGGGACAAAACATTTAGAAGAACTCAAGTTACTGTATGGTAAGTAACCTCTTCTTCTTTGAATATATGTCCTTATGGGTGCTCTAGCACAGGAGACTCCCAAGCAGTAACTAAGAGTGGGTGCTGAGGAGGCAAGTCTAAGACAGTTCAAAGGACTGCGTTGTCAAAGGTAGTATCATCTCTGGAAGCAGGTAAGATGGTGTAATGCTTGGCAAAGATAAGAAGAGACGACCAGGTTGCACTCCTACAGATTTCTATTATAACATCTTTCAGTAGCATTATAGATGTGGACTCAGCCTGAGTGGAATGTACTGTTACTGTACCGAGGCCACATCCCAACGGATCCATAACACCCTTGGTACTGAAACGATTTAGAGTGCTGAGATATCTGGGACCTACTAAACCATATCTTTGTTGCACAAATGTAAATTCTCAGAGGCCATAATGTTGCCCTCAAGTCCCGCAGGGTGTGGAAGGAGGAGTCTGTCATCACTGAAGGGCTTGGGCCGTTCAATCATATTCTGCACCTCTCTCAGGAGACCGTAAGACTGGAACCAGGATGTTCTCCATATAACCACAGTTGTGGCTAAGAATCTAGGAGCTGTGTCTGGTGCATGTAGGGCAGCCTGGAGGCAGGTTTTAACTATCAACTATCTTCCAAAATGAGGACTTGAAGTTATTTCTTCTGGTCCTGTGGCAGATGTTCAATAAAATGTGTGAACTTGGAAAACGTGTTAAATATTTTGCCAACAGGAGTTGGTAGGTTGCCATCTGAAACTGGAGAGCTACCAAGGAGTAGCTTTTTTGTATCCAGGAGGGCTAAACATATAGACTCCATAACATAAGGAAAGGGTCTGGAGCAGGTCTGTCAATTTCCTTCATTAGCCACATCCACCACCAGGGAACTGGGAGTGGGGTGGAAAAAGAAATGCTCTATTCCCTTGCCAGGAATATAGTACTTTTTATCCACCCATTTATAGGTGGGTTGGATAGTGCTAGGTGTTTGCCAGACTTTATCAAGGCTGCGTACCTCTGAACCTCTGATATGGATTGGAAATGTGGACGCTGCTTAAACAAGACACCAGGAAGCTGGAGGCATTTCATATGCGTAAGAGATGGTTTGACTTTATCAGTAATAGGGATGTATCTTTGAGAACTGGCCTCAAGAATTTAAGTCATCATTGGCCACTACTAGCTAGCCCTTTTTGGGCACATTGCTTGCCTCAGAGACAAAGTCTGTGCACATACAGCCCTGAAGATGGGACTTCAGATCAGGAGGGGAACAGGCTGGCAGAAGTTACACAGTCACCCCACGATTAACCTGGCTGCACGAGATCATTAATAACCCCAAGGAGCATTTAGACATCTGGAATAAAGCCATACAGTGTGGTCATGGACACTCGGCATTACAGACCTCTGCTGTCTAAGCATATTGTTGTTGTTGGCCAGAGGGTGCGAATAGGCAATAACAGAGCCTCATTGATTAGGAGGGCTAATTTCCTCTTACAGGTGATATTCAGAATGTGTTGAGACTCCTGTTTCTCTTCTAATGGGATGTGGAGGGATTCTGCCAGACATTTCATGAGGTCTTGGGAGGCCTGAAGGTTATCAGCATAAGAGGGTGGAGGGGCCATTATCGCCTCATCAGGGGATAGTGAGGACTTTGATGACAAGACTGAGTTTCCTTCCATCTGTCAGTCCTGCTGTTCTTCATGCCTCCTGGTGCCAAAGGGCCATAGGGTACCAGAGGACAATCATGTGGTAGCAAAGACTGGTCAGTCAGTACTCAGCATGATGCAGTACCAGCAGGTATATGGGTCTTTTTCTGGCAGGTACCCTACAAAATTGTTCACCAAAGTTACCCCAGGGATTCTAGTAAGCCTACTGAATAAGCAGATAATGGAACAGTCCCCACAGATACTCATAACCCCTGAATTTAGGGCATCTGGTGGGGTCTGGAAGATCAGGAATAGTGGCTCAGAAGGGTGTGATGGTATGGTGCTGAAAAAGAGCCTTGTGCCAAGACATCAGTCTGAAGAAATATCCTCCCCTCGGCTGAAAGGGGGAACAAATACAGGTGTCAGTACCAGAGACAGAAGGTCCTACTGGTGTTCAGTCCAAGAGGATTGCAGTTGAAGGTGTCTGAGCGGAAGGGATTGTCAGAGGTCCATAACAGGTGAGACTGCAGTTCTTCTAGTATGAAGAGGTCATCTTGGGGAAAAAATCTGGAGGGTGTTGGAGAGCTATGGTATCCAGAAGTCTGAGTCAGTACCAGAGCCTGGAAAAGGCATTAGTGCAGAGATGAGGAGCGTGGCACTTTGGAGGACAGGATTAGAATTCAAAACAACCTTGACAAATTGGAGAATTGGTCTGAATTCAACAAGATGAAATTTAATAAAGATAAGTGCCAAGCAGTTCACTTAGGAAAGAAAAAAATCAAATGCACAATGACAAAATGGAGAATAATGGGCTCCATGGTTGACTTGAACATGAGTCAACCATGTGATGCAGCTGAGAAAAAGGCTAATATTCTAGCCATATGTACAACACAGAAGGTAACTGTTCCGCTCTACTCAGCACTGGAGAAGCCTCAGCTGGAGAACTGTGCCCAGTTCTGGACACCAAAGTTTAAGATGTGGACAAGTTGGAGAGAGTCCAGAAGAGAGCAATAAAAATTATAAGAGGTTTAGAAAATCTGAACTATAGGGAAAGGTTAAAAAAAACTGGGCATGTTTAGTCTTGAGAAAAGAAGACTGAGCGGGAACCTGATAGCAGTCTTCAAATATGTTAAGGGCTTTTATAAGAAGGACTGTGCGCAATTATTCTTCATGTCCACTGAAGGTAGGACAAGAATTAATGGGTTTAATCTGCAACAAGGGATATTTAGGTTAGATATTAAGAAAATCTTTCTAACTATAAGGACAGTTAAGCTATGGAACAGGGGTTTCCACAGCACGCTGTGGAATCCCCATCATTGGAGATTTTAAAGGACAGGATGGTCAAACACCTGTCAGGGATAGTGTAGGTGTACTTGGTCCTGCCTCAGCACAGTGGGCTACACTTGATGACTTCTCAAGGTCCCTACCAGCCATACATTTCTATGGTTGTATTATTTAGTAGCAACAAATACAGAGCATTATTAATTGAATTATGAAGGGAGCTTAGCTCTGTCTTTTTTGCCAAAAGATATCATGTTGATAAGAAGTCAGCAATATACACAAATCTAATTTTAACTATAATTAATCATGTATAAATTTATGCATATATGTCTGGAGATCATCTTTATAATGGCTTTTACAGAAAAGCAAACCTTTTTTGCTGTGAGTTCCCCCTACAGCAAACATTTCTCTAACATTCTTCTGCAGTGTTACCTGCTGGTAGGGACATCCTTATGCACAGGTGACTGAAGACTAGGCTATGAAAAAACAGAGGTACTATTTGTACCCTCCCACACAACAAAAAAAGGAGTCAAGGTGATAATACAGAAGATTGGCAGTAGCAGGCTTCAAGGAAACTTGTCCTGGCGCAACCTCTTCGGGCAGCAGGATCTATAATATATCACTAAACTAGTTAGAAACTTAAATCACAAAGCTTAAAACTGTTACCTCAAAGTCTTAAAAATAAGTACATTCCGACATGTAATAGTGTCTCCTTCTCCATCTCCTCCACCCAGCAAACAAGTCTGTTGCTAGTTAAGTGAGGGTCTAGCTCAGTGTGCTTTTTTCTCTCTCTTTTCATTACAGAAAATGCCTCTCTTATAGCTAAGGCTACGATTTGGTCACGGGGGTCACGGAAGTCATGGAATCCATGACTTCGGCAGACCTCCATGACTTCAGCACGTAGCGGCTGGGGGCTGCTGGCTACCCCCACCTCCTCTGGTGGCTGGGAGCTTTGGGGTACCCCTGCCGCCTGGAATGGCGGGGTCCCCCACAGCTCCCCAGTCGCCACAGGTACGGGGGTCCCTCACAGCTCCACAGCTCCCAGGCAGCTCCTCAGCCGGTGGCGGCAGGGGAATCCTCCGCAGCTCCCCAGTCCCCATGGGTTCCGGGGACCCCCGGAGCTCCCTAATCCCTATGGACGGTGGGGGGAATCCTCCGGCAGCTACCCAGCCACCACAGGTGTGGGGGTCCCCCACAGCTCCCAAGCAGTTCCTCAGCTGGCGGCAGCAAAATCCCCCACAGCTCCCCAGTCCCCATGGATGCCGGGGACCCCCATAGCTCCCTAATCCCCGCAGACGGTGGGGGGAATCCCCTCACAGCTCCCCAGACACCGTGGGGAGAATCCCCCGGCAGCTCCCCAGACACCGTGGGTGCTGTGAATCCCCTGAGCTCCCCAGCCACCACGGGTGTGGGGGGAATCCCCCAGAGCTCTCCAGTCCCCACAGGCAACCCCCACAGCACCCAGTCACAGCAGGGCAGGGTGCTGGACCCTCCTCCTTCCACCTATGTGTCATGGACATTTTTAGTAAAAGTCAGGGACAGGTCATGGCTTCTGTGAATTTTTGTTACTTGCCCGTGACCTGTCCATGACTTTTACTAAAAATGTCCATGACAAAAATCATAGCCTTAGTTATAGCAAAGCCAAGTTAGTTGCTCTAGTGTTCCTTATATGATCTACTGAAAAACAGTTTTGAATGGCTCATCCTTCTTCCCCTTTACTTAAGCAACATGAAGAGCATAGGTCCTCCCTTCTTTAACCCATTAAATCAAACTCCAATATTGAGTCATTACTGTTTTTTATTTCATTTAACTTGCCAATATCCAACTGCGGGCTGTTGGTCCAAGATCATAGGTACAATTTATCCCTATAGAAATTATCTAAAAATGCAACAATTCTATACAAAACTATAAATCAGCTATCCAGTTATAGGCATCTATCCAAGACCAATTGTGGGACTGTATGACAGACTGCTGGAAACCAAAAGCTGAGCCAGCACTCTGACCACTTAAACACCAATTAATTCCTCCAAACTCAAGGATGGACCTGACTGTGCCCAATTAGCAGATTAGAATGGGCTGAGGAGGACTAAAGAGCTAATTAGCCCATTACCACAAAGGATAGAAGGTGGTACAGGAAGGAAGTGCTGAAGAGAGAGGCAAGTTAATTGAGCCAGAACCAAGAAGGATCTCTCAGTGAACAGCTTTCTTCCCTCTCCTGGGCAGAGGGCTGAGGAGAAACCTGATGCTGTAAATGAGGTGGTGAATGGACCAACAAGGTCATTGGAAAAACCATGTACATAAACTACCCGGTAGTATTTAACAATGGAAGGTGTCCGAATAGTCTGTGTAGACAGAGCAGAAGACAGGGGCAGGGTCTCACTCTGTCACAGACTGCTACAAACAATCTTACTCCAAGTTTATAAGCCACAGAACAGGCACAGTTGTCTATCATTACTTATTAAAATTTTCTCTTAATGCAAGAAAATCACCGACTCAAGTGACATTTTTAAAGTTAATAAGTTTGGTCAGCATTATTATTACTAAAGGCCACATTTTTAAGCAGAGCCAAGTCCTTGGAGGATCCTTGATCTTTTGCACTGGAAACCAAGAACCAAGTGCAGTCAGACACTACTATTTATAAGTCAAAAACATGGCAACTTGCCATTTGAACTGGCTACTTGTTCCATTTCTTCAACAAGCACTTCTCATATTCAAATCTCACACTAAGCTAGACAAATTCAGATTCACAAAAACAATAAAGACCTTCAATATCCACCTAGATACTGTTGAGAAAAGTCAGTTATGGCGATCTAGTGTTGGAGTGATTGCATAAGTTTGTTCAAAATAGTGATGGTTTTTATGAAAATTTTCTTTTAATCTAGTTTTAAGTAAAATTTAGTTAAAGATTTTGGTTCTTAAAGCATATTTTATCATTGTGTACGTTTCACATATGTTTCATGCATCAAAGAGTACTTTTAACTATTTTAACATTTAACTATTTTAGTTATTTCTATCTTCAGCAGACAAATAAACATCAGTGGATAAACTTACTGAGAGGATGCTGTGGGAAGTTTTCTTGACTGGAGTCTCTTACTACTCTCTAATTGTCTCAATATTAGAGAAACATTCCAAGAGAATTAGACTAATTAAAGGACTTTGATTACTGGAGGCTTCTCTCTGTCCTCTTAGATTTTGATAAGTTAAGACCATAAGTTACTGGGGTAGGCCAATGGTCCATCTAGCCCAGTATTCTGTCTTCCAGCAGTGGCCAGTATTGAACCATCAGCAAGTTCGCGGATGACACTAAGCTGGGGGGAGAGGTAGATACGCAGGGTAGTGATAGGGTCCAGAGTGACCTAGACAAATTGGAGGATTGGACCAAAAGAAATCTGATGAGGTTCAAAAAGGACAAATGCAGAGTCTTAGGACAGAAGAATCCCATGCACTGCTACAGGCTGGGGACCGACTGGCTACGTGGCAGTTCTGCAGAAAAGGACCTGGGGATTACAGTGGATGAGAAGTTGGATATGAGTCAACAGTCTGCTCTGGTTGCCAAGAAGGCTAACAGCATATTGGGCTGCATTAGTAGTAGCATTGCCAGCAGATTGAGGGAAGTGATTATTCCCCTCTATTCGGCACTGGTGAGGCCACATCTGGAGTACTGCGTCCAGTTTTGGGCCCCCCACTACAGAAAGGATGTAGACACATTGGAGAGAGTCCAGCGGAGGGCAATGAAAATGATTAGGGGGCTGGGACACATGATTTATGAGGAGAGGCTGAGGGAACTGAGCTTATTTAGTCTGCAGAAAAGAAGAGTGAAGGGGGATTTGATAGCAGCCTTCAACTACCTGAAGATGTGTTCCAAAGAGGATGGAGCTAGGCTGTTCTCAGTGATGTCAGAACAAGGAGCAATGGTCTCAAGTTGCAGTGGGGGAGGTCTAGGTTGGATATTAGGAAAAGCTATTTCACTAGGAGGGTGGTGAAGCACTGGAATGGGTTACCTAGGGAGGCGGTGGAATCTCCATCCTTAGAGGTTTTTAAGGCCCGGCTTGACAAAGCTCTGGCTGGGATGATTTAATTGGGGTGGGTCCTGCTTTGAGCAGGGGGTTGAACTAGATGACCTCCTGAGGTCTCTTCCAATCCTAATCTTCTATGATTTTATGAAAAGCCTTCCCTCTATCAACTCTGAAATCCACCTCTATGCCAATCCCCCTCCCCCATCTTGCAGCTTTTGTGTTAGAGATATGGTGCACCATTTAAGAGCAGCCCTGGGGTTCCTCTAACAATGCCAGAGGTTTGGAAGTTCTCCACTAGAGAGTGAATACAGATGCTTTAAAGGTGACTTAAAGCTATCTTTGCAGACCCGAACTCTGTTCTTGTGCTAAGCATAGCTCAGCCAGAATGGAGCTTTTAATCTGCTTGTCAAATTTGTACGTACCTTCCTTTTTAATGTATTAAAGAAACTATTGCTTTATCAGATCCATAGACGCTCATTTGGGAGGCTGAATGTCTACTTTTCCAAGATAGTACTGTACTATAAAGAAAAATATCTCTTACCTGTGCAGCCGCTCCATCTCTAACTGATGTTCTTTAAGTTTTTGTTGATATTGGTACTGCAGAGCCTCTTGTTTCTGGGTTTCCTTGAGAAGTGTTTGTTGCAGCTTATCCAGCTGTATCCTAAGATCGCTAACTTCTGCCTGTTTAGCATTTTCAGCCATTTTCAAATGAGTAAACATGGCATCATAGCGCTCCAGTTCTCTGTCTCTCTCTTCCAGAATTTTCAGATTATAGGTGAAATCTTCTTTTAACCTATTGAATTTTTTATGCATTTCTTGGAGCTGCTTTCTGGTATCCTGCAATGTTGTCTTCTGAAAACAGAGATGGCGAGCTTGTAGCTCTTTCCATTCTTGTTCTTTCCTCACAAGAAGTTCATTTAGTTCTTTCTCCATTTGTAACATTGTTGAGCCTAAGATAGAAGAAAGTTACTGATTGGAGCCTGATGACTGAAAAATGTCTCCTCTCCAATCATTCACTTCTCCACACTCCATCTGTTGTACTGCATAATTAGTTAGATGTTTTATGGACTTAAAGTGGACTTTAACTTTTTCTGAAATATCAGATATTGGTCATGGCTAAGAGCAGGAAGCTATTTATCTTACATGACCCCCGCCCTCATAATCTTTTCAATGTATTTATCCTCATTACACCTTAGTGAGATAGGTAAGTACGATTATCCCTGATTAAGCAGATGGAAAATTGAGGCACAGGAGACTCAGAGACTTGCCCAATGGCACACAGGAAGTCTGTAATAAAGCAGGAAATTTAACTGAGGAGTCCTGAATCCCAGGATAGCACTCAAAACACTGGACCATTCTTCATGTCTGTGTTCCACTTCATCCCTTCACCAATCTATTCTTTTCCTCCATTTTCTGTATGGTAACTGGGATTTCAAAAGCCCATTGGGAGGAGAATAGTCCACAAGATACCAAAATCACTGGTTATAAACTTAGGGGGAAGTTTTAAATTTAAATTTTAGTTTTAAATTTAAACTCAGATTATGAATGTCCAGCATTTTCCCACAAACTCCGTTAAAATTCCTGTGAAGGATAATTATGCAGGTGAGGGCCATGTCGCACAGGTGTAATACCCCTAGCCAGAGGGTCTTTTCGCAATGCCACACATCCGATCTTATCCATTTTTGCTTTTAAATTCCTTGGCCATGTCTACAATAGGAAAAAAAAGGTGTATTTTTAACATGAGTTAACTAACGTGTTAAATTCCTACGGTGTGTCTGTAACAACCTGGCCCAGTCTCCTTCTGAATGGACACATATCTGTTTTGAGTAGACCCAACTGCTCAATCCCACATTCTCCTAAACCAGGGTCTAGACAGAACCTACTCACAATTCCTAGCTCTTGGTCTGTAAGGCATACTTCCAGGCCCAGACCCATTGTTTGACCCCTTCTTTGGGATATGGTTTGGTGGCCTCCAGGCTCCGGAACCAGTGCCTCTGCCCTCCTAAGCCCCCCACATGATACCTCAGAGTTCCACGGTGGTTCTGAACACTTTAGGCTTCTAGTTTAACCGCTTCAGGCCCAACGTGGTATGAAGGCAAGGAACACAAACTTAACAAAGGAATTTCTTATCCAGTCACTCTACTCTTAAAAAGCACTAGAGAGTTACAGTGACTCTCTAGTTTGATTTCTCTCCTCCTGCGAATCTGAGATCTAGTCAGTATTTCAGTCTATGCAGAGTCCCTCTCTTCTGCCTTCCTTTTCTCTCTCCAGCCTGGTCTTCTGTCATGTGTTAGTGAATGATCTCCACTTCTGTAAGA
Organism: Terrapene triunguis; assembly: GCF_002925995.2. Lineage (NCBI taxonomy): Eukaryota > Metazoa > Chordata > Testudines > Emydidae > Terrapene > Terrapene triunguis. The sequence goes on along the minus strand of NW_020664543.1, from coordinate 110,011 downwards.
GCACCCCCTCTTATATACAATCTTACTCACTCTAGCCATGTGCCCAGACTGAGGCTTGGTCTACACCTAAAACTTAGGTCAATCTAGCTATGTGGCTCAGTGATGTCAAAAATTCAGATGCAAGCGACATAGTTAACCCAACCTATGCCACAGTATAGACACCATTAGGTTGATGAAAGAATTCTTCCATCAACTTAGCTACCATCTCTAGAGGGGGTAGATTTTCCACAGCAATGGAAAAACCCTTTCCATCACTGTAGAAAGCATCCACACTACAGTGTTACAGCAGCCTGGCTTCAGCACTGCCATGTGGTGCTTGTTGTGTAGACACAGCTTGAGAAACTCTAGCCCCTTCCCCCCCATGCAGGCTTTTGTGTTGACAGTTCACTGTGCCATTGGGTTAGGTAGAGCCAGCAGTTGAGAGACAATCCAAGTTGATGGCCCTAGATTGTTCTATGATGGATCCTAAATTATAGACAGCACCCCTGCAGCTCCCATTGGAGCACTGGAGGGGGCCATGCCGCGGCTTCTGGGAGCCAGGTGGTGCGGCCCTCGACCCTGCACCCCGGCTGGAGCGCCGGAGTGGGGCCATGCCGCGGCTTCCGGGAGCCGCGTGGTGCGGCCTCCGACCCTGCGCCCCGACTGGAGCTCCGGAGCAGAGCAAGCTCCAGACCCCACTCCCCAGCAGGAGCTCGTGGGCCACCTTAAAACAGCTTGTAACCCGGATCCGGCCCGCGGGCCATAGTTTGCCCACCCCTGTTCTAGGTGTTTGCAAACTGATTGCTTAATTATTTGCTTCATTATCTTTCCAGGTACTGAAGTTAAAATGACTGGTCTGTAATTCCCCAGGTTGTCCTTATTTTCCTTCTTATAGATGGCCAAATACAATGCCATTTTTCAGTCCTCTGGAATCTCTCCCGTCTGCCATGACTTTTCAATCTAATCACTAATGCAGGGGTGGGCAAACTACGGCCCGCGGGCCGGATCCGGCCCCTCAGGGCTTTAGATCTGGCCTGTGGCACCGCCGGCACCACATCCCTGCAGCCCCCGGGCGGGGGGGCAGAGGGCTGCATGCATTGCCCTTGCCTCCAGGCACCGCCCCCCACAGCTCCCATTGGCCGGGAACGGGGAACTGTGGCCAATGGGAGCTTCGGGGGAGGCACCTGGAGGCGTGGCAAGGGCAGTGCACGCAGAGCCCTCCGCCCCCCCTCCCCCAGGGGCCGCAGCGCTTCCTCGAGCGGCGCGGGGCCAGGGCCGGGGCCAGGGCAGGCAGGGAGCCTGCTGGTCCCAGTGTGCGCAGTTGCCATCCCGGAGCCGCTTGAGGTAAGCAGGGCTGGAGCCCAAACCCCTCCTGTACCCCGCCCCCCAACTCCCTGCCCTAAGCTCCCTACCTGCACCTCAACTCCCTGCCCTGATCCCCCTCATGCACCCCGCACCCCTTCTGCCCCCCAACCCCCTGCCCTGAGCTCCCTGCTGCACCCTGCACCCCTCCTGCACTGCAACCCCCTGCCCTGAGCCCCCTCCTGCAGACCATACCCCTCCTGCACCCCAACTCCCTTCCCTGAGCCCCCTCATACACCCCGCACCTCTCCTCTGCCCCAATCCCTTGCCCTGAGCCCCTTCCTGCACACCGCACCCCCTCCCACACTCCCTCCCACACCCCAACCCCCTGCCCCGGCCCTGCATACTATTTCCCCATCCAGATGTGGCCCTCGGCCCAAAAAGGTTGCCCACCCCTGCACTAATGGCTCAGATACTTCCTCAGTCAGCTCCTTGAGTATTCTAGGATGTATTTCATCAGGCCCTGGTGACTTGAAGACATCTAACTTGTCTAAGCAATTTTTAACTTGTTCTTTCCCTATTTTAGCCTCATTTTCACTGGCATTCACTATGTTAGACATCCAATCGCTACTAACCTTTTTGTTTCAGTTTTCACCAAAAAAAGTCATAATAGTCATAATTATGCAGCATAATAGACTGACCTTGTCAAGATCGGCTGGTTTTTTGACACAGAATACAAAATGGCAGTTAGCAGATAAAGACAGGATGCAACAATGGAAGTCACAAAACAAAATTAAGTTCATAATTTGATAGACATACACTATTACAGTGTTTGCACTATCCTTTTTTCCCCTTCAAGCTAACTGATTGCCAACTAAACGTGTAAAGGCTAGTATGGGCACTCGCTATACTTTGTTCCAGGGTACAAACATTTGTTCTTTATCCTAGGACAGTGGTTTTCAAACTAGGGTACGCAAGCTCTTGTCAGGGGGCATGTGAGAAAAATCCTGTACTGGCAGACCACACATTTTATTTAATACAGAACTTTTCAAACTATGGAGCACGTACCCCTAATGGGGGCGCAGAGGACTGTTCGCGGGGGGGGGGGGGGGGGGGAGCTAGGGCCCCCCCCCCACAGCGGGGGGCCGGGGGGGGGCGCCCCCCCCCCCCCCCCACCCCCCTCCGCAGGCCACCACCCTGTCTGGGTTGGGGGGGGGGGCGCAATGAGCTAAGCCCCCCCCCCTTGGAGTTACATTTTTAGTTGTGCTCCCCCAAACACAGACAGGCTGGGTGGCCCACTGAGTTGAGTCAGGCGATGGAGGTGGCGTTCCCTCCCTGAGCCACCTGGCATTGCTGCTCGCCCCCCCTGTACATTCCTCTGTGCTCCCCTAGAGGGGGGGTGCACCCCACAGTTTGAAAACTTCTATAAGCTGCTGCCAAATAGAAGGCAGAAAACTTGGGGGGCACAATAGAAGGCAGAAAACTTCTGTATCTCAGAAGATGAGTCAAATAATTACAATATTTTTAAATTATCTTTAAATCTACCTCTCAAGATGTGCACAAGCCTAAACTGAGTAATCTTATTGCTGTAACCCTTGTCCATTCTCACCCTCTTCCTACTGTTTTTTATCCTCAATCATTTACATCCTATCTAGTATATTATAAATTCTTCAGGACAGGGACCATGACTTTCCATTTATTCTGTACAGTGCCATTCACACTTCTGGGTGCTGTAAAAATAATATATGATAGTCTCTGCTCAGCCCCTTTTCCTAAATCTCTGGAGTCAGTACAGATGCTCTCACAGCACAGTGTTATTCTGTATCAGTTATTACAGATAATCCTGCCTGTATAAGCATGGGGATACAGAGAACAATAAATCAGACAGGCAGGTCTTTCCAATGGTGGCTCTTTAATCTCTTAAAATGCAAAATAGATTTTCAGATCAGCAAACCTGATACAATATCCCTGCTCCAAAAGGATGCTACATTTTAAACATGATTTCTTTCCCCATACACCTAACAAATCTCATTCTTCAAGGTTTAAAATTTAGTCTGTGAGGGTCAGGATGGAAAATGATAAGCAGCATAGTATTCTGAGGAAGCTTTGTTTTTCTCTGACAAATCACATAGTAACCATTGTTAGAGGAATCAGTGGTCTGGATGGATTTTAAAATTTGCTGTGGCTCAGTTTTGCCATTGTCATTACTGTTTCCATTAATGGAAGAAAAATTAAATGGAATACTCTCTTCAACTTAAATTTGATAGTTGTGTATTTATGGAGAAGGTGTTCACAATACTATAATCCAATCTCTCTTTTTACTTTAGTAGGCAGAGATGGATATTTCCTACCAAAAGCAATATTACTAGGCATTTATGAGCAATGTTTCTTTTGTGCTTCTTGTACTTATCAGACAACATTAAAGAAAGGTCTGTTCTTTTTATATCTCCCTCTTACTCCTTTTAGCTGCTGCTGCTGCTCCAAATGCATTTGGCTGTTAACACAGCCACAAATGTTAAGTAAAATATTTCTAATGCAAAAGAACAAATGCCAAGTTTATACACAGAATGTAACAATATTATCATTAGTTCAAAATCCATTAGTGGGCTGAATCATCTCAAAATATTTCAAACTGCACTGAACAGTTATCTACTCTGTTAAACAAAAGAGGCTTTTGTGCCAGCCCATAAACAGAGTGGTATCAAAACAGTTTCATAAGTGCTTTTAAAATAAAACCTGACACATACTTCATTGGCTAAACTTGGCCATACAATCTTTAGACAAGACCTTTGTAACAGTCAGAAGGGAGCAAAACTTAGATCTTCCATCTTACTGCCACTCTATCACCTCCCCTTAAGTATCTATCAAACTGAAGTCACAATTTTTCAAAAGGAGGTTAAACAACATGAAACTTAGAGTAAATCAATCTTTACTTTTACAGGATCTTCCATTTTACATTTAGAAAAAGTGTTAATATTTTGTGTGCATGTGATTTAACTGAAAATAGTAATTAACAGAGAAAAAATTGTCATTTCTTTTTGGGTTTGTTCTAGTCCCTCAGTATTTCCTTGGTTTTGACGGGGGTGAGGAAAGCTTAAAAATACAGAACCTAATAATGGGAAGAAAGCATTTGCTTCTGAGAGCAGCAGTATTCACAATAGGGAATTACTAAAACTATGACAGGTATGTATACAGTATTGTGAAAACTGCTGCATTATTTTATACAGCAGCTGGAACAACATCCTGGATGTCTCACAATCAAGCTTCAGTCAGAGTACAGTAAAGACACAGCCCGAGTGGCACCAAAAATTACTTCCTAATGGTCATGGATACAGGCAAGATTTTCATGTTCATATTGCAGGATGTATCTGCAACTTTTGATACAAGAAACAACGAAGTACTGCTAAACTGTCTGCGTAACACAGCTGGGGTAAATCATAACATTACAATGATTCCAATGACTTCTCTCCAGTTGAACCCAAAGAATGATGATCGGTAAGAGGGCCTTTGGGGAAGAGGAGTAATCATGAAGAATCTCACTAGGATCCATACTGAATATCTACATGAGACCACTTAGATTGTGAGATGCTCTGGGCTCAGCTGCCAACAATATGCTGATGACATTCAAATGTCTATCTCATTTGTCACTGATCCAATGACTCCCATTACTAAAAATATTACAATGCCTATAAAAGATCAGATGGCAGCTGGCTCAGACCAACCCAGACAAGACCAAGTGATACTGGCTGAAAGGGGGGAAAGCACTTTGAAGAACTAGCTAGAACTCTGCACACCTCTACCTTTCTGTCAAAGACATACAGCCTCCTTTTGTCAGAATGGTTCAAAGTCTTGGGGTCTGTTTGAATCATCACTAAAGCTTAGCTCACTAGGTAGCACTTGTGGCTAAAAACATCTTTTTTCCCATCTCCAATGCACTAGGAAACTTTACCCCTACCTCCGGGATGAGAAGCTGGCCCCAGTGATCAATGCATTTGTCACCTCCCAGACAAGATTACTGTACTTCACAGTACACACAAGAGCACATCAAGACTGTACTTCAGTCCTCCCCATTCATTTCCACTACCAGTTTAAGGGCTTTGTCCCAATCTCAAAACAGTGAGTTAAATCACAGCTACATGCATGTAAAGAATGCATTTCAATCTATGAACTGCTAAAACAAATGTCTTTCTTTGGGTCACCATATACCACAAAGCCCAAAACAAAGCACATAAGAGCCAAGGATGAAGTATTCTCAGTTGAAAAGATTCAGCTATGGAACACCGGAAGAGATAGCTTTAATCCAAAATCTGATCCTTTTTATGAAATACTACAAAAACTAGTAGATTACTTCAGGGAACTCAGCTGAAGAAGACTGTCCAAGCAATCTTCTCTGAGATTCTTCCTGTCCCACAAGTAAAGGAAGACAGAAGGCAGAAGATTCTGGAACGGAATGGCAAGCTAGGTAAGTACTAAGGTAAAGGTTTTGTGAAACACTGATCCAACTTCTATGGAGGGAAGAAATAAGCACTTAACACTAAATTGAGATGTTGAGAACAAAATTATCAAGAAACCAAAGAACATTAAAAGAATACATTCTTTAATAATCTATACACTAATGTTAGGAATTGGAATTGCTGATCTGTGAGCATAAATCCAATCTAGTTGATATTACTGAAACCTGATGGGATGATTCACACAATTGGAATGTTAAAATCAATGGTTATAAGATATTTAGGAAGGATCGAGTGGACATAAGGAGAGGGAGAATGGCACTCTACATCAAAAATGTCACAGAAGAAAATTATCTTAAATCCTTATGGATCAATGTCCTAAGAGATAAAGCACAAGCTGGAGTACTAACTGTTCTGCTACAGACTACCAAACCATACTAGGGAACACAGTGACCACCCTCTTTATGTACCTATCTGTAATGCAGAAAAAAATATGTTCATGGAGGTCTTCAATTTGAGTGACATATGATGCAGGATTCATGCTGCCAGTACTAAAACATCCTTGGAATTTCTAAATAGTATAGATGACCATTTCCCCACCTTGTCCTAACAGAGAAAGAGAAACTGGTCACAGAACTAAAAGTTAATGCTAGTAGGTACAAGGCGGACTCTCCATAACTGACAATGTTTAATCAAAATTGGATTTTTTTTCCCCCCTAAAATGCATGCTTTAGAAATTATTTTGGGTAAGTTCTATGGGCTGTGCTATACTACACAGGAAATCAAACTAAATTATTACAATCGTCACAGGGTACCCTAATGGGACAGCAGGATGCACACCAATGACAGGGCATCCTGGTGGGATGACAGAGAGCGGCAGATGGGGGACGCGTGGGTGACCGAGTGCCCCGGTTCGCGGGGGGGAGATGAGGAGGCGCGGGTGACCGAGCAGCCCGGTGGGATATGGGGGGCGGGAGGGCCGACGAGGCGCGGGTGACGGGGCGCCCCGACTCGCTGGAGCGGACGCGCGGGTGACTGGGCGCCCGGGCTCGATGGGGGCGAGGAGAGGGAACTCACGAGTTGCTCTCTAAGCGGCGGCGGGTCTCTGCTGAGCAGGCCCCGTCTCCATGGGAACCGTAGCTGCTGCTGGTGTTCCAAGAACACGCCTCCCCAGGGAACGTGGGCCTCAACCCCATCGGGACCGCCCGTGGGATCCGCTTCAAACCCCTTCCCTCGCGCCCTCATGGAGGCCCGCCGTTGGCCTCTGTCCGGGTCTGGCATCCTGCCAATGCCTTGAGACGCGCCTTGGGTGTTGTGCCAGCTGCTGTGATGTAAACAATGGCAGGAACCGCACCACTGTACTATCCACCCCCCAGTCCACTTACCCCATATGCCTCTGCAGCCTTACTCTCCTACCCACTTTCAGTAACTATCATCAACCAAAGCTCCCACTAAAGCATAAGCCAACACCTCCCCATTATCCCATGTCTCCATTTACCTGAGCTGTCCCCATTGAGGGAGCTGCACCCTATCACCACCCCACCCATTGTTTCATGTTCTCTCTCTCTGTGTGTGTGTGTGTGTGTGTGTGTGTGTGTATATATACATACTCCTACTGTATTTTCCACTGCATGCATCCGATGAAGTGGGTTTTAGCCCATGAAAGCTTATGCTAAAATAAATGTTAGTCTCTAAGATGCCACAAGTTCTCCTGTTCTTTTTACCACCCCACCAATGTACCATCCACCCTATTCAACCCTCTACCCCATAAACCCCTCCACCAAATCCTTATCTACCCTCATCCCATCAACCCACGTCCGGTCACGCTCAGCCCATTCCAATACTTCTATCAAACAACCCTCACCAATGCCCCATTCACCTATCAACCTCTCACCAGTGTATTATCCACCAATGTCCCCACTGACGACTCATCCATCTATATCCCCCCATTAACACCCATCATCTCACATTCACCATCAACCCATGCTCTAATCATGTCCTCAAATCCCCCATCAACCTCACCAACCCCCTAGCTACCCATTCCCCACACCAACCTGTGCTCCCAAAAATTCCCCACCAAGGCCCTATCCACTCATATCCCTCATCAACCCCCAGAATCTATCAGTCCTTTACCAATGTCCCATTGATCTGTCCCTTATTCACCTACATCACCTAAGCCCCCATAAACATGCTCTGCCATAGGAGATTCATACAATTTCCTTCATTTTCTTCAACCATGTGGTCATCATACCTCCCATTCACCAGTCCTGGCTGTCCCGCCCATTATTAACCAATTTAAGCCCTTTACCTCCTACCAGCCCTCTCTCCACACACAATTAGCTAGTATCAGTCCCTTTCCCCAAAATTGCCTCTAACTCTACCTTCATTAGTGTTGCGAATTATACCTATAGGTCACGCGCAGTTCGAGTCTAGGCTGAGGCACATAAACAAATCCACGACTGCAGAGTATCCAAAGATTACAGGTTTATTATGCCAGAGCGTGGTGCCCCCCTGCTAATCAGGGAGGGACCCAAAATGGACGTTACACAAAGATTATATACCTTTAAGCAAGGCATGCTGCCCTCCTGCATCGTAAGCCTTAGCCAATAAACAAGCCTTTTTCTTATCTACCACCTATCCCCGGTAGGCCCTTGCCCATGCTGCCTAGGGTTGCAACTACTTAGGCATGCGGTTAGCTTTTTTCCCTGTTGCCCTTATCTCTTTGTGTCCAGATGTCCCCCTTCCTCCCCCCTTGTCTCCTGGTACGCGATGTGCTTGCTTCTAGCTAAGGGCGGGCCCAAACCAAAATGGAATTACATAAGCAAACTTTCCTTAACATTAGGAAGTACTAAACATCACCATCACACCCCTGCCCGTCTTCCCCAACAAACAGGTGTCAAGCCTGTTCTTTTAGCTCCTCCCCGATTATGCAGTATTATCCCCTTTACCTACATTTTCCACAAATTCTCCCTCCCCCTTGGCAGGTATCAGCCCCTTCACTCTATCACTGGTTCCCAAACTGTTTAGTAAGGCAATGCACCAACTGCATGTTGTCTTTTTTTGTGACCTAACCAGGGTTCAAATTTGTGGGTGGGGGCCAATAGGCCAGGATTCTTCTCCTTCACCACTGAGAGGGCACAGACCACTCACAGCAGCACCCTTCATCCCAGCCATAACCCTAATCCCAGCCTGGTCCAGAGAGGAAGCCCAGTGGGGCAGGGAAGGGGTTGGCGTGTGAGCCTGCTCCACATTCACCCCACAGTGGCAGCTCCTGTCCTGCAGGGCTGGGCCCGGCTCCCCATTCTGGGAATTGCGACCTGGCACAAGTGGTCACACTGCCACTCAGGTTTAGCACAGTCACCCCTCTATCATGACAGTCATGACCCACTGTTTGGGAAACCACACTATATTACATGAGCACACATGTCCCTCCCCTAATATTATTCCTTTTATACTCCCATCCCAACATCTAGTATCAGCCTCTTCCTCAATTCTACTGCTTTCTCCCCCTCACACACATACACTAGCTCAGTGGTTCTCAACCTGGGGTGCATGTACCCCTGGGGGTACACAGAGGTCTTACGGGGGTATTCAACTCACCTAGAGCAGTGTTACTCAACCTGGAGGTTGCAATCCCCAGGGGAGTCATGGGACAGGTTTGGGGGGGTCACAAGTGCAGGGCCAGCATTAGGGGTAGCAAGCAGTGCAATTGCCCAGGGCCTCGTGCAGCTAAGTTACATGCTTCAGCTCCAGGGTGTGAGGGTTCTGGCTTCAGACAAGGCTCACAAGTGAAAAACAAGCTCAAGTATCACACTGAAATGCAAGTACAATATTTATATTCTAATAAAGTTGTTTTATAATTATTTGGTAAAAATGAGAAAGTAAGCACTTTTTCAGTAATAGCATGCTATCACACTTGTATTTTTATGTCTGGTTTTGTAAGCAAGTAGTTTTTAAGTGAGGTGAAACTTGGGGTATGCAAGACAAATCAGAATCCTGAAAGGGGTACAGTAGTCTGGAAAGGTTGAGAACCATTGCACTAGCTGATATTTAGCTTAAAGTGAAAGTTAAGGGGTGATTTGATTACAGTCTGTCAGTATCTATATGGGAACAAATATGTAATAATGGGCTCTTCAGTCTAACAGAGAAAGGCCTAACATGATCCAATGGCTGAAAGTTGAAGCTAGACAAATTCAGACTGGAACTAAGATGTAAATTTTTAAAATGGTGAGAGAAATCAACCCCTGGAGCAATTTACCAAGGGGCATGGTGGATTCTGCATTACTGACAATATATAGGTCAGTACTGGGTGTTATTCTAAAAAGATGCTCTGGGAATTATTTTAGATATGTTTATGTGCTATGTAATACAGGAGTTCAGATTAAATTATCATGATGGTCCCTTCTGGCCTTGGAATCTGTGAATCCATCATATAAGTCCCTTCCCCCAGTGCCTCTTCCCACATATTCCATCCCCACCCCTAGGTTATCTAGTATCAACTGATTTCTTCCCACCCCATCCTGCACACAAGCTGTATTTCTGAAGGATAGTGCCATGACCCCTTTTAGCTGCAGCTCTTAGGAATAGTTATGTAATGAGCAGACTCCCAACACCTATTACACATTGCTTGGGAAGGTTCTAAGGAGTTCATAACAATCAAGCTCATGTCTAGCAAATAGAGGTGATTGGATAATGCAGGAATAGGGATTTTTGTTAATGAGACGTTGCTAGGAACCCATAATTTAAAGTTATTTTTAATATATCCAGAAACCAAAATAAGATTTGAACTCCTTCTTCTCCTCCTTCCTGTACTCAATTAACTATCTATGTGAGATGGAGGAAGAAGCAGGATGTAAAGCATCATCCGCTTTAGTGACTCTCGATGACTCATCTGTCTGGCAAGCACGTAGTTAACTTACTGACATGTTTGTTCACTGATGATTTATCTCAAGTTTCCAGGTTCTGCCAGACTAAAGAGACCTCATGCCTCCTTTTTCCAACCAGAGCCTTACAGAAATTAGCATTATGGTAGAGGTGTATAGGATCAACAACAACAAAAAAGTTGTTGCATTGTCAGTGATTCAGGCATATTTCTTATTTGGATCATAAAATAAATGCTTTTAAGAATAACAATACAATGTCCTCCCCAACACTAAGGGACTTATAGCCACCAAGAAGGTTTTTCCATTCATAATTGTTATAAAAACTAGACTCAATGGTGAGTTATTTGCCCTTTGAGATGCCTGATGTTTAATTTGACTATATTTATATATATATATATATATCAATTGACACCTTTTCTGAACAGAAGAATAGGATTTGTCTCAAACTTAAAAATATATATATATCTGGTCTAAGACCAAGCTGGGAATCTTTTGGCCCAAAAAGAAAAATTTTCAGAAAGTTCTGAGCATGTGAAAGTTGGGTTATAATGAGAGTACCAACACAACCTTTACTATATAGTAGTCCTACCTAACCATCCATCATTGTAACAAAATGCACATAGTATAGCTGGACACTAAGCACAGGTCCACACAACAATTTAGTGCATGGCAAGCTGGAGTGTAAGTCTACAGTGCTCAAGTTCGCCATACACTAGCTGTGGACTCTGTTACTGAGCTCTACAAATTCTATAGTGGGCTTTGGCCTACTGCTGTTTCAAAAAGCAAAAGGTCAAAACACACTAAAGAACTTTAAGTGCACAGTAACAGGGTCCACATGGCAACTTAGTACACAGCAGGCTAGCAGACTGTAGATTTACACCCCAGCTTCCCATGTGCTAACTCTCTCTATGGACAAGCCCTAAGGGCTAAGGCCCAGATCCTCAAAGGCAGCACCCAAATCTATATTTCACAATAACTACAGGTGTATGAAGTCATGCCTTATGACTTAGCTGGATGGTGGAGTTGAAGCCTGAAAAAAGGGTGTAGTGCCCTTTCCTGTGACTCCCTAGCTGTCCTCTTACTTCCGGTGCAAGGTAGGCTTACCAGATACAGCTGGGAATCAGTTCTTTCTGGGAAGGCAGAGCCTCAAGGCTAAGTCTTTCCTTTGTGGCACTAGGTGCTCCTGGTCAATATCAAGCCTTGGCTATCCACTAGATTGTGTTACAGAAGAGGCCTACCAGGCTCAGTTGGCAGGCAGCCTCTCAGGTTGAGAAAGACAAAATGGAGTCTGGGATCCTCTGTCACAGAGAGCAACTCACAAGCTGCACCGTCTTCTGCTGCTGTAACCTAACCCACGGTAACCAGCTCCACCCAAGAGAGGTGATGGCTTGGGAGCTAGAAACCCAACCATGGGTCCCGTTGCTGGACCATAGGCCTGGTCTACAGTACAAAGTTAGGTCGACATATGCCGCGTTAGGTCAAGTTAATAAAGTATGTGTCTACACTACTGAGTCCCTTCCACCAACCTAAAGGTCTTGTAAAGTCGACTTCTGTCCTCCACCTCCGCTAGAGGCGTAGCGCTTCAATAAACATTCACACGTCGACATGGGGATAGTGTAGACACTATGCTGTGTAATTCAAATGAATTAGCCTCTAGAAGGTGTCCCACAGTGCTCCACTGTGACCGCTCTGGAGAGCATTTTCAATTCCACTGCACTTCAGCCAGGTACACAGGAAACAGCCACCCCCCTGTTAAAGACCTGGGAACTTTTGAATTTTCATTTCCTGTTTGATCAGCATGGAGAGCTCATCAGCACAGCTGACCATGGATACTCAAGGCCACAAATGCACTCCAACATGGAGAGCACACAGGAGGTAGTGGATCTTATTGCTGTGTGGGTAGAAGAGTCTACGCAGGCAGAGCTCCGAACCAGCAGAAGAAACGTTAACATCTATGCCAAAATCGCGCAGGGCATGGGGGAGAAGGGCTACACCAGGGACACACAGCAGTGCTGCGTGAAAATAAAGGAGCATTGGCAAGTATATCAGAAGACAAGGCAGGCGAACAGTTGCTCTGGTTCTGAGCTACAGACATGCCATTTCTATTAGGAGCTGCATACGGTTCTAGGTGGCCACCCCACCACTACCCCAAAACGCTCCATGGACACCTCCTTCCCTGGGGCGATCTCGGGCAACAACAAGGACGACATTGTTGACGAGGAAGAGGAGGATGAGAATGCACGGCAGGCAAGTGGAGGATCCATTCTCCCCGACAGCCAAGACCTTTTTTTAACTCTGGAGCCCATCGCCTCACAGGACCAATTATCGAAGGAGCGTGAGGCTGGGGAAGCCACCTCTGGTGAGTACACATTTTCAATCAAACTGTAGGAGTTACATGCTATTATTTTTAATGTTGAGTTTGAATAAAAAAATTGGGATAGTGGTTATCGGCAGCCACTCCAGCTACACAGAGGGTGCTCTCTGAAAAAAACTGTTTATATGCCCAGGGATGGCCTGGAAATCCTCCATGGAGATCTCTAGGAAGCTTTTATGGAGGTTCTCTGCAGAAGGTTTCTGGGAAGGGCTGCCTTATTTCATCCACCACGGTAGGACACTTTCCCATGCCACTCCAATATTAACTCTTCTGCCATCATTGCAGCACTCAGCATTGCAGGATAAGGACCAGGCCTGTACCCAGATGCTTGCAGCATCTGCTCCCTTGTGTTTCCGACTCTGTTACCCTCAGGAGAGTCATATCGCATATGGTCACGTAGGAGAAATGGGGGAAGTTTTAGATGCTAGCCCTTAAACCACAAGCAATTCAACAGGTAATCCACCCCGTTTGGTGAATTCTGGGTCACACAACCACGCTTTCCCAAGCATGCCCTGGTTGTGGCTGGAAGGATCACTCTGTATTGCAGCCAGCATTTTAAAAGGGTGGGGTGGGCGTCACCTCCTGTTCATCTCCCTTCTACCTCAACCTGGTATAACAATCAATTTTATAACAATCAAACTATTTGCTGGGCTTTACACTGGTGCCTGTCCTCAAGCACCATCCAGGTTGCTATGGGAAAGGGGGCTGTGCTGAGGTCAGAACCATCGATCCAAGGATGTTGTAACAAAAACTGCAGCACAAGACCTCTCGCCTATGTCTCGTGGCCTTACTCACCCTGGCTGAAGCAGCAAACGGACTCTTGCAGTAGCCAGCGGTTCTGCTTATGTTGTGGCTTGCATGGAAGTGCATTGAGGGGTATTTCTTTTATAAAAAAGATTTAACCTTGCACCAGAAACAATGTATGCACTGTCAATGCTACCCTTGTGCTTTGTATTCTTTGCAGCTGAAACCTTATCCATAGGCGCATCTTCCACACCGGGATAGAGACTTTCCCAGATTAAAAGGCGGTGTGGCAGAGCTCCTACCTTGTCTCACTGTGTCCCACACTTCCAGGCTGATTGTGCTAGATTCAGAGACTCACTGTGACCTTCCACGTAGCCCTTCTTTCTCAAGGGGCAAGGGTCACAGCCTACTAAGCCATTTTCGTCATAAGCCAGCAACAGAGGTGGGAAGAAGCAACCCTCCCTTGCACAGGCTCTGTTGCTTCACAGTTTCTGTGATTAATGGGGGAGAGTGGGGGGAACCCGGGCCCGCCCTCTACTCCAGGTTCCATCCCAGGGACCCTAATAGCAGCAACCCTTGGTAGCTGACTTTGAAACAGGACGGGTACAATTCCCTGGGCCACTTCCCCGCAGCAGCCCCCCCACACTTCCTCACCATCTACTTCACCCTTACCTCAGGGCCTCCTCCCCTGTGCTGGATAGGGTTTGTACTGCCTAGTTTCTCCAGCAGTGTGGCTTCCTCCTACCGCTCCTGACACACGCACCCACCTGACTAACTGGGAGGCTTTTAACTAGTTTCAGCCAGCCCCTGATTGGCTTCAGGTGTCCCAATCAACCTAGTTGTCTTCACTGCTTTCTGGAAGGATCTTAATTGGCCCCAGATGTCTTAATTGACCTGGAGCAACTGCCATTTGCTTACCCTGCTAACAGGGATCTGTTTAGCCTGGGGCTAATGTATCTGTCTCCCACTACTTTCCTATAGGCATCTGGCCTTGCCCTGTCACAGCGGAAAAAGAAGACTCAGGAGGATATGTTCAATGAGTTAATGCGTGCCTCCAAGAATGACAAGATGGAGCTCAGCACATGGAGGATTGCACTGTTGGAGAGCCTGCACAATGACCGTGAGGACACGAGAGCATGCAGGGAACACAAGTGTGACACGCAAGATGAGATGGTGTGGATTATGATGAAGCAAACAGACATATTGAGGCATCTGGTTGAGGTTCAAGAAAGGCATCTGGACCCTAGAGTCCCACTGCAGCCTATGCTGAACCTGCTGCCATCGTCGCCAAGCTCCACATCCTCCTCTCCCAGACTTCCTAGGATGGGGGAGGGGACAGCGTCCGGTATCCCTTGCACTCAACTCCAGGGGAGGGTACAAGGACCAGAAGGCACCCATTCCCATTCTCTTTGATTGTTATTGCAGTGCAATTGTAAGCAAGCTGTCCTTGTTTTCCCCCTCCCCCAGTGTTATCAGCCCTTTAGCCCCAGGTTATCTTACTTTTCTTTGCTGTCTCTCAGTGTTTGTGAGCATAATAAAAATTGATGGATTGAGGAAAAAAGGCTCTTTATTCATTCAGCACATTGTGGATAGCAGGGGTGTAGTTTACAGGGGAGTACATGCAATGAAGGGGACAGTTTGGCAAGGAACGCTACACAAGTGTCACATTACGGTGGGTCATTGATTAAACTAGTTTTCAAAGCCTCACGGAGACACAGCATGCCTCAATGTGCTCTTCTTATTGCCCTGGTGTCTGGCTGCTCAAAATTGGATGCCAGGCGATCTGCCTCAACCCCCCACCCCACCGGAAACTCTTCTCCCTTTGTTTCACAAATATTATGGAGCACACTGCATGCAGCAACAACAATGGGGATATTGCTTTCACTGAGGTCTAACCTAGTAAGCTAACTATGCCAGCCGGCTTTTAAACGTCCAAAGGCACATTCCACCACCATTCTGCACTTGCTCAGCCTATGGTTGAACTGCTCCTTACTGCTGTTCAGGATGCCTGTGTACAGCTTCATGAGCCATGGGAGAAAGAGGTAGGCTAGGTCTCCCAGGATCACGATTGGCATTTCAACATCATCAGTGGTTATTCTGTAGTCTGGAAACAAAGTTCCTGCTTGCAGCTTTCTGAACAGACCAGAGTTCTTAAAGATGTGCGCATCATGCACCTTTCCCGACGATCCCACGTTGATGTCAGTGAAACAGCTCCTGTGATCCACCAGCGCTTGCAACACCAATGAGAAATACCCCTTTCAGTTTATGTACTCTTTGGCAAGATGGTCTGGTGCCAGGATAGGGATATGCGTTCTGTGTATCGCCCCCCACACTTAGGGAACCCCATCGTGGCAAAACCATCCACTATGTTCTGCACGTTTCCCAGAGTCATTACCCTTCTTAGCAGAAGTCTATTGATTGCCCGAGCAACTTGGATCACAGCGTACCCCACGGTAGATTTACACACTCCAAATTGATTCCCCACTGACCGGTAGCAGTCTGGTGTTGCAAGATTCCACAGAGCTATCACTACTCGCTTCTTAACTGTCAGAGCAGCTCTCATTTTACTATTGCTGCGCTTCAGGGCTGGGGACAGCTCTTCACACAGTTCCATGAAAGTGGCCTTATACATTCGAAAGTTCTGCAGCCACTGCTCGTCATCCTATAGCTACATAACTATGCAGTCCCACCAGTCAGTGCTTGTTTCCCGGGCTCAGAAGCAGCACTCTACCATGTCAAGGTGGTGCATGAGCAGGACTGTCGCCAGGATCTGCAAATTGCTCCGCTCCATGGCCTCCAGCAGGGCTGCTTATGTGGCATCACATTGTTCCGCCCGGCATCTCCTTCTTCGGCTGAGCAAATACCGCAGGATCAGGTGCGAGGTGTTTGTAATGATCACAACAACAGTGTACAGCTGAGCGTGGTCCATGCTTGTCGTGCTATAGTGTCTGCGCGGGTAACCCACCCTTAGGAAAAAAGGCGCGAAAAAGGCTTGGTTTGTTTGCCATTGATTTCAGGGAGGAAGGGAGGAAAGTGCATCATGGGAGGCTAATGCAATGTTCCCATAGCCACCCACACAAATGTTTTGATCCCATGCAAGCCCAACCCAACATTCCACTTGGCTCCATGCACTGTGGTATAGCTACCCACAGTGCAGCACTCCGTGAGTTGATGCAAGCCCTGGCAATGAGGAGGCCCTCCGCCGATACAATGAGCGTAGTGGGGACATGCAGAATTGACTTGCTTAAATCAGAGGCTCAATGTCGACTTAAATAAAATCAACCTAATTTTGTAGTGTAGACATACCCATAGTGCAGGAATACAGGTACAGTTGCCCTGAACGGCATGGTTCAGTTTTAATCAAACAAGCAATGAATCAGCAATCCTCTCTTGCAACAATTTAGAAAGTACTGCATCACTGGTGACATCACTACATGCAGCTACACAGCAATATCTAGGGAGAAACCTGATAATTTCCTGATTTTGTAAGTATATGAAATCTCTTTTCCTTTTAGTAGTTGTCACAGTTCAGGACAACTGTGCCTATATTTCTCCACTGTAGTCCAGCAAGCACACCCATGCTTAGATTTCCAGCCCCCTGGCCATCACCTCTTTCAGGTGGAGACTGATGTCTCTGTCCTGCTCCTGATCAGGGTTTTTCTAGGCTGCACAGTTCCCTGCCTACACTGAATTCCCCAGCAAGACAGATTGTCTCAGGAGGCCTGCTTTGCCTTTCTCAGAGGCTATAAGCAGCATAATTTCTCACAGTTACGTTACCAGACAGTTCTTTCTAAGCAAGAACATTTATTCTTAAGGTGAAAGCATTACCCAGACAATATTACAAACAATAAAGGAACGTACACACATGCTAATCATGTGATCACCCGAACTCCAACAAGAGATCAAGCAGATAAACAGTCCTTCAAACCCCACCAAGGAGTTTTTCTGCTGGTAGAAGTTTGTAACAAGCACACCCATGAATCTGTGAATCACTTCTTTATACAATTTGGGGCTTTGATCTATAATATGTAACAGGTGATCAGCATACAAAATGTCCTCTCCTCCAGCTAAAGGTTCAAAAGGCTGAGTTCTTGCGTAACCAAAGGAATTATATTTGTATACACTTCCCCCTAGAGATTTCCTGGGAAACCCACTTAACTTTTAAGTTTGTTTCAAGCTATCCTTTGAAGCACATAACCCTTCAAGGTTTATGTTAGTCAGGTCTCCTCCATAGACACATTATATACAATCCCAGTAAACTACATAAACATTTGTATTTTTTATACAATGAACTCCTAAATACTTAAACATAATTCAATAAGGTTTATACAGGATATTGCAGGAAGTTGCCATATCTGTCACAGTAGTAACAAACAGGAGTTAAGAGACAGACAGATTCTCTGTTCTAATTGAGCTATGCTTAATGCAACAAGAGAGTGTATGGGGTAAAAGTGACTTAAAGCCATCTTTCTGGCTCCTGTATTTTGGTCCTAACCCCTGATGTAAGTTAGAATAAAAGATAACAAAACCTACAAATAGTTTCACAATGGAGAGGGAGTTGCCTACTGTTTGTAAACACTCCATTTTAAATAATTAAGTGCAAAACCATGAATTTAATGCAACACTGAAATGTAATTGAAATGCAGTTAGTGTTCTCACAGCTATAGTTTTTGCCACTATATGCATAATAATATGGTCTTTCATTACCTGACCATAGAACCCTGAGGAATATAATTCATATTACTTGGTAAATAATGCTATATACTAGTATACCAGAAGGAAAGTTAGGGCCAAAGTTTTCAAACCTGAGTGATTAAAGTTAAACTTCTAAATAAAAATGGCCTGATTTTCAGAAGTGCTGAATACTTGCAGCTTGCACTGAACTCAGCTGGAAATACAGATGCTCAGCACTTCTGAAAAGCGCTATTATTTAGTAATCTGAATATGGATTTTGGAGCTAATATTAGGCATCCAGAATTAAAGAGTTTGGGTAAATTTTTGTCTCAGATTTAATTGTGTAGTATTGATGTTTGTTTGTTAAAGTTTTGTAAACATTAAATGTATCTACATATATGCTTTTGTATCAGTCTATGTATGTTGTGTGATCACATAAAAAAGGTCCTATTGTCAATGGTTGTGTATGAAACAAAGTTAAGATTGTTTTTGGAACCTCAATTCTGAATTTGTTAGTTTTTGTGCAGTAGAGCTTTTCAAAAGACTCTTTGGACTATATGCCACATTAGATCTAAATTATGCAGCAAGGGCCTTATAAAGGGGTCATTCACTTTGTAACTAGGCATGGTGTAGTGGCTGTCTCCCCATATGGCACCCCTTGCCAAGAGTCACGCTATTGCTGCAGTGGTATCTCTTCCCATGACTTGGCCCCTCTGGCTGGGTTCCACTTTAGTCCACCCCTTCCAGGGTAGTAGAATCCAGCCAAACTATAATAATCTAATGACTTTACAGCAGTTTTTCCATCTGTCTTTGGGCTCCATGGTCCTTATCCCCCTTGCCTGAGAGGGTTTCACCCCATCTTCCTCAATGGCTAGTAGGGGAACCCAGGCCCACCCTCTACATAGGGTTCCAGCCCAGGGATCCTGAAGCTGGCAACTAAGGTCTACTCCCTCAGATTTCTTACTATCACTCTAAACCACATCTTATTTCTATTACCCTAGAAGGTGACTACAGATAGTGGCATGATTCCAAGGGCTATTTAGGTACCTGAAACTATTTTTTTGCAGAGAATAATTTAGAAATTAGCTTCTAATCTACCAGGGGGTGCTTTAGCATTGCCAATGTAGACTAGCTCTCAGGATGTGCTGCAGTTAAGTATTCTACCTGGGGCTAGCACACTTGCCACCAACAGACATCCTGTAGGAAACCGGGATGGCGGCAGGCAGGCAGGTAGCCCCCCCAATAGCACCCTTAGCTACAGACTCTCTTCCTACAAGATTTTTCTGCTACAAACTTCCAGGCTTTATGATCACCACCTAACCTCTCCTCAGCTGGGCTTCATCAATTAAGCCAGGCTCCTTGGCTTTCTCTGACAGGTGCTGCCAAATATGTTAATTGGCCTCTCATGTCTACCTTAACCTCTTCAGGGCCTGTGTAGGATACACACCCCATCACAGACCCCCAGTGCATGCGTGAGAGCATTACTGAATAGCTGCAGCAAAGTTCACTGAGTGAAATCAATTAATAGTGTAAAATGTTATTGTTATAATTCTAAAAATGCACAACAAAGTAAAAATATCTATAGTGCATATTGCCTGCATATTTATACCTGCCTCTGGAAATTTCCATTACATGCATCTGACGAAGTGGGTATTCACCCATGAAAGCTTATGCTCCAATACATCTGTTAGTCTTAAAGGTGCAACAGGACTCTCTGTTACTTTTTACAGATCCAGACTAACACAGCTACCCCTCTGATATACTGCATGTGTATTTCATTCAAGTGTAAAAAAGGCATATTTGCCTCACAAGTTAAAAGGAAAATATTTTTTAAAGCTCAAATACTTAAGAGTCCATGAGGAGCTCTAGGCAGTTGAGAAGCACCATCTGAAAGTCACCTATAAACTGGTGGACGTAGATGATGGATGCAGGAGAAATTTGCAGTTGGAAGCACTTACCACCCAGGACTCCTAAAGACTTGTTTATATGGAAGTTCCCCCCCCCCCCCTTCCACTTTAATTTTTGTTTTTTTGGATTAAATGCCTTGTTTCCACACAATACAAATCCCCCCCCCCCCTGCAACTTTTCTGGCATTTTTTTGCAAATTAGATAATATACTTTGAAAGTTAATTAAGGCCATTTGGGGATGAGTTAGTGCACAGAAAGTTTAGCCACAAGTAGCTGCCTGATGTCATCCTTCTCCTCTTCCACTACCCAGATTGGTGCTGCTGACTTGCAAAGCCGAAGCCACTCAGCTGTGCAACTACAAATACAAGTTCAGTAGTTTCTATATGTTAATGATGTCAGGATCACAACAGTGTTGCCTCCATGCGGCTGACATCAGTTTTTAAATGGTGCTTAACCACAAAAGACGGATAAATCATGGGATTCCAAGAAAGGAATAATGGTATTTTGCTAGTTTGACTCTAAATCCTAGAATTCCAATGGCTATCCCACAACGTGACACAAGAAAATTCCTAGAATGCATAGGAAGGGCCAAGCAGTGGGACAATGCACCATAGGACACCTGCCAAGAATGCTGTACACTTATTTTGGAAAAAAAAATCAGTGCTTTGTAGACTTACTGATTCAGAGGGAAATAGATTAAAGCCAGCCATGGGGATGTACTTATTCTGGATTAGCAAAAACAATGAGGAGTCCTTGTAGCACCTTAGAGACTAACAAATTTATTTGGGCATAAACTTTCATGGGCTAAAACCCACTTCATCAGACGCATGGAGTGGAAAATACAGAGGCAGGTATAAATACACAGCACATGAAAAGATGGGAGTTACCTTACCAAGTGGGGGGGGGGGGGTCAGTGCTAACGAGTCAATTCAATTAAGTGGGCTATTCTCAACAGTTGACAAGAAGGGAGGAAAATCACTTTTGTAGTGCTAATGAGTTCAATGTAATCAAGATGGCCCATTTCAAACAGTTGACAAGAAGATTTGAGTATCAGCAAGGGAAATTAGTTTTTGTGGTGACCCATCTACTCCCAGTCTTTATTCAGGCCTAATTTGATGGTGTCCAGTTTGCAAATTAATTCCAGTTCTGCAGTTTCTCATTGGAGTCTGTTTTTGAAGTTTTTTTGTTGAAGAATTGCCACTTTTAAGTCTATTATTTAGTGTTCAGGGAGTGTTTTTGCTGACACAGACTAACACGGCTACCATTCGGAAACTTATTTTGGTTAGTTATTCCACAAAGTTTATAAACAAGAACATATTCTGCCAAAAATACCCCATGCAGACAAGCCCTAATATACATAAAAGGAGAGGTCTACTTCTGCCAGGCTTAGAAGATGCTCAGTAAGCAAAGATTTCTGTCATATGGGATTTCCAGAGTCTGCAGGACCGAAGGTCTGTCTCAACTGCAGCCACCTCTTCCTCTTTCTGACCCCCAAGACTTTTCTCTGAAAATCCAGGTGAGCAGATCATTCTCATGCTTGTAGTTATCCTTTCTGTCCTGAATTGCAAATAATCACCCTTTCCCTACCTCCCACTCTGTCTTTTTTAAGGGAAGCAACATAGGATCAAGCACAGGAAAGAGGCGTCTATAAACACAATGCTCCAGTGTTCTGCTGGCTACACTGGCTCCTTATTGAATAATGAATCAAATTCAAAAATTCTAAAGTAAGTCTGTGACGGGTTCCCCCCGGGGTGCCACTTGGAACGAGGGTGCTACGGAGCCCCCTGACCCACCAGCCTGGGCTCCCTCTCACACTGCACTGCTGTGACAAGCTGCAAAGCCCTCCAGCTGCACTTTCACCAGCATTCATACAGGGAGGGACACACCCAGCTGCAATTACATACAGGCTCTCTGACCAGCCCCTGCATAGGAAGGCTACAGCCAAGGCAACTCCCAGCTGCCCAGGCACACAACCTCTCTGGAGTATAAACCCAAAATTATATCATCTTGTGCTGCACTGGGAACTGTACAGCGTAAGCTTATAAAGTTCACCCCCTCCCTCAATGTGGAGAGGAATATGCAACAGCTTTCTCACCCTGATTTATGATTCCCATACACTTCACTCCAACTCACTGGTTTAGATAAAGCAAAAACAAGTGTATTAATGACAAAAGATAGATTTTAAGTGATAGCAAATAGATCAAAGCAGATTACATAGAAAATAAAAAACACAAACTAAACTTAATATACTAAATAGATTGGCTATGAATTAGCAGATTCTCTCCCCAAGCGATGATACAAGCAGGCTGCAGATTCTTAAGGCACAAGCTGCACTTGCTTTACAGCTTGGAATCCCCAGGTGTTTCATTCACAGGCTAGAGATCCCTTTAGCATTGGTCCAGCACTTCCCCCAGTTCAGTCTTTGTTCCTCAGGTGTTTCTAGGAGTCTTCTTGTGTGGGGAGTGAAGAACCACAGATGATATCACTCCCTCCCTTATATAGCTTTTGCATATGGTGGGCATTACTTCCAAAGCTTGGTTCCCAGACCAGTCTGGAAAAATACTGACCTCCCAAAATGGAGTCTAGAGACATGTGGTCTGATCACATGTCCTTGTAGAGTCACAGCAGCCATTACTTACAGGCTATTTGTAGTATTCTCAGGAAGGCTCACCCACATCTCCAAAGGCCTAGTGTTTTTTCCTAATGGCCCATTTCCCTGAATAGGCCTTTCCCCACCCACTATCTACACTGAAAGCATCTAGTCTAGTGGGTGTTACCCAGGTGTAACTACATTTTAAATACAGATATTTAGGCCTTGGCTACACTTGCAAGTTGGAGCGTATTAAATCAGCCCCGGGTGCCCTAACTCCTGAGATGTACACACTTGCAAGGCACATAGAGCGCCCGGACTCCGCAGCTGGAGCACCTCTGGTAATCCACCTCCATGAGAAGCATAGCTTGCTGCACCCCGGCTGGAGTGCCGCGGTGCCAGTGTGTACACCCTGGCTATTAATGTGCTCTGGTCGGACTCCATGAAGTGTCCCACAAAGCCTGTTCTAGCCACTCTGGTCATCATTTTGAACTTTACTGCCCTGCCCTCAGGTGACCAACCATCAGACCCACCTTTTAAATTCTCTGGGAATTTTGAAATTCCCCTTCCTGTTTGCTCAGCAAGGCATGGAGTTCTCTCAGTGCAACTTTCCAGGTGACCATGCCTCCATGCACCAGGCAATCCCCAGTATGGAGCAATGGCGAGGTGCTGGACCTCATCAGTGTTTGGGGGGGAGGAAGCTGTCCAGTCCCAGCTGCGCTCCAGCTGTAGGAATTATGATACCTATGGGCAGATATCAAGAGCTATGATAGAAAGGGGGCATGACTGGGACCCAGTGCGTGCAGGGTTAAAGTGAAGGAGCTACGGAATGCCTACCACAAAGTGCGGGAGGCAAACTGCCGCTCCAGTGCTGCACCCACGACCTGCCGTTTCTACAAAGAGCTGGACGAGATACTTGGGCATGACCTCACCTCCACTCTGAAGAGCACCATGGACACTTCAGAGGCCGTGGTAGCCCAGAGTGCAACAAGGCAGGAGGAGGAAAGTGGGAGCGAGGGTGCTGAGGAGGAGGGGGGCCCAGAGCCAGAGGACGACCCAGCATCCATAGATGAATGCAGCCAGGAGCTGTTTTCAAGCCAGGAGGAAGGTAGCCAGTTACAGCAGATGGTGCTGGGGGAAGAACAAACAGCAGAGGAGGTGCCTGGTAAGTGGCTTTTATTTTGGGAAGGGAGTTGTTCGGTGTGGACTATTGGGGCAAGGAGGGTTGCAGAAAGAAGGGTCAGGGCTGCATGCATGCCCAGATGCGGAATAGAGCATTGATGTGCTCTTTCACATTGTGGTAATCGGCCTCAGTGATCTCATCGAAGGTCTCATGCAGAAGCTGGGCAATCCGCTTGCACGGGTTCCTTGGCAGAGCTAGTGTGCTCCTTGTCCCAGTAAGGCTAACATGTCCACGCCACTGTGCCATGAGGGGTGGGGGGACTATTGCTGCACACAGGCAATCCGCATAAGGGCCAGGGCGGAAGCCGCATTGTAGTAGAAGACCCTCCCTTGCTTCCCAGGTCACCCTCAGCAGCGAGATATCTTCCAGGATGAACTCATCCTGTGGAAAATGTGGGGACAGTGTTCAATATAGGGGCCCCCTGCAGCTGTTGGGTCTCCCCAAGGCACAGGACCGCAGAGGACAGTTCAGCCCTGGAACAATCAGTCACGCTTGCCCCTGTGATTACTCACCATTTCGGTGCTCTTGTGGGTTATGTGCGCTCACTTTGGGATGGGCACTTTCTGCTATTGTGGCCGAATCATTGCTCTGTCTAGTGTGAACAATGCTGCCTCTGTTAAATGTTGCATTTTGACTTTACAGATGCAACCGTGAGATCCCAGACGTCCTTGTTATCAACGGCCGAAAGGCTACAAAGAATCAGGAAGCAGCCGTGAAGAAGCAAGGGAGGACCTTCTGCATGAAGTCATGCAGCAGTCCCTTACTGAGAATCAAAAAGTACAGGAGTGGTGGGATACCGAAAGGAGGCTCCGCCAGGAGAATGCGGATCACCGGCAACAAACCACAGAGCGGCTCCTAAGCATTATGGAGCGCCAAGCAGACTCGATGCAGGCACTCATAGTACTGCAGACGGAGCAGATCTGCGCCCGCCCTCTCCGCGGCCCTTGTCCCAAATCTCTTTCCCTTGTACCCCCATGTCACCGCCAACCCACTTTCCCCAACATCCGGTTTCCTGTCGCCATCAGCTGCCTCCAACACCTGTAGCTTCACCACCCAGCCCTGCAAACTATGACCCTTACCCACTGCACTAAACCCTCTTCACCATGCATTTTAGCCAGCCTGAAGTGCAGCACTCATTGCACAGCGCTCCAGACAGGAAGGCTGAATATGATAACAGGACATACGCAAATCTGTGATTGTCCTGTTCCCCACCCCGTCCCCTTCCCTCCTCCCACACAGCACAGATGTGTCATGCCATGTGTGTTTCCCCAGAAGTTGTGTTTCTTTTCAATAAATGAATTTTTTGGCTTTGCAAACATTCTTTATTGCATTAAGTAAAAGATAGCAAAGCCCAGGAAAGCAACATGCACTGCAAGTCAGTCCATCATACATAGCAAACACAGATGTCTACTAGCATTGGAACCACTGCACTTCACTCCTGTGCAGGGCACCAAACATTGCTGGTGGCTTTCAGCATCAAATTGCTCCCTCAAGGCATCCCTAAGCCTTACAGCCCAACGCTGGGCCCCTCTAATAGCCCTGGTCTCTGGCTATTCAAATTCAGCCTCCAGGTGTTGAATCGCCATGGTCCATGCCTGAGTGAAGCTTTCATCCTTCCCTTCACAAATGTTATGGAGGGTACAGCATGCAGCTATAACCGTGGGGATGTTAAAAAAAAAAAAAAAAGGTCCAGCTTCCCATACAGACAGCACCAGCAGCCCTTTAAACGGCCAAAAGCACACTTAACAGTCATTCTGCACTGACTCAGCCTGTTGTTGATCCACTCCTTACTGCTGTCAAGGCTCCCTGTGTATGGTTTCATAAGCCATGGCATTAAAGGGTAGGCCAGGTCTCCAAGGATCACAATGGACATTTTGACTTCCCCTACAGTCATCTTCTGGTCCGGGAAGAAAGTCCCAGCTTGCAGCTTCCTGAACAGGCCTGTGTTCCAAAAGATGCGTGTGTCATGCACCTTTCCAGACCAGCCTGTGTTAATGTCCATGAAACGCCCACGGTGATCCACAAGCGCCTGGAGAACCATCGAGAAATACCCCTTCCGATTTATGTACTTGGAGGCTAGGTGGTCTGGTGCCAGAATTGGAATATGTGTGCCATCTATCACCCCTCTGCAGTCAGGGAAACCCATTTGTGCAAAGCCAGCCACAATGTCATGCACGTTGCCCAAAGTCATGGTTCTTCTGAGCAGGATGCGATTAATGACCCTGCACACTTGCATCAACACGATTCCAACAGTCGACTTTCCCATTCCGAACTGGTTAGTGACCAATCAGTAGCTGTCAGGAGTAGCCAGCTTCCGAATTGCAATAACCATGCGTTTCTCCACTGGCAGGGCAGCTCTCAATCTCGTGTCCTTGCACCGCAGGGTGGGGGTGAGCTCAGCACACAGTCCCATGAAAGTGGCTTTCTTCATCCGAAAGTTCTGCAGCCACTGCTCGTCATCCCAAACTTGCATGATGATGTGATCCCACCACTCAGTGCTTGTTTCCCGAGCCCAAAAGCAGCGTTCCACTGTGGTGAGCATGTCCATGAATGCCACAAACAATCTCGTGTCGTATGCGTTATGTGTGTCGACATCATCATCGGACTCCTCATTGTCACTTTGTAGCTTAAGAAGTAACCTGACTGCAATTCGTGACGTGCTGGCGAGACCCATCAGCATGTTCCTCACAAGTTGGGGATCCATTCCTGCAGACCGAAAGGGAAGACAGAGCGTGCAGTACAAAAACTGTTGAAAGATGACGCCAAATGTGGACAGAAGCACAGGGATTGCTGGGATGCGAAGCGATGCATCACAGGGCATTGGGACAGGACCCAGGATGCCCCGCGCCCCCTCCCCCTTCCCACAAGCCACAGTGCCAGAATGGGAAGAGGTGCTTTGTGGGATAGCTGCCCATAATGCACTGCTCCCAATGCTGGTGCAAGTGCTGCAAATGTGGCCACGCCACTGCACTTTCAGCTGACAGTATGAACACACAGCAGCGCTTTCCCTGTTGCGGTCTCCAAGGGCTGGTTTAACTCCCGGCACCCTACAACTGCAAGTGTAGCCATGCCCATAGTCAATATTCATGACTTCAGATACAAAAATGATAGATGCATACAAATACAGATGCTCCCCAACTTACACAAGCGTTCCCTTCTGGAACGCCTTGCATAACTCGAATTTTGCGTAAGTTGGAAACGTATACCCGACCATTATGCAACAGAAAAAAAAAACTATTTCTAGCTTACAGAACTTTTTCTGTAAATGCGGATTTGCGTAAATCAGATTTGCGTAACCTGGGGGGCATCTGTAGGATAATCATATTCAGCAAATCATAACTTTTCCAATTACACCTCACATGACTTATCTTGCATAAAATACATCATAATTATGTCACAATCATATCATATTAATATCACTATAAGGAATAGGGGGTGCAGTCCTCCAGTTATCAGCAATTCAAAACTATGCCCTGGAGAGGGGCACCTATACTATTTCAAACTGGATTATGCAGGGAACAGCAGACAAATAAAGGATTTTTAGTTTTAAACAGGGTCAGGCCTTTTTTATTTTTTGTGGTTCAGCAAAAGGACAGGACTTGTGGTCCATGCAGGGCCCAAGTCCTTAGGGAAGGGTTGGAAGGACTGGGCCTACTGAGGCCTTGTGAGACTATGGGCTTGTTCTCAGCCGAATCAGTGATGAACTTAAAACCACAAAGAACCCCTTGGGTAGAGTTTTGAAGGACTTCTTCTGCCAGAGCCCATGTTAGGCTTGGGGTGATCTCTGGTAAGCATATTATCATGCATGTAGGTTCTTTTATTTTTAATATGTTTTCTCTGTTGTTATTTTACTTTAAGAATAAAATAGACTTGCATAGGAAAGGGTCAGTGAACAGATTTTCCAGGGAGAAAGGTGAAATCTGAGCAACTCCAGAGAAGTCTGCAGCTTGGGTGGGGAGAGGGGTCAGAGATAAAAGATACAATGTTACCAACCCCATTAAATTTCACATTGCCTGTGTCCTAAAAATAATTAATAAAAAAACCAAAAATGCTTTAATTGGTCAGATTAGAGCTAGAATCTTGAATTTTTATACAGCCGACCATGCAACTGCTCATGAGATCTGCTTTTTGTTCAACATATTGATCTCCCAGCCCTTAAAATACTTATTTTATATCCAGCACACCCGCCATCCTGCATTAACCTTGGTAACAGGGCTCCTGAAATGCAGAGCTCACCACTCAAAATTAACAGCTAAACCAGGGAGAATTAACTGGATCAGAATCACCTGTTTTGGGTGTATAATGATCCCCACACTGATTAATGCAGCCAGTTTGGGTGTGACAGAGCCTGGATAGGTTTGATATAATGAGACACTGAAATAATAACACCAGGCATCTAAGGTGCCTTTAATGCAGGGATCTGCGGCCTAGCTCCTTAATCTTCATGTTAGGGTAAGTGATATGCTCAGGCTCACAGCACATAGGTGAGTGTCAGAGCCAATTTGCGAACTCAGGAGTCCTGTATCCCAGCTACCCAAAGCGGTGTGTCCCTGGAGCTTGGAGACTGTTAGGATGAGGGGGGAGCCAGTGCCCTGAAACCCGGGGAGTTTAGGACTTTGACTTCTACATGGGAATTCAGGGTATTAGGTCCTAAGGCTCTGGACCTGCTTGTACCCAGACCTTTGGCCGTGAGCCTATTGCCCAGATGGTTCTGGTTAGGTGGCCCGGGAGGAGGTGGTTCCGAATCTGTAGCCCTGGATGTTATGATGATCGTTATGGCCAATCTGGCCGTGGCCCGGGTGGGACCAGGTCGGGGGCTGGCTTGGCTCTGAATTAACCGGCGGTAGGAGGCGTTAGGACCCGTCAGGAGTCCGGACCCGGCTGCTCTGACGTTCGTCAGAAACTAGCGGCTGCCGCCCGCTACTGCTGAGTAACAGGCGCTAAATCGCCCCGGAAGCCGAGACGAAAGCAGCGGGTCGGATCGGTCTCGGAACCGGGATTGAGACCGGCGCAGGCTCGTCCCAGGTACGTGAATCCCAGGGAGCCGCGGCGCAGCCGTGCGGGATGCTGACTGTCCGCTCCGGTGCGCAGGCGGCGGCTGCTTCCCCGAGCCCCCCAGCGGGTCGGCGCCTCCCCAGGAGGGATCCTGGCGCTGCAGATTAAATCAGCTGCTCCAGAACCGGGCCAGAGACCCGGCCCGACGCGGGCCAGAACCCGGGCGTTGGCGTTTCCAGATTAGCCTGGGCTAGGTCATGAGGCCGGTGCGGTCCGGGCTGGGAGCGCACCGCGCATCCCCTTTCCCTCGGCGCTCCAGGACACCGGGGCGCGGGGGGTCTTGAGCGGAGCCTGGTCATTGGCAGGACTCGACCAGCCTGTCGGAAAAAGCCTCATCCGAGCTGAACCGGGGGAGGCTGGCACCTTTGTGCAGCAGGCGGGGCGGGGAACGGTCACAGCGGGAGGCGCATCCCCTCTGTTGTCCTTTGTCCAGGTTCTCTGCTTCGGGTGCTTTGTAGCGCCGCTCCGCGGAGACAGTCTAGGCCCTCTGGGGAGCTCGGAGACCCAGGGTGGGAGCTGCGTGTCCGCGTGCGGTGAGTGATGGGAACAGACTGTCTCCGCTGGCATGGCGCAGGCACAAAATGTCCCGGTGCCCAACCTGCGCGTCAGGTGTCCAATGGCCCCGCGCTCTGCGGCTCCCTCCTCTGGAGCTGGGATCCCCCTCTCCCTCCTCCCGACCCTCGCTCCAGCGGCTGACGGTCTGGTTCTGCGGGCACTTGGGAAGGATGCGTTTTCATAGGAGCCTGCATCGGGCTGAGTTACAGACAATTAATATGCAAAATTAGCCTCGGAAGTTGATTTGTTCCGTTTTGGGTTGGACAAGGTAAGAAAGA
>NW_020664543.1:0-80025 GCF_002925995.2 Terrapene triunguis | reverse complement strand
GAGTAGAACAATGCGGAGGATTTCTCCGTGGTTATAACGTAAGCACTGCACCATGAAGCTGGTAAGACTGCGGTCTTAGGAACGTTTATTCCCAGTGTTTTCATTTGAGGCTAGACTAGGGTGTCCCTCACCTGCGAGTACTGAAGGCGTATATATAATGTGATACTCAAATGCCTTTGCCATCGATTCCTTGCTGTTTTCTGTGTTTCATGTGATGCCTCTGATAGTTTTATACCTAGATCTGGGAG
Organism: Terrapene triunguis; assembly: GCF_002925995.2. Lineage (NCBI taxonomy): Eukaryota > Metazoa > Chordata > Testudines > Emydidae > Terrapene > Terrapene triunguis. The sequence goes on along the minus strand of NW_020664543.1, from coordinate 79,777 downwards.
CTGAGGATTTATTCCATCCAACCATCCCTTCTTAATTCCCTTTATCTCTCCTATCTCCCCTGGCATTGCCCAGTGTGGGAAGGCAGGATACTAGGCTAAATGGACCATTAGTCTGACCTAGTATGGCCATTCTTATGTTCTTATATTTTATTTTAGCATGATTTAAATTCTGAAATCCTCTTCCATTAAAAATGTAAAATCTGCAAAATAAGTTTAATAGAAGACTAAACAGAGTAAAGCACAATATGTAGGGCCCTACCAAATTCATGGTCATAGGATTTTAAAAATCATAAATTTCATGATTTTAGATATTTATATGTGAAATGTCAGTGTTGTAATTGTAGGGGTCCTGACCCAAAAAGGAGTTGGGGGGAGGGGTTGCAAGGTTATTGTGTGTGTGGGGGGGGTTACGGTACTGCTGCCCTTACTTCTGCACTGCTGCTGGTGGCAGCTGCCTTCAGAGCTGGACAGCAGTGGCTGCTGTCTGGGAGCCCAGCTCTGAAGGCAGAGCTACTGCCAGCAGAAGTAAAGATGGCATGTTATGGTTTTGCCACCCTTACTTCTGCGCCGCTGTCTGCAGAGCTGGGCACTTGGCCAACAACTGCCGCTCTCCAGCTGTCCAGCGCTGAAGGCAGTGCAGAAGTAAGAATGGCAATACCATGATGCCCCTAGAATAACCTTGTGACACTCCTGGCCCCACCCCCCGCAACTCCCTTTTGGGTCAGGACCCCCAATTTTAAAAAAAAAAACCGCTGGTCTCCCCCATGAAATCTGTATAGCATGGCGTAAAAGCACACAAGACCAGATTTCACGGGGGGAGACCAGATTTCAGTCTGACACGTGTTTTTCATGGATGTGAATTTGGTAGGGCCCTACCAATATTCCCCTTAATAAAGAAGACAAATTATCTCAGCACAGCATGTGAACATCATTAGCTACTTAGGCCAACATTTTTGAAAGTAACAAGGAGTCCGGTGGCACCTTAAAGACTAACAGAAATGAGTTTTTTTTTTTTAACCCACGAAAGCTCATGCCCAAATAAATCTGTTAATCTTTAAGGTGCCACCGGACTCCTTGTTGTTTTTGTGGATACAGACTAACATGGCTACCCCCTGATATTTTCGGAAGTGGCTATTGATATTGGTGGTTCATTTTTTGGTGACCAGCGTGAGACAACTTCAACCTCTTCTGGTTGAGCCAGGATGTGTCTGTAGGTAGGTACACACTCTTTTTCTCTCTCTCTCCCCCCACCATGTATGTCCTCCTCTTTGTACAGATTCAGGGCATTTGCTTTGCTTTGCAACTTCCTTACTACACTGACTTTGCAAACAAATAGATTGGCTGTTCACACACTGAGTTATTGTTTTGCCTTATTTATTTTATTTGGCTTTTTAAAAAATCAAAAGCAAGAGACTGAAATTTTAACAGTTCCATTTCCTCATTTGACAAGATTATTAGCATTGGTCCTGGAACACAGAGAGAAATGGACATTGCGTTTGACTGCATGAGTGCTGAATACAGATAACTTTTAATTTAATTTATGTTCCTCTTAGAGTTACATAGTGAGTTATTTAAAGTTTTGCAATGTCTGTCTGATGGAGTGGTGGTTCAATTATTTTGGAATGGCAAATCAGCAGTTTGAAAGAGAGTTTGGACCAGAAGTCTGTGTGTATGGGTTAGTACAATGTATCAGTGTTGTAATTAAGTTGGAAGTAGTAATTTAGGATAAGGATTCACATCAGTTGTATGCATTCTTAAATTGTGAATGAAGCATATATTCTTGAGGCATAAATTCACATAGACTTTAAATTGTGACACTGTAAAGTAGAGTTCTACTTCTATGCTGAAAAGTGACTGAGTAAAATGACACCGTCTTATGCAACAGACCTCTTCCTGTATATTCAGTCATATCTGCTTTTGATCCTACACAGGGCCGGCACCAGCTTGGCAAGCAGGTGCTTGGGGCGGCCACTCCGGAGAGGGGCGGCAGGTCCAGCTATTGGGCGGACGGTCCCTCACTCCCGCTCGGAGCGAAGGACCTTCTGCCGAATTGCTGCCGCAGATCACGATCGCGGCCCTTTTTTTTTATTTTGGCTGCTTGGGGCAGCCAAAACCCTGGAGCCGGCCCTGATCCTATAAGCACTTATGCATGTGAACAACTCTGTATACCTGAGTAGTCCCATGATGTTCAGTATGGGTAATCAAATGTGTATAAGTGTTTGCCGGATTTGAGCCTTCATTAGTATTTATTTATTTATTTTATTTTGCGCTTCAAAAAACACAGAATAAAGACAGTCCCTGCTATGAAGAAGTTATGACAATTTTTTTAATACTATTTATTACTCTTAGAAGCACTGCAGAGCCAGCATAGCTGTAAGACATACTTTAGTTCTAGTCCTTCTCATGTACCATCAACACAATTATGTACTGAACTCTAGTTTCAGGTCCAGTAACATCTACCTTTGCAAACATACTGAAGGCAATGGAATTTCAGTGGGGCTATGCAGGTGTCTCTAATAAGTTAGCTTTCAGCTGATTATGTACAAAGACAGAAAGGGCATGGATTGACTATCAGTTCCCAAGGCGAGTTTGTGATGCTGACAGTAAGGCACTTAGATACAGTGGTGGTGGATGTGATGTAAAAACACAGGCATTAGGGGGAAAAAATCTGCTTATTTGTACATTAAGCACATTTGACATAGAAATTAGTGAATGTCAGTAAGCTAAGGGATCCATGACATCTTGTTTACAGAATTACACTTTAAGGGTTCATAGGGTGATAGCTGGACTTATGGGTGTTCTTTAACTATAAATGTTTGTTAAAGAAAATAATTGACAGACATGCTCTTTCTAGCTCTGTTGATATGAGGAAATCTACGTAAACACTTCTGAGTGTATTGAGCCAGATTTATATTTGCATCTCCAGATAGTTTTGTTTCTGGAGGAGCGTAGGCTGGACATATTTGGTGGTAACATGCTCAGTGTTTAGAAAGGAGTACTTCCTGTAATTCCCATTAGTATCCCAGATGATGTAATGATCAGCATTGCCTATCTTCAAAAGGAGCAGCATCCAGCTTCCTCTCTATAGGGAGGGTTTCAATATAGTTTAATGTATTGTTCAGATGAGTATCTCCAAGTATATTACTGTAGTTACACCAATGGAAGTGTCACAATAAGATGGTGTGAAGGTAAATAGACATAGGAAATGGGCTGGTGATAGTAAGTGCTGATGTGGAACATGATCAACAGCTAGACAGCATAGAATTGGTGCATGGGGTTTTATTAGATTGGGAGATGTTAAGAGACAGAAGGGGAATGATAGAAACTGGCAAACTGTTTCAAAGAGCAGAAGTGAAGAATTCACCTCTCACGGTGGAAAGGAAGCCAGGATTGGTAGGAAAAAAGGCTCAAGTGGACATGGGGGAGAGACAGTCACAGAGGTAGTTAAAAGGGGCTTGTGGATGGGATGTCAGTGGTAGCCTTTGAGGATGTTGTTTGTGTGAGTGAGAAGACCGCTTTACAGACTGAACAGATTAGAGTTTGGATCTGGATAATTCTGGGAAACTATTGAAGTGAGTTATAGTAATCGAGATGTGACGTTTAAAAATACATGAAAATAATTCAGCAAAGTGTCAGAATAGAGGTGTATTCATGCTGTGTTGCAGGGCTGACTATGCAGACTTGAAAAGTGTATCAGTAGGAGGAGGGTTGCTTTAAAGGGAGAGGTCTAATGAAAATTAATTGATCTCTATAGGGGTCATAATTTCCCATGTGATTTTGGAGAAGTCAATATCTCGGTTTCCATTCCCATCTGTAAACTGGGGATAATAATGCATTCTTTTTCTGTCTTGTCCGTTTAGATTAAGATCTTCAGGGTAGGTACCATCTCTTTTATCCACCTAGGTATTGTATGCCCCCCATCATCACATTACTTAGCAATTTCCAATCTTTAATATACTAAACGTGGGTCTCCTAACTTTCAGGTTTGAACCATCTTTCCTTTGCATTTGTATAGCACCAAGAAACACAATGGGGTCCTGATCTCAACTGCTGCTCTAATGCTACTAATCAAAGATCTGCTTTCCTTTTGGTACCCATTGGGAATTGAGACTTAGGCTCCTAAATCAGTTAGGCCTTGGAACGCTGAGTGGCCCAATACCTTAATACCTTTAAAAATCTGTGCCTTAATCCCTGCACCATGAGATACTGCTACCCAGGAAATAAAAGGTGTCAGGCTGACTTGCAAATCATAAAACTGCTCTGTTTAAAAATTTTATATTACAAAGCTTCTCCTTTTGGGTACAGTAAGCCAACACTTCTCATACCTACAGCATCCTGCATATTGCTGTAAACAATCAGCTAATGTTCCATCATATTTATTCCTGCACTGGTTTCCAAGGGAACAGGCAAAGACATAATTTGGAGAGCAGAAGCATATAAAACCTTCCTGTTCTCTCTTGGTTATTTTATATATGATTAAAAATGGGTAATATTACTAAACCATGCAGTTCTTTAATAGGTGAAATTTAGTGTAAACATAACACATAGGCATATAGGAATGGGTGGGCTGGTTCAGCAGGGATAGCTCAGTGGTTTGAGCATTGGCCTGCTAAATCCAGGGTTGTGAGTTCAATCCTTGAGGGGGCCATTTAAGGATCTGGGGCAAAATCAGTACTTGGTCTTGCTAGTGAAGGCAGGGGGCTGGACTCAAGGACCTTTCAGGGTCCCTTCCAGTTCTATGAGATAAGTATATCTCCATATATTAAGCCTAGTTAGTCTGATTTTCCCCCCCCCCCATCTCTGACTACAGCCAGAGTCAGCTATTTCAGAGAGAGGTGCTTGAACCCCTGTAATGGATAATTTTTGAGTAACCTGCCAATAGAGGATGTTTCATCTCCAATCTATCAGTTAATTTAGTTCTTGTCTGTACTAGATTTTTTCCCCTTAACATTTCACTGCCATTGCTACCACCAATACTGCTCCTCTAGTTCTTCCACTGTTGCTAGCACCAGACAAGGAACCAGTTACCATTGAGATCTTAACACTGTGTTGTGACAATTGTTGAAAAGACATTTTGGGTGAGACTAGTAAATCTCCTTTCTAACACACACTGTCCCTGATGGAAGGTATTAATCTAGTAGACAGCTCATTATCTGCTTTCTCTATAAGTTTAAAGAGATGGAGCTCATCGCTCATAGTTTTTAGACTTCTCTTCTAACATCAATTCATATTTAATATGGAGAATTAGCAATGGGTTAAGATCAGACTGTCTCATAGCTCTGTGTGAATCCATCATTAGACCAATTTTGAAAAATTGCTGTTTTATTTCGAACTCTAGTCTTATATACTTTGACACTTTTTTGGGAGGGAAAAGAGTAAATTGATTTTGCTCTGTTTCCCTATGGAACCCAAGGGCCTGATTTTTAGACATTCTGGGTATTTGCAGCTCTCTTGACTTCAGTTCAAGTTGTGGGTCATCAGCACCTATGAAAATTGGACCCTATGGGCCCATCTACAATAGAAAACTAGCCTATTTTCAAAGACTGCGCCTCTTTGTAAGCACACAAACGTGATTATCCAGCCTATGTAGACCAGGCCAAATAGAATTGAAAGGGCTTTCTGAATAAGGTAGTGAACCTGGTTTGGCCTGCTCTGCAAAGGGTAGATAACTACACAAGAGGAGGATTGATTGCTCATTTTCTAACATAGACAGGGCCCCTCAGAGTTTCTGGAGCTGTCGTATCTGCAATTGTTGGCATAGGTGCTGGTACTAGGGGTGCTGTTGCACCCCTTGGCTTGAAGTGGTTTCCAATGTGGTTCAATGGCTCTCAGCACCCCTGCTATACAAATTGTTCCAGCACCCCTGAGTCTTTGCTGTTCTCTTGTTGTATAACATATGAGATCTGGAAGTATCACATCAATCCATATGATGAGTCCCTATTACTTTGATACAGCTACTGTAAGTGTAATTTATTCTTGGGCTGAAAAATCTACTTCCTGGAATGCTCCATTTCAACCCATTTGTAGAGCAGTGTCTTTCTATACTGACTTGCATGGTGTCAAGTATCAGGGGGGAGCCGTGTTAGTCTGTATCTACAAAAACAAGGAGTCTGGTGGCACCTTAAAGACTAACAGATTTATTGGGCATAAGCTTTCGTGGGTAAAAACCTCACTTCTTCGGATGCATAGAGTGAAAGTTACAGATCTGTAACTTTCACTCTATGCATCCGATCTGTAACTTTCACTCTATGCATCCGAAGAAGTGAGGTTTTTACCCACGAAAGCTTATGCCCAATAAATCTGTTAGTCTTTAAGGTGCCACCAGACTCCTTGTTGGTTTTCTATACTGAGCATGCAGTACAACATAGATTGTAAGCAAACCGGATCATATATAGAATAGAGCAAATGTGATAGCTGCTGTTTGTATGTGTATTCCTTTCACAGTTATGTTGATACACAAACCATTACATATTATAATTAACATAGGTACTAATTTGCCATTAGTGTTGCATATATGAATATTAGAAAGTTTGGTTCCATGTGTGGTGACGGTGACTGGAAAGAGAGGCTGGTATTCTTTTTAACAGGCAGATCTAGGGTATAGTGAAGTAAAATGGGGGGGGGTAAGAATAATGGAGGCAGAGAGCTATTCTCTGGTAATTACATTCGCTCTGGGCGGTGTGGTGAGACCGTGAATCCTTTGGTCGTTCTAGGAGCCCTGGTTTGTATGGCAAGGGCGTATCTGGTAATTACGGTAGCAACAGCTCCCGTCTGCCTGAGTCACGTCCCTCACGTCTCAGTGCAGCCGGGCGCTCGAGTGTCAGATGTGCCTTTGCTGAGCGCACTCGTGTCGCCTCTGAGTCCTGCCTGAGCCCGACATGGAGCCTCCGCCAGCCAAGCCCCGCAGCAGCGGATCCCAGGGACCAGCGGGTGGGGAGCGGAGGCCGGGGAAGGTGGGACACTGCGGCGTGAACCGGCGGCGGCGGCGATGGCTTGATGGGGCTCACGGCGCACGAGGGAGAAGGCAGCCGGGCCTCCCGCTCGGCGAATGAAAACCGGGCCCTTTTCCAGCCTGGGGTAGGAGAAACTGCACGTTGCTGCTTCCGCCCATTCTGTTACAGGCTCCCTAGCCTCCCGCGGCAGGCGCACGTGCTTTGGGTTTCCCTTCACGGTTTCCTCTTTTCCTGATCTTCATCTCCATCTTGTTCTTTCTCAGGTCTGTACTTGTTTTCTGTTCCTTATTTCCTCCCTGTTCACTCCTCTCCCCATTCTTCATGTCTCTCCCTTTCTTCCTGTCCCTCACTGCTACACTCATTCATTCATTTTGAGTTTTGCCACTCCTCCCCCCCAGAAACAGGGAGACACAAGGAAGCCTAATATGATGGGTGTGTGTCCCAGGAAATGAGAACTGCCCCTGCTTTCAGTGATTGTTCCTACAGATTTCAGAAAAATCCATTATTCTGCCCAGGTTTTTGTAACCCAGGCAGACTGGAAGGAGCCACTGGCCCTGGCTGGTTAGGCCAGAAAAATGAATAGCATGTTTGCTGGGAACATAGATTCATAGATTTTAGGACTAGAAGGGACCTCGAGAGGTCATAGAGTCCAGTCCCCTGCCCGCATGGCAGGACCAAATACTGTCTAGACCATCCTTGATAGACATTTATCTAACCTACTCTTAAATATCTGTGTGCCTCGGGGCTGCCCATCAGGATTGCCCTACCTCTGCTCTTCCCACATTGAGCCGGACCTTCCCTTGAGCTAGCCATCTCCACCCAGCAAAGTTAGATCTACATATGGGCACAGTTCTGGGAACAGTGAGTCTTGTCAGTCACATCTCCCCCATCTGCTGGAAGCTGCTGTCCCTGCATCAGCAGTGAACACCTGATTAGAGCAGGTCTAGGGCAGCAGGGACCCTCTGTTGTTGAGAGAGCATGAGGGGGAGACAAAGGACTGACAGTGAATAAGAAAAAAGGAATGAGTTTGACAAAGCAAGGGGTAGATCAGTTTAGGGATGGAAGAGGAAAAAGGAGGGGAGCAATGAACAGAGGGAAAGTATGGCAGAGGGGGAAAAGAAGCAACAGGATCAAAAAACAAATAGAAAATCTAGGAGAGAGTGGAGATCAGAGACACAAGATGAGAGCATAGGAAATTTCTTTTCTAAAGGTGTTGGGCATCCAGATACAGAGAAGAGAGGGGCTGATACTGGGAGAAAAAGGTAAAAGGAATTGAGTGGTATAAGGATTATTTTCTTCTACCCTGATTTTTACTGTAAACTGTTCAGTTTTATTTTGAAAGGAGAGAAGGTGAGGTGGGGATAGCTCAGCTTATGAGAGAGTAGTTGAGACTTCTCCTATTGCCAAAGCCATGTGTAACAGTGCTTGGAGGGCCAGGCAGGCTAGTGTTTTGTGTGCCTGACTTCCAGCCACTTGTTTCCTTGGTCAAGGTGCCTCAGTCTTTCAAGCAGTGGGGGTAGGGAGACCCAGGCCCTACCACTCCACTAGGTGCCTGGGGGAGTTGACTCCTGAACAGGGGGCATTCTAAGCATGGAGTCTAAATCCACTGCCCTGGGCTACTTCCTACCAGAGTCCTTTCAGTTTGGGGTGTGGCCCCATTGTCCAATTTGCTGGGGTGGCTTGCCTCCCATGGTGCCCTCTCATGGATGTTGGGTGGCACCCTGCCACTCTCCCAGGCTCCTTCAGGCAGGGCATCTAAAAGTTTCGTACAGCCAAACCCCACAATATCTCTGGGGTGTGATCATCCAGTTACCTCATTTGCCAGAGATTCCTAGGTCTCCTTCACAGCATCCCTATGCAGGTAGACAGAATGTGCTCCCTGGTGGCTGCCAAGTGAGTGGTCCTTCCAATCAGATGGGGCAGTAGCTAGCTCATACCTCTTCACCAGTCAGCCCTGAACTGGGCCATGCTCTCTCCTTTTCTACCCCCTCTAGGCCTGACATTGGCTGCAGGTATAATAGGGTGGGGCTAGCTGGGCCCAAAGGCTGTCCTTAATCTATGCCATGCTGGTGGACAGTTTCTTCACTTCATCACACCCTGCTATGCCCACCTTCCTGACCCACACATAAGAATGGTTATACTGGGTCAGACCAAAGATCCATCTAGCTCTATATCGTATCTTCTGACAGTGGCCAATGCCAGCTGCTTCTGAGGGAATGAACAGGTGAATCATCAAGTGATCCATCCCCTGTCACCCATTCCCAGCTTCTGGCAAACAGAGGCTAGGGACACCATCCCTGCCCATCCTGGCTAATAGCCATTGATGGACCTATCCTCCATGATAATCACACACAATCTGTTCCCTTCACCACCCTCCCTTACCACATTGTAAGTGTCCTTTATTTTCCCTTTGAAGATCTGATCATCCCTTCATCCCCTCCTCAAGTGTTCTGCCATAATCTGGTGTTCACCTTTGATAAAGGGCAGGTGAGGAGAAGTGCATATAGTGGTCCAGGAAGAGTCTGTAGCTGCTTGCAGGTGGCTCAGCTGTCAGATCACCACCTGCAGCACTACTTGATTGAATCTTCTCTGACACTCCATGGATCTGATTTTACATGCAGAAGACCTGGCTTGAAGACAGGAGGTCCTCACTAGGAGGCTTCAGTGGGTAAGGGAAGGGCTGGATGGCAACATGTGACAGGCCTGGTTGCAAGTAGTACCTTTGCTCAGTCAAGTTGCTGTCTGTTTCACTGGCTCAACAGCCAGGCAAGCAGGGAAATAAAACTATTTCTAGGACGTGGGCTGTATTTTATTTATTAGTACAGCCTTCTCACGTCAGTGTTGGCACACAGGGCAGTAACAAGTCTCTTCCATCCGTCTCTGTCATTAGCAGCTGCTTCCATCTGCTCTATGGTCTTGAGAGCAACTATTCTGCCCCCCCCCCCCCTTATAAGGGGCCTTCTTAAGGCTTTTCTTGGGCTGTTTTGTTTCCCTACACCAGATGATTTTCACTTGACAGCTTCAGGTGGGAGTTTGTGTCTTGGCATCCAGAGTACATGCCACAATTTGTGCAATGCTTCCTTCTAATTCTAATGAAAACAAGCTGCAGGTTGGTAATTTCTTGGATCTATTTGCTGGTAGTCTCTGCATTCAAGGCCTAGAGTCTTTCAAAGGCTATATTTTCAAAGGCATCTCATTTTCTAACTTTTTAATAGATCTCCAACTCTCATAGCCATATGTTAGCACTGAGATTATATTTTAATTAAAAATTCTTTTTTGTTTTGGTACTGTATATATTTGATTTCCATATGTTGAGTGTAGTGAAATACTATGGATGCCTTTCTTAACCTTGATATCACTTCTTTCTTGAGATCTGTTGGCTATTATGGTGCTGCCCAGATAAATGAACTGTTCTACTTTCTTGAAGTTTTTGCCTTTCAGTATGATGTTGCTGCTTGACATCTAGGTTTCAAGGATGTTTGTTTTGGCGTAACTGATTATGAGCCTTGCTTTGGCCTGCTGTTTTTGCCAAGGTGTCTGGCTTTGTAGCTTTTTGGGGGTGTTATTGAATGGAATGATATACTTAGCAAAGTCTAGGCCTTCTAAACATTTGCCATCTACCCATGCTATGCCAGTGTTTGTGTTGCTAATACATTTCTTCATCAGCCAGTCTATGGCAATGCCAACCAACAGGAGAGCAAGAATGCAGCCCTGTTTTACACCTGTGTCCAGTTGAACCACGCTGTTGTCTGGTTCACTTTTACAGCAGACTTTGTGTCACTGTGCATAGGTTAATGATGTTGACAACTTTAGCTGGAATTCCATCAGACTGTAGAATATTCCACAATGCATGCCTATGCAGGTTGTCACATGCTTTTTGAAAATCAATTAAATTGATACGGGGAGCCTGCCATTCTAGACATCCTTCTATGATGTCCTTAACATGGAAATCTGATCTATACAGATCTCTTCGGCCTGATCTTCCCCAGCTTTGCATTCACTGCCTCTTTCATCCTGTGTAGTACCACACTACAGAAAACTTTCCCTACAACAGAGACTCCTCTCCAGTTTCTACAGTCATTAGGATTACTGTTTTTGGGTATTCTGACCATTCTCCCATGTTTTCACTGGCCACAAGGGGTCTCTTTTTTTCCCCCTAAACTTCCTTGAACAGCTTTGTCAGTTTCATTAGGGTGTTAGTATCCAGTGCTTTTAGCATTGCTGCTGTGATTTTTATCATTTCCCAACACTTCTGTTGTTTTTCAGCTTTTTGACTCTAGCCTGACATATATGTTGGACCAATGTTAATGTCAAGTTGACCAGGTTTGCCTGTTTGAATTCTGATGGTGAGGTAGAGCTTGTCTCAGGACTTATTTGAAATGCTCCACTCATCTCTTGTTCTGTTCTACTTCAGTTGTAAGCATTTCTCCATCTTAATTTTTTATTGACCCATTTCATGTTTTGAAATTTCCACACAGGGTTTTAGTCAATAGGAAACCACAGAGTTGTTTACCAATCATAGCAGCAATTTCACCTTCAGCTGCTAGGTCTTCAACATATCTCCATTTATTTTTCATTGTGTTGTTTTTTCACTGTTTTGTTTGCTTACTTGTACTCCTCCTTTTATTTTTTCCAATATTTAGTTGGTCTTAGCATTTGGGACTTTTCCCCTTCAGTGCTTTTCTTTCCTCTATGAGATAAAACATCTCTTGGTTTATCCAATTCTGGCTGTCTATTTTAATATCTAACTGTGATGGTTGCCGCTTGAATCACCATCTCTGAGGCTGTCCCATTTTTTTTTCAGTGTTAGTAAATATTAATTTTTTTTTTTTTTTTTATGTTAAACACTCATGATTTCTTGGCTAAACATCTCAGAATCTTTTCTGTGTTAGCCACAGGTGCTGGCTAAACAACATTAAAGGGTTTTATTTGGGATAAATTAATGTCATTGCCCTACAAGGCTTTTACATTATTATCCATTCTGTTTTTACTCTGAACTTTAGCTGACCCTAGTGTGTTGTTGGTAAGCTGAAAGTTTTCTGTAGTGTGTTCCTGTGGTGTTAAATAACAGACTGTGTCCTTTTAACTCTAAACTTGTGATGCTTTGGGAAATGTCCAGATGTCAAGAAAGGAACCACTTGTAACTGATATGGGGCAGGTGTTTCTGAGGTTTAATCAAATTAATTATCTATCGAAGGATGCTTTTATTTTATCAAAAATTACTCTAACTCAATGGTCTCTAACCTTTGTACACCCAAGATAACTTTTTGAATGTAAGAGCAACCCAGGATCTGCCCCACCCCTTTCCCAAAGCCCTGCCCAGCCCACTCCATTTCCCCTCCTGTTGCTCACTCTCCCCCACCCTCACTCACTTTCACTGGGCTGGGGTAGGGGTTTGGGAGGGGGTGCAGGCTCTGGGCTGGGACTGAGGGGTTTGCAGTGTGTGAGGGGGAACTGGGCTGAGCCTGGGGCAGAGGGTTGGGGTACAGGAGGGGGTGAGGGGTGCAGCTCTGAGAGGGAGTTTGGGTGTAGGAGGGGGCTCTGGGCTGGGGCAGAGTGTTGGGGTGCAGGAGGGGGTACAGGGTGCTGGCTCTGGGAAGGAGGTCAGCGTTGGGGTGCAGGAGGAGGTTTTGGGTGCTGGCTCCAGGAGGGGGCTCAAGGTTGGGGGTTGGGGTGTGGCCTCCCACTGGGCAGCACTTATCTCCGGCGGCTCCTGGTTGGCAGTACAGTGTGGCTGTTGCTAAGGCAGGCTCCCTGCCTACCCTGGGCCCCATGCCGCTCCCGGAAGGGGCCAACGCACCCCTGCGGCTCCTGGAGAGGGTGGGGGGGGGGCATGTGGCTCCCCATGTGGCCCCTCTCTGCAAGCACCGCCCCCGCAGCTCCCATTGGCCACAGCTCCCCACTTCCGTGGGGGCACAGAGGCTCAGGGCTTCCCTTGGCTCTGGGGTGGGGCCAGAAATGGGTTCAGGGTGTGGGAGGGGGCTCTGGGCTGAGGCCAAGAGGTTTGGGGTGCACAAGTGGGCTCGGGGCAGGGGATTGGGGTGTGGGAGGGGGTGTCGCTCTGGCTAGCGGTGTGGGCTCTGAGATGGGGATGGGATGGGGGTACAGGAGGCGGTTTGGGGTGTGGGCTCCAGGTGGGAGCTTGGGTGCGGGAGAGGGCTCAGGGCTGGGATAGGGTTGGGGTGCAGGTGGGGGTGCAGGCTCCAGGAGGGAGTTTGGGTGCAGGAGGGGACTTTGGGGTGCAGGGGGGGTGCGGGGTGTAGGCTCTGGCTGGGAGGCGCTTACCTCAGGCTCCCTGCCTGCCTGCCTGCCCTGGCTCTGCTCTGCTCTGCTCCCCAAGGTGACCGGCATGTCTGATCCCTAGGCGGAGAGTTCCGGCAGCTCCGCATGCTGCCTGCTCCTGTAGACGCTGCTCCCGTTGACCACGGTTCCCAGCCAATGGGAGCTGCGGAGCCAGCGCCGGGGATGAGGACAGTGTGCGGAGCTTCCCTGATCACCCCTCCGCCTAACGGCTGCAGGGACAAGCTGGTGCTCGCAGCTCCAACCCCGTGGGGCAGTGCCAAGGCTCAGGGTGTCTAGCCCACGGTGCGGAGACTTGCCGCAGGCCAGATAAAAGAAGCAGTGGGCCAGCGGTTCCCCACCCCTGCTCTAGGTGGTAGTAATCCCTCGGGTTCTGCCTGCTAACTTCCTGATCCATACAGAAATTGACTCTTGGAACACAGGTAAGTATTTAACAAATTGTTTGTTAAAGATGTGGGTTTACAGACACCAGAGCTCTGTTTAGCAGAGTCATGGTGGCGTAATCTGACCAGCAGATAGCTCCAATAAATTGGGAGAGAGAGAGAGTGTATGTTAAAGCAATTGACCAATCAATACATAACCATGTGAACTGTTGATTGGTTACTTTGTTTACCTAACAACACAGAGCCTGAGCTGTTGTTAGTTTAACCCAATCAACCAGCCAAGAACTGTTTACCTAAAAACAATTATCTTTCACATGAATCATAACCATAAATAGGATCCTGAGACCTGCATACCTCAGGCCAGGAGTCCCTTCTGCGTATGTGCAGATTTACAGAGGTTACACAGCGGACAGCTTGATTGATAGCTCTAGGCTGCATTTACTCTGCTGGCCATGTTCCTGGTAGCGCAGCCTGCATTCCACTGCTTTTCTTTTCTTTTCTTTCCCAACAACTGGGCCTGCCTTAGGTTGCCCCTGTCTTTCAGGCATCATACCCATCATTGGCTCACCAGTCCTCAAAGGAAGATATTCCTTATGGTTATACTTCATTTCAGGGCCTATTTACAAATTTCTTATCACACTTCTAATTTGCTGAACAAGTTCGTTTCAATTCTCATTTTCTCTTGAACGCTTCACAATGTAAAATACACTATTTTGGTCCAAAAACACATGAAAAGCATAACTGACAAACAATTTGTAAAAAGAATGAGGAGTACTTGTGGCACCTTAGAGACTAACAAATTTATTTGAGCATAAACTTCCGTGGGCTAAAACCCACTTCATCGGATGCATGCAGTGGAAAATACAGTAGGAAGAGAGAGAGAGAGAGAGAGAGACACACACACACACACACACACACACACACACACACACACACACACACACACACACGACATGAAAAAATGGGTGTTGCCATATGAACTATAACAAAAGTAATCCGTTACGGTGGGCTATTATCAGCAGGGGGAAAAAAAACTTTTGTAGTGATAATCAGGACAGCCCATTTCTAACAGTTTCATTCTTTTTGCTGATACAGACTAACACGGCTACCACTCTGAAATCAAACAATTTGTATACTACATAATACAACTATAGGATGCAACATTACATTCAGAACTCCTTTTGTGGTAGGTGACCATCCCAAAACCGATTCACTCCAACTATGCTGTCCAACATTTTTAATAATTTCAACTTGTTTCACAATTTTTCCATTAACCATATTCAGTTTTACCTCAATACCTTCAATTATACTTGAGGCATTTATAGACCTTATCTTTATCCTCATCGCTGTATTCCTCTGTCAGAGCATAGCACTGTATGATTGACATCTTTGGGAATTTGGTTTGAAATCTGACACGAGGCATTGGTTGATAGATTAGGTGAATTTTTCCCACCCACAGATCTTAATGAGTGCTACTCCCTCTGAGTTTACAAGTGCCACTACAACCTGAATAGATGAGATGTTTCTTCTCTTGCTTGAAGCACTTCTTATTCCCACCTGTCAATCTGTTCTCACTGATGCCCAGGATTTCAAGGTCATAGTTGTCCATCTCCCTCACAATCTGTGAGACCTTTGATGTTTAGAACATTGTTCTCTTGTTCCAGTAACTGACTTTGAAGTGTTTTGTTGCTGCCAAATTCAAACTTTTTGGGGTCCTGGCTTCCAGAGACTGCTTTCGCTAGGAACCTTCATGCAGCACAACTCGGGTCAGCAGCATTCTCTACTGAGCTGCCATTTTTACCAGAATGGTAGCCTGGTTCCATTTCTGTCAATGAGGTGTTTTTTGTTTTTTTTTTAGATAGAGGGCTGGGGAAAAAGAACTATATAGGTTTTATAAAAATGAAATACCAAAACACACTGTGACTCACTATGTAGCATTCTTATCCCTCATACAGTGAGGTAAAACCAAAGAAGTAAGAATACCTGTATTCCACCTACAGTATGAATGCAATGAACAGTTCTGGTAGTTGGGCTTCTGCCCGTGCAACTGTGGATCAGAATAAGTTTACAGGTACGTGCTGGTCCTGATGTGAGTGAGCAGCTGGCACAAAGTGTGCACACATGGATGGATGGATGCTCATGTTTCTGCAGGGAACAGGTATTCTTTCAGCTAAGCATAGAATTCCTGATTTTGGGACTGGGAATGTTACACATATCAGTTGCAGCAATACTGTATCTTTTGTTTGCATAATGGGTATTGAATGCTTTGCTCTGATAGGCTTATCCCTGGCAAAGTCTCCTGTGGTCTAATTCTGGTCTCAGTGTAACTGAGTACAGCATTTGGCCCTTATGTTTTATTCTTGCATGCACTGGCAGAGCCTGACAGAGTGGTTTGGGCACGAATTTGAGGGTTTTGGCAGCTGGCTTTGGGAATGAATTTGGAGTTATACTGTGTAAAAGCAAGGCACTCATCTGTTGGCAGAGACTTTAATTGGCAGGTGGACTGTATATGAAGGGAAGTCACTAGCTTCTTCCTAGATGTCTGTTTTTACAATGTTTTCCTGGATTGAAAGCAAAACATTTTCTTAACACAGATGCAGGCCCCAACTCTCTAAAGTGCCGGGGGGTGCTCGACCCCTGACTCTGCCCCAAGCCCTGCTCCCACTCCACCCCTTCTCCCCCAAGGCCCCACTCCGCCTCTTCCTGCCCCCACTCCACCCGTGCCCCATCTCTTCCCACCAGTTCCGCCCCATCCCCCCAGAGCCTCCTGCATGCCACGAAACAGCTGATTGCGGCGGGCAGGAGGCACAGGGAGGGAGGGGGATGCACTGATCTGCAGGGCCCGCCAGCAGGCAGAGGCAGTGGGGGGAGCTGATGGGGCAGGGGGCTGCTAGTGGGTGCTCAGCACCCAAAAATTTTTCCCCGTGAGTGCTCCAGCCACGGAGCACCCACAGAGTCAGCACCTATAGACACAGAAGCTTCTAAAAAAGGTTCCTTGTCCTGATGGACAGAGAGTGGGAATTCTAATTTTAGAGAGAGTCATCTACTCCATTATTCGTACTCCCATTGTTTAGCCTTGGAGCAGCTTGACTAACTGGAGACAAAGAATTCTGTCAAAGCCTTATTTTGTTTCTATTTTTTTTTTCTAGTAAGAATTAAAGTGTGCTGCCATTTAACAGTGATTAGTTAATAATCCATCTGCCCC
Organism: Terrapene triunguis; assembly: GCF_002925995.2. Taxonomy (NCBI): domain Eukaryota; kingdom Metazoa; phylum Chordata; order Testudines; family Emydidae; genus Terrapene; species Terrapene triunguis. The sequence goes on along the minus strand of NW_020664543.1, from coordinate 62,936 downwards.
TGTGAGGCTTTGCAGATGGATATTTTAGTGACTAAATTATGTCAGTTTACAGAGGATTACCTTTAAAAGAATTTTGCTGTAAATTCACCAAAGAAACAGTACAGGCACACATAAAACCATATCTACAGGAAGTAGTAGTGACCTGTCTGTGGTAGGAAAAGTTGTTTGTTTTTAAGTTGGGTATCCAGATACTAGAGCACATGGGGGAGGGAGAGAAGATAGAAAAAGTGTCTTCTATTACTTTCTGTCATTTGTAAACTTGGGTTCCTGTAAAAATGTCATGATGGAAACAATACTTTTTCCTGCCGTTGCTTCACTCTACATGCACACCAAAGTCCTGAAGACCCTGGAATCAGGAAGCTAACTTATCTAGCACATGTACTGGAAATACAATCCAACTTTGGCTATTTGCTCAAGAAAAATATTTTGGTAGAAACCTATATGATGAATGGAACAAATTCCAAATCACCTAATTTTGCGACAAAATAAATGAATGGCAATATATTTACTGAAACAGAATGGCGTATGGTTTTATTTAGCAAAACGTATTAAACCAAGTTTAAATACATTAATGAATTTTAACTTGCCGTGCAAAAATAATTATCAGTAAAGTACATATAGTCTCTTCACTCCTGTTGACCCCAGTGTTAGGAAGCCAGGCATGTGCTGGAATTTAAATTTCATTGCTTTTGGAGGGGCCCGGGGGCTGAGGAGCTTGTTCTCCCTGCCTGGAGTTCTTGGCCCCCACTGATTATTGGGGGGGGGGGTGCCCCTGCTTGCCCCTTGTGCATGCCCCTGCGTGACGTGTCTTTGGTATCCTAGTGTCTCCAGAACTTCTTTTTGGACACATGAGATTTCTCAGTGTGTGTTTATATTTAATGCCTTGTTCTGCCTTTCTCTTCTAGATTAGAGAGCCCTTTATTACCCATCCAGGTACTTATACACTGTTATTAAGTAATGTTTCAATCTTTTTTGATAAAATAAACAGATTGAGTTCTTTAAGTCTCTTACTACAAGGCATTTTGTTTTCTTTCTTCCACAAAGGATTCTTTAATTTTTCAGTTTATATTCCAGATGGAAATTCCATTCCAAAATTTCAGAGTTAAGTGTGTAAGACAAACTTAATGGGACTACTCGCAGTAGTAAAAGTTCAGCACATTTAAGTGTTTGAAGGATTAGGGGCTTATTCTCCTAAATAAAAGTGACTTAACATTCAAAAGGTATTGAGGAAGCACATACCTTTAAAAATATTGGCATCCATGTTTAAAATACATTTACTTTCTTGGGGTTTTATGCTTCACAGCCTGTTGGTATTATACTGGTTTTAGGGTCTAGATACCTGGTGTTCAGGAAGTTGGGTATCTGTTGCAATTGAATCCCCCTCCCCCCCCCAAAAAAGTGGGGGGAGTGTGGTGCTAGCTTTCCCTTAAAGAACAGACCTGTGAAATAGATCAGTGATGATCACTGCCAGGTTTATTTCTGGAACATGAATGTGAAATTATTTCTTCCAAGTAGCAGAGTGCTGGTCTAAATGTCATAGAAAGGACACTCATTTCAGACTAAGAATGATCATGTATTCAGCACGCAGCTGTCTAGACAGCAAGTCTGTGCCAAAAAGATAGCTAGGCCTACACACTCTGGTTTTGAAGTGCATGTATCAGGAATAAGGCACGGTGAGCCAAGTACAAAATCCATAATGCATCAAAAATCACTGTTGTCTGATATTTCATAAGAGAATAGAAGTATTGCTTAGTAATGGGCATCTTACCTCTCTGGCATGCAGATTCCTCCACCACTTCAGATTTCCTTTGCCTGGTAGGGTGATTTGGTGGGTTGGCAATTTTTGAGTGGTGTGTAGGACCCCACCCCCAAAGGGAGGTCTGTGACCAGTCTTACACTCCAGGAAAATGGAGACGAAACACTACTTCAGTCTTTCTCTGTGGTCTAAGGCTTTCTCTTTTTAAGCTCCCCCACCATGGCTGGAGGCATTTCCACACCTCTCCTGTGTGCCAGCATTGCCAATTCCTAGCTTTCAAAAATCATTAATTAGGCCCCAAAATCATGAGATTAAAAAAAAAAAAAAAAGATGTTGGGTCTTATTTGCCTTCTAGGTTTTGAGCCGTTTGCCTTTTTGTTTTCAAGCTTTTCTCTGCAATTATGAAAGCTATAAATATACTCTGAAATTAAAAGTTGAGATTCTGACATTCATTTGATTCCCAGAACTGTGGCTTTAAGAAAAACACTAGCTATCACATGACTCTCAATAAAATCATGACAGTTGGCAACCCTCCCTCTACATTAGGCTCTATGAAGCTGCTGTCCACTCCACCTAAAAAATAATTCCTGCTTCACTTATCTCCAAAGCACTTGCTTGCCATCCCCCTAGGCCTCTTCCCCAACCCTTTCCTCAATCTTCTTCCAGATAGGTTCCCTCATGAGCCTTCTCCTTCAGCTCCCTTCTATGGGTTTCTTACCTGGGTCTCCCTCACACTGAGCGGAGCATATTAGCCTTGTCCCCCCCCCGCAAGCTTTTCTTAAAGACTGCTGTCATATGACTTTTCATGCAACTACAAGTCCCAGAATGCCTGTCCTTAAAGAGACCAGGTGAGTGAGGTAATATCATTTATTGGACCAACTTTTGTTCAAAAGCTTGTGTCTGTCTGTCTGTCTGTCTGTGTCTCTCTCTCTCTCAATAGAAGGTTGTGTCTTGCATCAACAGAAGCTGGACCAATGAACGATGTTACCTCACCCACCTTGTCTCTCTAATATACTGCACCTAACATGGATACAGCTATACTGCATGTCCTTAAAGAGTCAGAACTAGGAGGAAGGATGGGCTGGACCTATACCTGCCTTTAAAAGAATAACTCGCCCTGTGACATGCATATAAAACAAACTCCTTCTATGGGAAAGCTATTTAGGGCTAGAAAGTTTCAATGTATTGTTTTAGTATGATACTAAATTCAGGAGTCTGAACACTTCCTCAGACTGAGCTAGTTTCCATCTTCTTTATTAATTGGCTCTTTAGCTTTGTTATCTTGAATTTTATGAAGTGCAATGATGCTGATATATATTGTAGCTTATCTGACATTTAACTCAAAATTTCTGTCATAATTTGAATGTTAAGAGGATTATTGTGTCTTCAGCATAATCTGCTGGCATAATTTATTTTGTCAGGCCCTCATCCCATATTTTGAGCACTTGTACAATATATTATGTAAGATCATATGCCACTTTCCCCAAGGAGGCCCATATAATGCAAGAAGATAAATTATAAATAAATTTTTATAGTTTTAGTGTGACTTTCCCGTGACAGTGGACACTCTGACAGTTCACCTGAATGAAAATCTATTTGGTGACCAAGTTGTTTTTTTTTTAAGTGGGTACTAATGAATTCAAATTAATGAACCACTGAGGTACCTCAAGTATTCTAACAAGAGGCTCCCACAAAAAGTCTTTCCCCTATCCAGTGATTAAACCCAATGTATGAGGGAGGAGGGCAGAATTCTGCAGAGAGTATGGGCAGCGGGACTGAATTATCTGTTTGTTTGTTTCCCATTTAAACAAAATTCCTTATCACAACCATAACCAAGGAGGGAGACAGTATCACTAGGCAAACTTTTATTAGGTGTTCGTCACTTACAATGGTTGTATTTTATTCCTGAAATACTGTGGATTCTGATAGTGATGCACATGTTCTCCTTGTGCAGTTTGATTTTTTCCTAAAGGATTAGTGAGACTGTCAGGGAAATGGAATAGTGCAAAAAAAGCCATGCTGCATGTCCTTAAGGATCCTAGCCTGAGTGAAAGGATATATTTAAAACAAAACAAAAAAACCTTAGCTAAAAATGAATGAAATAAGTGGATGTCCTAGCCTTGTATGATGAAGCTGATGTGACCAAAAACAAAAATCAGCGGCTTGCTCAGTGTGTACTATGCCCACAGCTGCACTTGCTCTTGTTCCAGCCCTGCTCCAACTTGCTACCAGTCCCTGTTGTAGCCCCTGTTCCCCTCTGCTTCTGACTTCTGGTTTCAATCCCCAGCTCTGCCTCTGGTTTATGCTCCTGGTTGACCTTCCAGCTCTGGCATTTGGCTTCTATCTCTGTGGCACTGACCCTTGGCTCATTCCTGGACTCTGCCCACCCTGGACCTAGCTATAACCAGCAGGAAAAATGCTCATTTCAACCACTAGGCCTGACCGCCCCAAGGCCTGGTTGACTACAGTATTATCTGCACTTTACAGATAGAGACTTGAGGCATAAAGAATTTCTGTGACATGCCCAATGTCACAGAGGCAGTGTCTGGCAGAATCAAGAACTGAATCCAGATCTCCTGAGTCTCAGCCCAGTACCTTAGGCCTGGTCTATACTTACCCCCCCAATTCGAACTAAGGTACGCAACTTCAGCTACGTGAATAACGTAGCTGAAGTTCGAAGTACCTTAGTTCAAACTTACCTCGGTCCACACGCGGCAGGCAGGCTCCTCCGTCGACGCCGCGGTACTCCTCTCGTATAGCTGGAGTACTGCAGTCGACGGCGATCACTTCCTGGTTCGACTTATCGCGTCCAGACAAGACACGATAAGTCGAACCCAGAACTTCGATTCCCAGCCACCGAACTAGCGGCTGGGTGTAGACATACCCTTACTCACAGGCCCTTTCTCCTTTCAAACTCTCTATGCTTCTCTGTCACAGTGACAGCATCAGTGTTCATCCTGTCACTCACTCTCAGGCCCATAACCTGAGGAGGGTGAATATGGGGAGGCAGTTTCTTCCTTCAATCCTACTGAAGAATCACAGTTGCTATGATTTATAACTGTTTTTAGTTCTTTGAAAATTGCCTGCAGGTGTGTCACCACTGTAGGTCTGTCTGTCTATCTAATCTATTGTATTTCTCTGCCCCCGCACCCATTACCATTGTATCTGAATGCCTCAAAAGCTATATAAAGTATTTATCCTAACAACATCCATGTGAGGTACTAGCATGCCCATTTTACAGATGGGGAAGTGAGGCACAGAGTGACTTGTCCAAGATCACACAGGAAGTCTGTGGCAGAGCAGAGGCTTTAACCCTGGTCTCCCAAATGCTAGGCTACTGCCCTAAGCACTGAACCACCCTTCCTTGCTAGCATCAAGGTCTTGTAAGGTTATTGACAAACAGTCCTCGCAGCATAAGGAAAGCAGAGTTTCCTGTATAGCAAGTGGGCTTAACAACATATTTATGATATGCAAAGAGAAACCAAGAAATACTGAATTTATCTTTGGTTTCAGAGTAGCAGCTGTGTTAGTCTGTATCCGCAAAAAGAACAGGAGTACTTGTGGCATCTTAGAGACTAACAAATTTATTAGAGCATAAGCTTTCGTGGGCTACAGCCCACTTCGGATGCATATAGAGTGGAACACACACACACACACACACACACATATATACAGAGAGCATGAACAGGTGGGAGTTGTCTTACCAACTCTGAGAGGCCAATTAAGTAAGAGAGAAAAACTTTTGAAGTGATAATCAAGATAGCTCAGTACACACAGTTTGATAAGAAGTGTGAGAATACTTACAAGGGGAGATCTCTATAAAATGATCGTTTTGGTTGAAATCCTCTCTATTTTAACTTCAGGTGATCTGCGATGTATATCCATTTAAAATTCTACCAAATAATTACATTTCTGCATAATGGCTACAGATTTTCTGTTTCTTAGGAGAAAAAAAAAAACCAACAACTCTGTTCCCAAGTCTTCGGCCACTATATTTAGAATGTTCTCACGTTTCATGTGTCTGCATATACAACACCTCCTTCCTGTGGAATAAACTTGAGTGGATTATCATTCCGATATGTATCTATGGATTCTAGTAACTGTATTTTTATTATTTCTTAGGCAACCCATTGAGTTTCACTATGGGAGCTGTGGTGGTTGATGATGCTCCATCTGGTGTCAAAGCCCCTGATGGGGGTTGGGGCTGGGCCGTTCTCTTTGGAGGGTTTGTCATCACTGGATTTTCCTATGCCTTTCCAAAGGCTGTTAGTGTCTTCTTTAAAGAGCTTATCCGGGAGTTTGGTGTTGGATACAGTGACACAGCATGGATCTCCTCCATTCTACTGGCTATGCTCTATGGAACAGGTAAATTTATATCTGTTTTTAAAACAATGTAGTCTGGGACGCAAACAGACAAATAAAATTCACATTAGAAGGAAAGGTCTTAAGTGCTTATAGTTAATCTGTGTGCAAAACAGGCATTTCGAAAAAATTAACTATGGGGCAACATATGAATTGTCAGTTCCCTGGGTACATCCATCATGTCTATAAAAAGAGAGTCTCTGTAACTTCCTTTTCATCATCCTCAGTAGAAAAAGAAAGTTTCACAGCACTCTGAAGCTGCAAAGTGCTGAGTATGGAGAGTTACCAGAGAGGAGATGGTGCCACCAGAGTGGCTTGAAGATGTGCACAAAGTGTGGGAAGAAATGCAAATATATAGATTAAATCAATAGAGAAACTGGATTGTCCTGGTTACTGTATCAAGCATATTCTTGTTCCTCTTGCTCAGGTCCCCTGTGTAGCATGTGTGTCAATTGGTTTGGCTGTCGTCCAGTCATGCTGGTTGGAGGGCTCTTTGCTTCGCTGGGGATGGTGACAGCTTCCTTCTGTACCAGCATCATTCAGCTCTATCTCACTGCGGGTGTCATTACTGGTAAGTAGGTGTGGGTGACTGACAATACGCAAGTTAGCTCCATCTCAGATTCCGACGTTCACACTGGTATCAATGGCAAACACCTAAAGCATTAGATCCTCAATAATGGGCCTCTCTGAAGAGCCCAAGTCAACCTGGAAGGAACTAGTCAGACTAGTTCTAACAAATGTTAACTCTTCTGTTATGTTAGCCATTGCGTGCAGGAATAATATTATGATGGAACATTTTTAATGGTTTTTGATTATTCTGGAATCTTTCCTCCAGTTGACATAAGAGAAGCCTGACCTTTTTTTGTCCGTATTTGTGAATCAAAGAATGTTGTAACGGTGGAGATTTTTATATAGACACTGCAGCTGACGCCTGACTTTTGTGTGCTCTCTGTTTCAGGTTTGGGTCTGGCACTCAACTTCCAGCCATCGCTCATCATGTTAAATCGCTACTTTGACAAACGCCGCCCTTTAGCTAATGGGCTTGCTGCTGCTGGAAGCCCTGTGTTTCTTTGTACCCTCTCTCCTCTGGGGCAAATACTGCAACATGAGTATGGCTGGCGAGGGGGATTCCTTATACTGGGCGGAATGCTGCTCAACTGCTGTGTTTGTGGGGCATTAATGAGGCCTTTGGAGCCTCCTAAGAAATCTGAAGCTGCTAAAGAACTTACTGAGAAGAAAACAAAGAAGAAGCTTCTGGATTTCAGTGTCTTTAAAGATGTTGGTTTTTTAGTCTACACTGTGGCTGCCTCCATCATGGTGCTGGGCCTCTTTGTGCCTCCAGTCTTTGTGGTGAGCTATGCCAAGGATTTGGGATATCCAGACACCAAATCAGCTTTTCTTCTGAGCATTCTTGGATTCGTTGATATCTTTGCCCGGCCTATTTGTGGAGTGGTAGCTGGTCTGAAGTGGGTCAGACCACGCTGTGTTTATCTCTTTAGTTTTGCTATGATTTTTAATGGTTTTACAGATCTCATGGGTTCCATGTCTACCAATTATGGTGGCTTGGCGGTCTTCTGCATTTTCTTTGGCATTTCCTATGGAATGGTAGGTGCTCTTCAGTTTGAAGTTCTCATGGCTATTGTTGGTACTCAGAAATTTTCCAGTGCCATTGGCTTGGTGCTTCTGGCTGAAGCTCTAGCTGTTCTAATCGGTCCACCATCAGCAGGTAAATATTCCATTCAATTAAGAGTTTAACACCATTTGTGTTGTTCAACCAGTGGTGCCTACTTATGTGTGTTGTGTGACAAGAGATAGAAAGCCAAGTAACATCAGTCACCCAAGAAGTAAACACCATTGATCTAACGATGCACACAGTCACATAACTTATTGCTGTTAGAATCAGAGATGGGTCTAAGCCAGAAAGTTCACAACTTTTGTAAAGTTCAGACCTGTTTGGATTTGGGGGTTTGTTCAGGCCCATCTCTGAAATCTCTTTCCCTATTTTAAAAACCCAATGGAACAGATTCTACCTCCCCATAGGGAATTTGAAGGAGGAGGAAAACTTCACGGAGTGAATAATTAGTGTCATGAAAAAAACTCTCATGAAGAGGGATTGAAAAATTGGGATTGTTACCTTAGAAAGGAGACAATAAGAGCTGATGTGGTAAAAGATAGGGAAAACAGAAGCTCTCAATCTCATCATACAAGAACAAAGGGAAATTAAAAGGAAGTGGGAAATTCAAAACTGATCAAAAGAAATTATTTTTTCACACAACACTTAGAATCATAGAATATCAGGGTTGGAAGGGACCTCAGGAGGTTATCTAGTACAACCCCCTGCTTAAAGCAGGACCAATCCCCAACTAAATCATCCCAGCCAGGGCTTTGTCAAGCCTGACCGTAAAAACCTCTAAGAAAGAAGATTCCACCTCCCTAGGTAACCCATTCCAGGTCATTATCCTTTTCTGTCTAATGTCATCCACCCGCCCGCCTCTGTGCAAGCCCATGCAGAGTGCTCTGCACAGTCCTGCAAATTAGGTGACAGTGACATGTATTAAAAATAATTTTTTGAAAAAAATATGGTGGTGACTTCATGCAATATAACTTCACTCTACAGTTTATTTTATTTGTAAGATTTTGTTTTTGTTTTTTTTTTGGGGGGGGGGGGATCTATTGTAAAATCAGAGAACCTTTTCAAGCAGCTGAGGGCCCAATCACTACTTCAATAATACTCCTACCCCTGGGTCCACCTGAATTTAATTGAATTAAGAAGCTGAATTGTGAGACAGTTCTGTGCTCCAGATTTTGCTCGCTAAGTGAAAGTTAAATCTAAAAGCATATGAAATGCAGCACTTGGGTGGAAGGGAAAATGCTATCAGGAGTGAAAAGAGGCAGGTGTAAGTAGTACAGGCTTTATCTGCCCATGCAAATAGTTTATTTTGAAATGTATCAATAGCTGCCTTGAGTCATGGTCAGCTCTATCCCAGCTTATTATGTTTGTTGTTTTGCAAGTTTCAGGACATTTAAACAATACAGTATATTTTAAAGTTGACATTATAACAAGAGAGCATTCCTAAACCCTGTTCTACAAGCTGAAAAATGTCTTAAAATACTCTCCCAATAAGTATATTTGTTTGATGACAAAAGTTATTGCTGTTAAATGTCTTTAAAAATGCATTTACTATAAAAACACAAGCATCTACTAATTTTGAAGCATATTTTTAAAAGACAGTCTTCTCCCTGTTTGTGCCTACATATTGGAGCCACATAATTGTGGGAACAACTTCTGACACATGGATGTATAAGATCATGATTACTTAGACAAGTTAGATGTCTTCAAATCACCAGGGCCTGATGAAATGCATCCTAGAATACTCAAGGAGCTAACTGAGGAGATATCTGAGCCATTAGCAATTATCTTTGAAAAGTCATGAAAGACGGGAGACGTTCCAGAAGACTGGAAGAGGGCAAATATAGTGCTCATCTATAAAAAGGGAAATAAGGACAACCCGGGGAATTACAGACCAGTCCGCTTAACTTCTGTACCCAGAAAGATAATGGAGCAAATAATTAAGCAATCAGTTTGCAAACCCCTAGAAGATAATATGATAAATAACAGCACAGATTTATCAAGAACAAATCATGTCAAACCAACTTGATAGCTTTCTTTGACAAGGTAACAAGCCTTGTGGATAGGGGGGAAGCGGTAGATGTGGTATATCTTTAATAAGGTTTTTGATATTGTCTCGCATGACCTTCTCATAAACAAACTAGGGAAATACAACCTAGATGGAGCTACTATAAGGTGGGTGCATAACTACTCTCTGGAAACAATTTTCCAACCAGTTATCTGTGGTTCAAGGTCATGCTGGAATGGCATAACGAGTGGGGTCCCGCAGGGATCGGTTCTGGGTCCGGTTCTGTTCAATATCTTCATCAGTGATTTAGATAATGGCATAGAGAGTACACTTATAAAGTTTGCGGATGATATCAAGCTGGGAGAGGTTGCAAGTGCTTTGGAGGATAGGATTAAAATTCAAAATGATCTGGACAAACTGGAGAAATGGTCCTTATGGAATTTCATCCTATTTACTTCAGACAAATGCAAAGTACTCCACTTAGGAAGGAACAATCAGTTGCACACATATAAAATGGGAAATGACTGGCTAGGAAGGAGTACTGTGGAAAGGGATCTGGGGGTCCTAGTGGATCACAAGCTAAATATGCTGTTGCAACAAAAGCAAACATCATTCTGGGGTGTATTAGCAAAAGTATTGTAAGCAAGACATGAGAAGTAATTCTTCCGCTCTACTCCATGCTGATTGGGCCTCAGCTGGAGTATTCTGTCCAGTTCTGGGTGCCACATTTCAGGAAAGATGTGGACAAATTTGAGAAAGTCCAGAGAAGAATAACAAAAATGATTAAAGGTCTAGAAAACATGACCTATGAAGGAAGATTGAAAAAATTGGGTTTGTTTAGTCTGGAGAAGAGAAGATTGAGAGGGGACATAACAGTTTTCAAATACATAAAAGGTTGTTACAAGGAGGAGGGAGAAAAATTGTTGTTCTTAACTTCTGAGGATAGGACAAGAAGCAATGGGCTTAAATTGCAGCAAGGGAGGTTTAGGTTGGACATTAGGAAAACCTTCCTAACTGTCAGGGTGGTTAAGAACTGGAATAAATTGCCTAGGGAGGTTGTGGAATCCCCATCATTGGGGATTTTTAAGAGCAGGTTGGACAAACACCTGTCAGGGATGGTCTAGATAATACTTAGTCCTGCCTTGAGTGCAGGGGACTGGACTAGATGACCTCTTGAGGTCCCTTCCAGTTAGGGTGACCAGATGTCCTGATTTTATAGGGATAGTCCTGATATTTGGGGCTTTTTCTTATATAGGCACCTATTACCCTCCACCCCCGGTCCCGATTTTTCACACTTGCTATCTGGTCAGCCTGCTTCAAGTTCTATGATTCGCAAGTGCAATCAGGTACATAGATTTCTAAATGTAAACAATGGGCCTGGAAAATTTCATGTGCAAACAGAGAAGCATGGTGAAGGTAAGGATGCAAAATCAGACCCTTTATATGTCACTGAAAAAGAACCCAACATTGATTTAAAAATCACACTTCTTTCTGGTATTTTGTTATAAATTGTTATGTAAGATTAATAGAGTTGAAAGAAATTGGTTATTTTTTTCAGTTTGCTTACCTTGTCCATTTGACAGCACATTGTATACAGTCAGTTTCACACACCCCCAACCCCACCTCCTGCCATAGTTAGCTTGGCAGTTATCCCCTTTTGTTAGGGTGGGTCTTTGACACAAAACAGGGGAGGGAAAAAAACATTTTAAAAAATAGGAAAGGGCAACTGTAAAACCACTGACATTAGCCAGGAACCCCAGGGCACATAATGTATGTGAAACTATTTTGACTCATTTTAAAAATCAGTTGGACTTCAAGGGTAAATTTTTCAAAAGCACCTAAGTGATTTGGGAACAGACTTTCAGTGGGACCTATGTTCCCAAATTTTAGGCACGTTTGAAAATCTTACCTCAAAATGCCAGTACTCCTGTAAGATTTTTCACTTCAAGAATCATTTGGAAAATTAATTTTGTTTAAAAAAAAAATAAAATAAAATAAAATCTTATTAACTTCATTACAAGAGAAGCATTTTTTGTTAATTACCTGTGAATTTTGTCTTTCAGGCAAACTCTTGGATGCAACAGGCAGGTATATGTTTGTTTTTATTATTGCTGGAGTTGAAGTTGTTACTTCAGCCCTTGTGATGGCTTTAGGAAATTTCTTCTGTGTTAAGAAAAAATCAGAAGTGCCACAAACAAAAGAGGAGGCAGCAGAAAGAGAAGAGTTAAACAAATCCGAAGACAAAACACCTGAAGATGCCAAGGTGGACTCTATTGAAGTAGAACAATTTCTGAAAGATGAACCTGAAAAAAATGGGGAAGTTGTAACTAACCCAGAAACGTGTGTGTGAGTGACACCGGATGAGTGGCAAAGCATTTAGGGAAGAGTGAGATAATTTCAACACTATTTTAGAAACGGAACTAGTTTAGGGCTGGGCCATCTGCTTGACCAACTGGGGGCCAATCAGCTAATCAAATCACTGTTTGGAAGCTTTGTTAGGAATCCTTTTCACCTAAAACTGGATTTATCAGTGAGAGGTGGAGCTCTGTGTTTGTAACATTTTAAGTAAACTAAGCAGCCTTTGTAACCAAATGTAGAAATCCTGCTATGCATCACCAGAAAATTCTCACTTGGAAGAAAATATATTTGAATTAGAGAGGAATGATATGTACATTTTCATTCAATATGGGTGAAATTGTTTGTGTTTGTGTGGTACAATTAAACGTAACTTCCCTTTCTGTGTTCTTTCTCAAGGAGAAAGAGGGAATGAGATGAGGGGAAAAAAATCTCAGGAACTTACTGGTCTCCAGAAGGTTTTTGAAACATCTTACTTTTAGTTGTTTTTAGATTTTTTTTTTTTTTTTTGGCTCAGCCCTAATCTAAGTTGGATAATAAGAATAATATCTATTACTTTGTTTTAAGTAAGTGTATTTCTGAGTTTTAGCTAAACATGTAATTTTCTTAATTGGGATTTTTATTGTAAATATTGTACACTGAAAGGCATTCAGACCCTGTTCTTAGCAAATCACATAATTGCTATTCCTAAATAGCATCTAAAGAAAATGAAATGACCAGTATTAATCCTTACCTAGGCTTACCTTGTTTTCTTTACAGCCTATGTGCACTGCACATACACTGACTCCTATTGGTAACTACTGTGCTGACACATGCAGGCATCTGCTACTGAAATTGGTTGAAAAGTCAAACAACGCTAGCAGCTGTTACATCCTATGCTATTAGATATCAGCATGAGATTGACTCCTTACTTCTGTACAGCAATATGCTGACTTTGCTAGTATTCAGGGTATGTGAAGAAGCAGAGTGCTAAAAATAATTAAAAGTAACTCCCTGAGTTACTCTCTCTTTTCATTATGTAATGCCATTAGGGGAAAAATCTCTCTATCACTAGGGTGACCAGATAGCAAATGTGAAAAAATGGGACAGGGGACAATAAGCGCCTATATAAGAAAAAGTCCCCCAAAACAGGACTGTCCCTTTAAAAATGGGACATCTGGTCATCCTATCTATCACCCCTGTATATAGTCTCACTGACTTTAATAAAACTAATTGGATAAGTAAGGTGAGCAGGATTTGGCCCTATTCGTGCATTACACCCCTTTTGACCTGATCAGTTAGATAAAAATTTGGAGTCTTGGAATTTTCAGAGGTAAAATTGGTGATGGAGTCAGGTGGTTTATTTGATGCAATCTTTTTTTATTTACAAAGAATGTACAAAGTCCTGTTTCCTTGTCTCTTATTGTTTGAGTCCTGCTGCATTCAGTGTCCCTGCTTACAAGTCCAAGCCCCATTTCCAATCACTTAGCCATGTTGACCTAAATTTTAAGAGTAGACTAGGCCTGAGAGAGAGAGCTTTTGGGCTATGTCACTTTGGGGGGGTGGGAAATATCCACTTCCCTGAGCAACATAGCTATGCCAGCCTAACCTCCTGGTATAGAAGCATCTAGGTTGGCAAAACAGTGCTTCTGTCAGTCTAGCTATGGTTGCTCAGGGAGGTGGTGCTCCTACAGTGGAGAGAGGAGGACCTTTTGTCATTGTAGTTATGCTATAGGGTTATGCCCGCATCGCTAGCGCACCATAGCTATGTTGATATAGTTCCCATAGTGTAGACCTGGCCTTAGCTTTTCTCAGCACTATGCTCCCAGTGCTTGTTCTGCCTGTGTCCTTGGCTTTTCTGCCCTGGGACCTGCTGTTTGGTGTTTTCATTTCTTGCGCTAAAAACACTCCAAATAGACACAAACAGCTCCACCAATCAATGCCCTAGTCCCTACATTTGCTATGTGAGTCCCTAGGCAATCCCTCAGACCGCATGGCATAGCTTCCTCTTAATCAGCCTTACCATGGAGTTCAGTGTTTTGGACAGTGGCCTCTAGTGTTTCAGCTATTATTAAACAAAGAGGCATTTAACTGCTCCCTCATTTAGCCTGAATGGAAAGGCAGCTGTTATGCCCACCAATTTCAATGGGATTTAACCCAACGCATAACTAGGGTTCCTTGTCGGTCATGGAAGTCATAGAATCTGTGATTTTCCACGACCTCTGTGACTTCTGCAGTGGCCAGTGTGGCTGACCCCAAGGTCGCTCAGGTAGCCCTGGGGACAGCCATACAGGCCACTGCTGAAGCAGCTCCACAGCCAGGCGCTCAGGGGACCCCAGGGCCAGCCGCACCAGCCACTGCTTGGATGGCCCTGGGCAGCTGGCCCTGGGGACCACCCGAGCAGCAGCCAGTGTGGCTGGCCCCGGGGACCATGTGAGCAGCGGTCCCGGGGGTGGCAGGAGCAGCCACGGTCAGCGGCCTGTGGCACCTGGTGCCCCTGGCCCCCCTGCTGAGCAGCGGCCCCCTGAGGTGCCTCCCCATAGCAGGCCCTGCCAGGGTGCCCCCCCAGAGCGCTCCTCCTAGCAGTGCCTGCTCCCTGAGATTAAGTCATGGGTATAAGTCATGGATAGGTCACAGGCTGTGAATTTTTCTTTGCCTGTGACCTGTCCATGATTTGTACTAAAAATACCCATGACTAAATCATAGCCTTATGCAGAACACTTTTTTTTTTTTTTTTTTTTGATGAATGAAGAGAATCATTAAAATATATTATAAAAATGGTGTTGGGGAAAGGAAAGGCTGCAGAGGATGTGCCGGTGGCGCATAAGTCTAGTCTCTTGTGGGTTGTAACACTTGGGTCTCATTTCAGTTGAGTTTAGTGGGCAGTTGCTGAATGGTGTTGAATTTAACTAGGCTGTCTGGCTTCTGGCAGGGAGCAGGTGGGGGGAGGGGGAAGAAGCCCTGGGCAGCTTCCCCCTTCTCCTGGCAGGGAATAGGGAGGCCCACCCCTTACCCCAGTGGAGAATGGGGAGCAGAGGGTGAGGGGCAGCCTGCCAGGAACCCAGGAGCCTGTGTGGCAGCTAGTCTCCCGGAAGGGAGCTGCCAGTGGAGTTGAGAGACTGGGCTTTCCCAGTTTCCCCACACTGCCCCTCTTAGGTCAGTGGAAGCACTCCTACTGTGGACATGAACCACCGACCCAATGAGTGTAGTATGGACAAGCACCACTGCAGTAATTACTGCGGTGACTGTAAATCGAACTAATATAGGGCGACTTATCCTAAGACTCTAAATTATATATTTATTCTTTCTGTATCTTAACCTCTTACCAAGGACAAGTTAACACATTCTCAGAACATATCACTGAGGCAATGAAAATAGGTATAAGCTTTTCCTACACCAGTTCGTGAGCCATGCCGTTCCCCTGGAGAATTATTCTATACACCATTGTTTTCTCCTAATGCTGTAAAAATGCCAGTTCTTAGGTTTTCCAGTGCTACCTTAAAAACAGTAACTGGAAAATATATCAGACATGAGAAAGGGGAAAATGTTTCCTTAGAGCCATTACATTTTGCAAAACTAAGTATTCTATTTACTATAAATTGACAAGAAATAACTTTATAAAAACACTTACTCTGAAATGCTACTTCTGTTTTAACTTCCACATGCTATAGGTCCAACTTTTTAAAGTGCAGAACATGAGGTGTAGCCCGTAACTACTTCACTTGGGGGGCATAGTGCCTCAATAGTAGCACCAGACCTCAATGGAGTCAAGTTATGTAACTTTTATGTGATTGAAATCAGTAGCACACCAGATATTCACAATGTATTTTTATAACATTCCATGTTGTTTAGCAAACCTTAAGGGCATAGGAGACAGGGTCTTGCAGACTAGCACATCTTCTTACGCTTTGAAAAAAAAAATTTAACTCTCAAATTGCAGAGAAGCCAATACTTCTTTTGCATCCCAAAATATTTGAACAATTACAATTTTTCTGGACCTATGGTTTGAGAACACATTTAACTGGCTTATGGGGGAAACCATCTGAATATACAGATGCAAAATCTAAGTGCAATATTGTAGAAGAAGTTTACACTGCTTTCTTTTAAAATAGTGAGGAACAGAAAAAAAACTCGCTCTTTTGGTGTACAATATACAGTACATTTTAATTTTTAAGTTTTTTCATCTTTGTACCGTCTGTATATTGTTTACAATAGAGATTATGGTTAAATATTCTAGATTGGATTTTGTCTTTATCTTGGGCCCTTAAATTTCCTTATGTAAGAAATATAGTGTGTGTCTGTATAACATACACTGAATATGTATCTGCATAGGTTTGTGCATATATATATAAAACGTATGCAAACCCAAAGTAAAGTGGAGGAGCAGCAGCAGTTACATTCTATATTTTCAAGGAGAAGTGAGGACTTACCAAGGCTGCTTTACCACCTCCTACACAGTAGCAAGTATTAATTACTTTTAATTCTAATTCTAAATAAAAACATAACATAATGTATCCTCTTGGAGGCTATACAAGAAAACAGATTGAACCAAACATCTTTAAATAATGCAACAGTCCTTTAAAATAGTGAGCAGGAGCCTTGTTTTTCCTCCTTATAAATACTGTAACAACAGAATCAATATTAGCTGCTAGTAAATTATCCAGCTCTCCTAGAGCTGAGAATGAGGGATGTCTAGCATCTAGGATTGGAAAATCTAGCAGTCAGTAATGTTAATATATATTAAGCCCCATCAAAGCAAAAAACAAACAAAAAAACACTACCCCACCCTTGTAGCGTGTATGCAAATTATTTCTAAAACAAACAAACCTCCATCACACTCAAGTGTATGCCTTTGTATTTCCCAAAGAGCAGCTTTAGTTTAAGGCCAGGCTGTGGTGATGGAGGGTTTCCAGAAGAACAAAGCTCTTGTATCTTACAAAATTGTAAGTGCAGAATTTTTGTGGCTGTTTTATTTGTGTTGGGAAGGGGGGGAGGGGAGTTTGCATGTCAGTTTCATGCAAGTAAGATCACTTTTTGTCCCTGCTTTTTAGTAAATGCACTTGAATGTAAGGTGTGTGGATTTATATTTAGATTTGTTTTATGCTTTTATAGTCAACTGTTGCAAATGTAGTGAATAAATATTTATTCTGTTGTCAATGTTACAGTGTCAGAAAATAAGCTATGGAAAATTAGCTACCTTGAGTGAGGAGTTTCTTTGATACTCAGGTTTACAACTTGTGGGGCCTGCTGGCTGTTCATTTGCTGCTGGATACTGCCTATAGCATCATAGGAATAGAATGCTGTCTTCATCTGCACTCACCTACTAGGTAGCAATATTTTATTTTGGAAATGGGGACCTCAGCACAGTGATCCAGACCTTTGTCACCTCCCAATTTAATGACCGAATGTACGTTAGATGGGACTATACCTTAAGACCATTTGGAACCTGGAGCTAATACAGAATGTGGCAATTCTTTCAGAGTAGCTGCTTCCTTAAAGGAAACTGGGCTCCGCTCTCCTGTTCCAGTCTAGGTACTCCATGTCTGGGCCAATTAAAAGAGCAGGGCAGCAGCTGGGGAGCTGTAAGAGGCCTGGAGAGTCAGTTAGGAGAAGACAGAACAGGAGATCAGAGTGATCGCAGAGAGAAGATGGTTCCTGGGAAAGGGCAGCAAAGCAAGAAAACCAGGGCGGGAGGACTAAAGACGGGTGGAGCAGCAGCAGCAGGAGATGCCTGCTGGCTCCAAGCTGGAGACCTGGAGCCAAGGACAGGAGAGGGCTGAAGGCAGGGGGAGCAGCAGTTGACCTTACCTGCTGGCATGTCCTTGCTGGAAAGCTGTGCCTGAGAGGAATAATGAGGCGCCTAGCAGAGAGGCTGCATGAGTTCCTGCTAGGAAGAGCAGCATTGTATTCCAGAAGGAAGGGCTCAGGGTGGCAGTCTTGGCAGAAGGATAGAGGCAGACTAAAGAAGAGCCCAGGTGTGGTGGAAGACACTGGCATTTGGTATGTGCTCTGTTGATGGACTAGAAAAGACTACATGTACTGGGAGGACATCGATTATGTTGTGGAACTTTTGGTTATGGACTTTTGCCATCTGTTTAATTATGTTGATAAATTTGAGGACATGCTGGCATAGAGACCTTTAGATTACCCAAAAAGGACACTGCGGACAGGGGCCATTTGCAGAGCTGTCCTGAAACTACATGGGTGCACCCAGGAGGAGGCCACATCTTTACAGTGTTTTCTGTAGAGAGCATGTTACATTTGTAAGCTGTAGTCTGCATTGGCTTCCGGTTCGTTTCCATATGATGGAAACCCGAAGTGTTTTGACTGTTGGCTGACATAGGGACCTGTCACTATCCTCATATGATACTCTGATAATTGTAATCAGCTTGGTTGCTCAAACAAACATCCTCTAAATGGGAGGGGATAGTACTGGAGAGTCCCAGTGAGGAAGCCTCAGGTATGAAAAACTACTTAGCCCTCCTGCTCCAAAGGAGGCCAGATTCATTGAGCTTCGGGGCATGTTCCAAAGCCTAGCTGTTCTCACAAGCTTTTCCTGTGAGGAAATTGGGATAGTAGGCGAGGGGAAAGCATTTTATTTTTGGTAGATTGAGGCATTGTCTTTGGCTGAGGTTCTGTACTGTGCCTTAAAGAGGGGTAACCCAAGGAGAGGAGGGCAAAGGGGTTTTAGAGCTACTTTTGTACTCTCCCAATCCTGGGTTCTACAAGACCCACAACAGCTTCTGGTGTAACTTAAGCTACTGTGAGGACAGGCTGCTTTAAGTTACAGTACCCTCCCCAAGGCTGCCTACAGCTGGCAGTGCAAGAAAGAATGACTGCAATGGTGTGAGTTTCAGCCCCACAACATCCCCGCCACCCCATCCTCTGCCCTCAGGTCCACTCCAGGATGCATCCTATGCCCAGGCTCATCAGGAAGCAGCATAAATAAATGGTACACAGAGGCCGGAGTGGGGGTGTTAGAAGCAAATTCTCTATGTGGATATGGCCTATAATTAAACTTATATATATTTTTAAGCGAACATGTACTTCCATATAGTTAGCTATTGACTAGTTTTTCAGACCACATCATCAGCTGGCTGCTGCATAACATAAGAATGTGTTCACCAAGAGATAATACAAGCTCTGGACCAAGATTTTATATACTGATGTGCTGCAACTCTGAATAAGTTTCCCAAACTTGAAGAAGAGCTCTGTGTAGCATGGAAGCTTGTCTCTCTCTCCAACAGAAGTTGTTCCAATAAAAGGTATTACCTCACCCACCGTATCTCGGGTTACAAAATGTAATTATAAATGGGGAATCCTCATCATTAAGCCTGTGTGTTTCTCGTGGGCTTCCACAGGGATTGGTTCTTGGACTTATGCTATTTAATATTTTTATCAGTGACTTGGATGAAAACTGAGAACTGATAACACTCCCCCATCTTTGTGTTATCTGCAAACGTTAACTAATGAGGATATGTCACTGGAGCAGTGAGCTGGATCACTTGGTAAGCTGGGCACAGATAGACACTATTTTCATACAGCCAAATGTATACATATAAAAGCAAAGAATGTAGGCCATGCTTATAGGAAAGGGGAACTTTATCATGGGAAGGAGACACACTGAAAAAGATTGAAAATCTTGATGGCTAAGCAGCTGAACAGGAGCACCCAGTGTGACACTGTGGCCAAAAAGGCTTATGCAATCTTTGGATGTATAAATGGGGAATCTCAAGTAGGAATAGGGAGGTTATATTACCTCTGTATTTGGCACTGGAATGTTGGTAAATTGGAGCTGGTTCAGAGAGAAGCTACAAGATTGACTAAAAGATTGGAAAACACACCTTATGAAAGGCTCATGCTCAAAGAGATCACTCTATTTAGCTTTTTAAAGCAAAGGTTAAAGTGTGATTTGATCCCGATTTATAAGTGCCTACATGAGGAACAAAATTTTGATCTTGGGCTTTCAATCCAACAGACAAAAGATAGAAGATCCACCAAGGCATAAGTGGAGCTTGACAAATTCTGACTAGAAATAAAGTGCAATGTTTTAACAGTGAGAGTAATGCGAAAAATGTAGGGGGGAAAAACAACTTACCCATAGTCACAAACTCCTGGCTCCCTAGTCTGGTCACCCTGCTGCCTATTGCATTCTTTCCTTACCAACATGTCAGTTTCATGCCTCACCTTTACCCCCCCGGAGGCCTGCCAGGGGTGGTGGTGGAGTGAAAATTGGGCATATTTGTTGCCGTTCTGCTTCCCCGCTTCTCTGTTTGCTAGCTCTGAGTTGGGTGGGAAGCTGCTACCATTGAAACACTCCTCAGAAAGCCAAAAGAAAATGTTGGGTTTAGGGGTTTTGAGAAAACCTTGAAGCCAACAAACAAACTTACTTACGTTACAAAAGATTTTTAAATAATATGGAAAACTCCTCCGGAAAGGGAGCCCTGGGCTCTGCCATCTGCACAGTTTTGGAGGCAGAGAATGCTGGAGGTTTTTTTTCCTGAAGGGTGGTCCTAAGCCTAGGCTCAGAGAACAGGCCTGCTGTTATGGCCAGTAGGAACACCCCACTGTGAAACCTGACAGCAGGGCACAGAGAAGTAAAGTAAGTAGATGGTGATATTACAGCTATAAAGTCTATACTGGAGGTTGTAGGTAGAAGGTTCTCCTTGTACACTGTGACCACAGAAATTACCATACCAGTTCAGACCATCTGTCTAGTTTAGCTTGTTACCTAAAGGTGACCAGTGCTAACATGCTTCAGAGGATGGTATAGGTCCATGGGGAATTTCTTCCTAACCCTGACAGTTAGTTGTTGGCATATATGTCACGCAGCAGGAGGACAAAATTAGTCTAAGGATACGGTTACACTAGAGAGTTTACAGTGGCACACCTGCACTGATGCACAGGGCCAGCTCTAGGTTTTTTGCTGCCTCTTTTCCCCCCCACTGCACCCTCCTACTGCCTCAGCCCTGGGTCACTGGTAACTCGCTCCCAGGGCGGGTCATTCAGCAGGAATTTTGGATGTGCACAGAACACAGACAGGATTGGTTCCCATATGGTTACAGAACTGCAGTAAAGTGGAACAATTTTCAGCTTGTGAGATTGAAGGCCATCTGGATGCATATTATAAGACTGTCCTACATAAATGAGGAAAAGTTGAGGTGCCTTTATTATTCGTTTATTCCATTCTTTGTTTCTATGGGGAATTTGCCAATGCAATATCACTGTCTTCCTTTTAAACAAATAAAACTAAAACTTACAAAATAATAATAATAATAATAAAAAAAAAGCAATGGCTGTTGAAAATAGCAATTCTAGTCCTAATAACCACTGGGAAGCATTTCTTGCTCAATTTATTCTACTTTTTCTACAGCAAGTTACAGTGGATCAGTATATTTGATTTGAGAGAAATGAAGTAACAGCTGCCTAAATTGAGCTTGAGCACTCCTGAATTTTGAGGGTGTTCAAATCTGGAAGGCAGGTGCTGGATTCCCTTTCTGAATATTAGCTAAATCTGGAAAAGAAAAGTCAATTTCTGCTTTCATGGCTCAGAAGTGTAAATCCTCCTACGTGCCTGGTACTGTATCTAAAACTGCCCAGTCTAGTAGAGCCTCCCCTCCCTTACTTTTCATTTTAAATCCTAGTGGGATCCACATACCTGCCTTGCTAGGCTTCAGAGAGAGAGGTGCAATGTCCATTTAGTCCACCCAGGGCTTGGGTGGGGGAAGAGCCCAGGGTTGGGGCAGCAGGAGATGTGGGTGGGGGGAGAGCCCAGGGCTGGGGCGGCAGGAGGTGCGGGTGGGGGCCAGAGCTGGGGCAGCAGGGGGTGTGGGGGGAGCCCAGGGCTGGGGTTGGGGGGGTGGCAAAAAAACCTAGAGGTGGCTCTGTCCCTACCATTTACAGCAAGCTGCAGCATGAGGTTTCAGTTCCATGCTCCTTTCCCCTCCCTTTCCTGTTAATTGCCGCCGAGGGAATGCTGGGAAATGTAGTTCTTTCCCTGCTCCAGGGCTGGCTCTATAGGCAGGGAGCTAACCAAGGAAGTACAGCTCCCAGGGCTCCCTGTTGGGTCTCAGCTCCCATGCTGGATTCTTGTGCCCCTGCAAATTTGCCGCCCCAAGCACCTGCTTGCTTTGCTGGTGCCTAGAGCCGGCCCTGCTGATGCAGTTACGCCTCTGTAAGCTCTCTAATGTAACTGCTCTATGCCGATGGGAGAGAGCTCGCCCGCTGATATAGCGCTGTCCACACCAATGCTTGTCATCGTAAATTATGTCACTCAGGGAGTGATTTATTTCCCCCCCCCCCCAGCAATATAAGTTATGCCGACATAAGCTATAGGGTAGACATAGCCCAAGTGTATCTAAGGTATTTGAAAACACATGTAACATTTAAAGTCTTTCATAATGCTGCATGCATCGAAGGGGGAATGAAAAGTGTGAATGCAACTTAACACTAACAGGGCCTAACTTAGGGTTACCAGCCGTCCGGGTTTCCCCGGACATGTCCGTCTTTTTTAGCTTTAAATGGCCGTCGGGGGGGATGTCTAATAAGGTAGAAGTGTCCGGGATTTTCACCTTCCCCCTCATGCAGAGTGTGGCATGGGTGATTGGATGGCTGTGCCTGATTGAAAGCTGCTCGCAGCCACTGGGGCCTCTAGCAGCCAGAGTCCCTCCCCCTCTCCCGCTCCCTCCTCCCCCGCAGAGCAGCACCTTGTTTGTTTGGCTGCATGTGGAGCCCGCAGCTCTCCCTTGGCCTGGTTGGTGGGGGGGGGCAGGCAAGGGACAGGGAACGGGGGGGTAGATTGGGCGGGGGTTCTGGGGGGGCTGTCAGGAGAAGGGGGTGTAGAGAGCGGTTGGGGCAGGCAAGGGAACGGGGGGGTTAGATTGGTCGGGGTTTCGGGGGGGTCTGTCGGGAGAAGGGGGTGTAGAGAGCGGTTGGGGCAGGCGGGGGACAGGGAACGGGGGGGGTGAGGGTGGGGGGTGTGGGGGGGGGCTGTGGGGAGAAGGGGGTGTAGAGAGCGGTTGGGGCAGTCGGGACAGGGAGCAGGGAGACTTAGATAGGGGGTGGGGTCCTGGGGGCAGTTAGGGTGGGGGGGGGACAGGTAGGGGGGTAGGGGAATTCTGAGGGGGGCGGGAAGTGGGAGGGGCGGGGCTGGGGCGGGGCTAGGGTGGCACTCCATGTCCTCTTTTTTGATTGTTGAAATATGGTAACCCTAGCCTAACTTGAGTACTTAACCGTGCATCTTTAGGCAACACTCCTGCATTGGCATCTGCTAGTGGTGTCAATGGGACGCTACAGAACCAGGGCCTGCACTAATGGATGCTGATAGAAGCTAAAGTCTTTTAATGGTCTCTTAATATAAGGCTGTGGTATAGATATGGAGCAAGAG
Organism: Terrapene triunguis; assembly: GCF_002925995.2. Lineage (NCBI taxonomy): Eukaryota > Metazoa > Chordata > Testudines > Emydidae > Terrapene > Terrapene triunguis. The sequence continues at coordinate 39,460 of NW_020664543.1, read as the reverse complement.
CTCATTCAGTATTATTACACAGTGATTGTAATTCCAGTGATTATTTGTTACTACTTTGTAAAAATAGAAATTGAAGTTTTACTGGTTAATTTAATAACGGGCATGCTATGTTTCCTAGCAGCAAAACACTTTGGAGCCTTAATATCAATTTGTCTAAATCAGTAAATTCTGGAACCTAATTTCTGTTGTAGGACTAAGTTCTTGTTGGTTATGCTTCCCTCAAATTAGGTTGAGTAGCTTACCATACGGCTGAACACTATGAAAATTAGATAGCTGCCAATGTTTTCTGTTTCCCTCAGATAAATTAGTACTGAATGAGTGAGAAGCAGATAGCAGTGCCAATGGCAAAGGAAGGATCTGCTATAAAGCTAAGGGACAGTAAAAAAAAAAATGGTGAAAAAAGTTAATGCTCTGTTGTTCAGTCAAAATAATTTTGAGTTCTCTAAATTTCAGCTAAAAATTATTAAACATGGGGACAAAAAGTTGTTAGAATCACCTTATTTTTACTAGCAAAATTATTGTACTGGAGAGGTGGCATCACAAGAAAAAAATATAATTTTGTTTAAAAAATGTAATGTGATACATAGCAAATAAATGTCAATAATATGACAAATACAACCAGCTATTTCAATTTTTGTTCATCCATTAGTAGCAATCAGTATTGGAAAAGTTATTTGATATCTAAATTTTATACTGGGCTTTTCCCCATAGAGGGCTGCTGAATGTGCTGTGCATAGCTTGGAGTGACTGTGTGCTGTGGCTTTTGGAGCCGATGAAACCAGAAAACTGGAATTCTACAGTTTTGTCAGCCTACAGACCAGCAATAACATCCATATGCTTTTTGTTTTAAATGGGTGGTGACAATTTACTTCTTTCCCTATGCCAATTTAAAATTCATAGTCATATAGTGAGAGCCCAGCTGCAGCAATATAACTCCATAAAAATGTTAACATATTAAGAAATAGAGGAAGTGAGAGGTGCTTACCTCTTCTGTAAACACTACATACACACACATGAAAAGACCACTAACCCTTGTCTACACCACACCATTTTGTTGATAAAAGCCAGCTTTTGTTGACAAAAAAGTGGAAGTGTACACACTGAAATACTCCCCCTGCTGATTTAACTCCCCTGCTAATGCAGACAGAATAAAATCACCTCAACAAGAGGTGTAGGGGTTATGTTGGTGTATGTAGGGCGACCCAGTGTCTGTGTAGACAGTGTGTTCCTTATGTAAGCTGTTAGCTGTCTTCCTTTTCAATTCCCCCAAGTTCCCGGGGAGGAATAGGGAGGCGAAAAGCCCCCAGCAGCTTCTCCCCACGGGGAATGGGCAGGTGAGCGGGGGCAGCCTGCCAGGAGCTCTCAGCTCTACACACTGCTCCTCTTAGGTCGGTGGGCGTGCTCTTGGTGAGGATGCGCACCACCAACCCAGGGAGGGTAGTATGGACATCAGCCATCACAATATTTAATGTGGTGGCTGTAATTCATAGTTAAGGTTGCATTTCTCAAACAAGTCTCTCACCCACCGTACATTCTGCCACTAAAGTGATGGTCTTGACAAAATTAGAAAATCATTTTTAGCCTTCCATAGCAAAGTTTAATTATTTTAAGTGACCCCCAAATATTAGACTCCCTTAGCATATAATGGTGCTATCAGTGTACAGCCTTCTTTACATTAATGCTCAACACACAATAATATTTACAAACTCCCAAATGAACAAATCCATATTAGATATAATCACTGCCCATTCACAGCCCAATCCTGCCAGGCCCTCCTCATAGGAAGTACTTAGGATCTTATAGCACGTGCTTCAATGCCAGATGCAGCCAATGCGTCATGTGTCTCCATCTAGAAGTTTCATATAGCCCAGATGATGTTGTGACAGATAGTGCAATGCCATGCAGTATCTTTGGGGGCCACTATTAAATTTATGAGTGTTTTGTTCTACTCCATGAAGGAGATTTATCACAGCTCATGCAGGAACCAGAAACACAAAGGCGTGACTAAGGCACGTCACGGAGACTAAACAGCTCTAGAGCGGTACCACCCACTGAAGAGGTTTGCATATACTGGTTCAAACTGGGCTTTCCAGGGATTCAAATAAAGAGAGTGCTTTTGGTATAGAGGTTAAACTGACATTGGCCCTTCTTGCTACTCCAGCAAACAGAAAGGACCTTCTCTTCAAGGACAGCCATCACCCTTTGTGGAAGGGCTGTAGAGACTTTAGCCTTCTGGGGCTATATAAGGCTGATGGGTGACTCTTGGTATGTTGGTTTGTGTTTAAGTCTGTTAACTGTTTTTATTATGTCTTCTCTAATGCTTTTTACCTTAACAAATGTGGTTGTTTAGAATGAGCTGTATAGTAACTGGTGGGAATACATTGTTCATAGCCCTCCGAGAGAAAGCAAAACTCCAGTACTGTCCATTAGGCAGACAGGCTTGTTGGGAACATCACAGTGTATGGCATATGGCACCCCAGCTCAGAAAGGAGTGAGACAGGGGCCCTGCCCAGGGACAGATGACAGCTAGAGTCCTGAAACCAGAATGCACACACCGGGGGTGGACTATGGAGGGGAGAATACAGTGCAGGTCCCCCTGAAACTGACATATGCTATTAAAGCACTTACATCAAAAGAGCAAAATAGTGTTGCAACAAAAAAAAACTACACTATTAACTGGAGACCCATCAAAACGAAACTATAAAACCAGTGCTCAGTGGTATACATTTTGATATTCTGCCGTATAAGGGACGATAATAAACTGGCATCTCTCTTGCTGAAGCATTAATTTGAGTGTCTTGTTTGAGAAGTGCATCCCTAATTTTGCATTTCTGCATCTTTTCACTTTTTTTTTTTAAATTAACATTCTTGAAAGGTAACACAAACTTCACCATGTCATAGAATATCAGGGATGGAAGGGACCTGAGGAGGTCATCTAGTCCAACCCCCCCTGCTCAAAGCAGGACCAATCCCCAACTAAATCATCCCAGCCAGGGCTCTGTTAAGCCTGACCTTAAAAACATCTAAGGAAGGAGATTCCATCACCTCCCTAGGTAACCCATTCCAGTGCTTCACCACCCTCCTGTGAAAAAGTTTTTCCTAATATCCAGCCTAAACCTCCCCCACTGCAACTTGAGACCATTACTCCTTGTTCTGTCATCTGGTACCACTGAGAACAGTCTAGATCCATCCTCTTTGGAACCCCCTTTCAGGTAGTTGACAGCAGCTATCAAATCTCCCCTCATTCTTCTCTTCCACAGACTAAATAATCCCAGTGCCCTCAGCCTCTCCTCATAAGTCATGTGCTCCAGCCCCCTAATCATTTTTGTTGCCCTCCGCTGAACTCTTTCCAATTTTTCCACATCCTTCTTGTAGTGTGGGGCCCAAAACTGGACACAGTACGCCAGATGAGGCCTCACCAATGCCGAATAAAGGGGAATGAGCACCTCCCTCAATCCGCTGGCAATGCTCCTACTTATACAGCCCAAAATGTCGTTAGCCTTCTTGGCAACAAGGGCACTCTGTTGACTCATATCCAGCTTCTCGTCCACAGTAACCCTTAGGTCCTTTTCTGCAGAACTGCTGCCTAGCCGCTCGGTCCCTAGTCTGTAGCAGTGCATGGGATTCTTCCAACCTAAGTGCAGGACTCTGCACGTGTCCTTGTTGAACCCCATCAGATTTCTTTTGGCACAATTCTCTAATTTGTCTAGGTCCCTCTGTATCCTATCCCTACCTTCCAACATATCTACCACTCCTCCCAGTTTAGTGTCATCTGCAAACTTGATGAGGGTGCAATCCACACCATCCTCCAGATCATTAATGAAGATATTGAACAAAACCGGCCCCAGGACCGATAACTGGGGCACTCCGCTTGATACCAGCTGCCAATTAGACTGGAGCCATTGATCACTACCCATTGAGTCCGATGATCTAGCCAGCTTTCTATCCACCTTATAGTCCATTCATCCAGCCCGTGTTTCTTTAACTTGCTGGCAAGAATACCATGGGAGACCATATCAAAAATGTGTCTCTCGGTCTTGGATGACTGAGGGGGAAAATGTCACAATTTAAATTGCAGTACTGCACCAACCTATTTTTAAGATCCTTGATGCCCTATAAGAGTCTGGGAACCCAGTTACCACTAGGTTTGGTTATGCTTGCTGTATATATGGTGCCCAAGTCAATGTTAAAAAAGAAAAAAGAAAAAAAAAGTCAAAGGAGATTGTTCCCATGGAGTACTACAAACCTGGCAAGGCTGGATTTTTTTAAAATAATGCATTTCAGCTATGAAAGTGCAAAGTAAAGCCTACCTTTCCAGGCTTTGACGGAACATAATTTTAATAATTCTTTCAACAGTGACACATATGACCTGAAGAAACTTGCGAATAATTATAATTTTGAAGATTAAATGCCAGAAAACAGTGGTTTGTAATACATCTGCATCAGAACTAACATACATACTATTAGGACTCTTCAGACTCAGGTTCAATTCTCTATACCACAGCAGACTTCCTGTGTGTGACCTTTGGCAAGTCACTTGGCCTCTCTCTGCCTCATTTCCTCATCTGTAAAATGGGGGAAATACTTTTCTATCTCACAGGAGTGTTGCAAGGATAAATACATTAATGCATTTGCAGTCTACTGCTGAAAAGCTCTCTATAAGAGCTAGCTATTATTATTACTAGTTATATGAAAAACATCCTCCATCTTTTCACCTACAGCTCCTACCACTCAGTTATAAGTCTTACAGCTCAACAATTGTTTTCCCAAGCTTCATATCAATACACGGTTATACTTGATAAAAGAACAAAGAATACTGAACACTTGGAAAAAGCTTCTCTTTATAAGACTGTAAACTGAAGCAAACTATATTAGTTTACTATATTTATAGTAAATAAATAATACTTTACCATTAGGGAAAAAAGGCATTCATTTCAATGAGAAGAAATGGGCTACTACTATACGGTTAGGTCCTTATTGTCTCATGGGCTACGTGCAGTTATTGGTTTGTTACTCTTTTCCCCATCATCTTCATTGGATCAGGCACTAAGTGTTATATACTCTGGGCTAGGTCCTTAGTTGGTATAAGCTGACATAGCCCTCTAAACCTACAAAAACCCATAGCTGAATCATGGCTTTTCAATCAACACTTGCAGTAGGAGAAGACTAGATTGGGGCAGAAGTCCCTTCCCCCAGAGCTGGCTGAGGCAGTCACCACACTTCTGGGAGCATGTGTCACTTTCAATATATACTTTCCCCTAGACATGCCAACCCAATTTTGCTGGTCAGTGCAGGGAAGATTGCCATCACACTGTCCTTGCCCCCTCCCTACCTTTAAGAAAGATATCATTGTAGGCACTAGTTTTCAATGCTCAGCATTTGTGAAGGACTAAATGTGACTGTGACTAATCCCTGCACAGGAGTGAGGGCCTTTTGTGTTCTCCCCCAATGTATGGTTAGTCTAAATTTAGGCCAGAGTACTCCAATGTGGAGTACACACCACAATCTTCTTGCTAACATTTTGGTATTACCTCGATTTCTGCATGTCCTCAGTAGTATGGAATTTGCCTGTGTATGTGCTGAGAATCCATTAAAAAGACAAATTTCACTAAGAAAAAAGTAGAAGTCATTATGAATTTATTATTTACACAATTGGTAAAGTACACAAATACAGTGATAGTACAAATGAGGTGTTCCGAGATATTGGTTACCAATACACAGGTTTATACAGACATTGTAACTAATTTTTACAGGTGATAGGATACAACTATTGTGAAAGGCCAAGAACAGCCCACAACCAAGTACAATTCTAGAAATTTGCATCAGTCAGCTTTTAAGTACAGTACAGCAATGTAAGGTTCTGGATACAGAGGAAGGAAAAAAAGGCTACCTTTGTAAGTCTCTCTAACGTTACATCATTAACCACACATATTTACAAAGAAAGCACAGTGAAATGTAGAACTGTACAAATGGTAGTGCACATGCTTTAAGTCCTGAAATCTACAGTAACTGAGTAAGGGATTCTGTTATGCAAAATTATCCATGGACCAAACTTTTAAACCTTTCCATTGCACTCCCCCAAAACACAGGTTTCCCCCAATGAGATCTAGAGCAAGCACAAGCAATTAGTTAGCATTCTGAAATATCTCAAGAAAAATGACTGACAGATTTAGTCCATGGATTTTGGATAGAAAAGGAATTTGCAAAACTCTGGAACAATAAAAACTATCGTAACAAAGTTTGAGGCACAAGGAAAACATTAATGGATTTGTTTTTAGCCTATGTTTCCAAATAGGATGGAATCTTTCTAATAACACTTATGTATTGCACTTTCATTTTCAAGAGGGAAATTGACATTACTTTGCTTGAATATGACTAATAATTCTACTTTTCTAGTTCCTGCAAGGATAAAATATTTAGCATTACTTTATGAAAATGTTTTAAGTTAGAAACAATGTAAAGATCCTTCCATATTCCTTAATAGGGACATCTGCCAAGAGCACTTTTTATTTTGGACATTCGAGGCATATGAACAAGTCATTTAACTCCAGGTAAAGAATAGCAATCCCAGAAATATACAACTTGTATTATATCACGAATGTAATTCACGCCTGAGAATCAGTTCTCAGGATTTCACAGCAGGAATATTTTGTTTATAATTCCTTTTTGAGTCTTGGTAATACACAGCAGACCAGAATTACTTGTTTTTATGTATGTGGATGCTGAAGCAAATGTACACAAATTCACTCAGTCTGCAATGGCAGTAATTCTTGTTCCACTTGCAACTGTCTTCAAACCAGCCAATCTCACAATGTAGAAAACTAGATCTTACCAAGGAAGAGTGTTTTATACACAATCCTCCTTCTCAAATGAAGGAGAAACACATGCCATGCTTACCATCTCTAAACTCCAACAAATTCCTCAAATATCAGAGCCCTTCTCCCTCTTTATTCTTCACATTCTTTAGGAATAAGTTATCTATCAATATCACCATCTCTAAAGAGCCCAGACACTTCTGTCCAGTATCTTTTGTTTTCTCTGACTGTATTAGAGAAGAGTAAAAATTCAAAAATGTTTCTGTGTTTCATGGAGAGTTCCATTTAAAATGTGGAAGAAGCAAAGTAATAAAACTAATGCATATTATTAAAAAACTTTCAGGAGAACTCCCCCACCCCACATCCCAAATGGGACCATACAAAAAAAAAGTAAACAGTTTAAATAAAATCAGATGGTTTTAATTAATTTACATATTCCCTGCCAGACTAAATTTTACAAGAAATTTCAAGTCATTGTCTTTAACTCAGGATTGTTCATATTTGACATTTTTAAATCAGACAAAAGCAAGACAGAATTCTTTACACAGAATTAAGCCAATAATCTTAGCAAAATGATATAAAATTTTCTTAAACCAACCAGGTAAAAGATTTATAGTTACAGTAGAATAATAAAAAGGGGTAAAGTCTGCCACTTGTGGAGGGAGAACTGAAATGGCTATTCAACAACAGGCGGTTAACTCTGTAAACCATCTCTTCCTTTTCCAGCCCTGTTACTACAGAGTTCACTTAAGGTCATTGGGTTTCTGGCAAGAGCCTCTTTTAATGGCACCTGTTGGAGTCTGTCCATGTTCCTGCAAGTATCTCTTTGTAAGTGGCATGGAGAGCTCCAGTTGTAATGTTTCTGCTCTAGGTTGGGGTATTTTTGCTAGTAAAGCCATTGGTAACATAGGCGATCAGCCATGCATTATCTGCCCTCTATGGCAAAATTATTTTCATCGGTGCACAGCAGACTGGAGAACACTGGTAGTCACACGAGCAGGAATCTATCAGAGCCAAAGAACAAGATAACATCAGCACAAGTCATTTTAACTAGCACGTAGATGGTGCTACCAAAATTGTTTCAGCCACTTGTTGCAAAACATCTGGGCATAAAAACCCTGTTAAAAGAAAAAATGATCTTTCTAGAATCTATAATCCAATGGACTACACAGGCTATGTCATACCTACCTGTAGCCACATCACGTTATCTGCATTTTCCTTCTGTATTAAGGTTAACACAGGAAATGCACCTCTTCAGAAAAAACAGAGTTTGAAGAACAAACAAATCAGAGCAAAAACATGCATGCAAAAAAAGAACAAAACCAGATTAAACTGCTGAGCTCTCAAAATAAAACTGATGGTGATTCAAGGCTGAAGAAACCCATATCGAAGCATAAAGTTAAAAATATGTTTAAAAAAAATAGAGCTCTGGCTTTTTACTGGTGATGCCATATTAAACACATTTCACAATATTATTTACTTAACTTGAGTTTGTCTTAAGTAACATTCTGCCCACAGAAAGTTAAAGGCATCACACATCAGTACATTTAATTTAAGAAGTTACAAATGTCAAAGTAGCAATATCACTCCAAGATAGAGAAGCAGAGTCTTAAGTAGCTACCACATTTTTGGCACATAAAGGTCAAGCACAACAGACAAGATCTTGATCCAGCTGGTTTCCTGCTGTCGTAACTCATGCAAGATTTGTATTGGACTTCAATGGACGCTTTGCTTGAGTAAGCCCTAATGATTGGGTCTCTAAAGAAGTAAACCATCATTTGCAGACAGTTTTGAATATTACAACAACAATTTAAGAAAGAAGAAGCTTCTGGAGTCAGCCAAGTACACAGAACAACTGGAGAAAATTAAATAAAAAAAGAGGAAGAGAAGGATGCTACACCAACTGCAGATGTAGGATTAGTGCAAGCTGGAGCTTTATAGAGAAAGTAAAGCAGTGGAAAGAACTACAGAATTTAACAAGGAACAGAAAAATAGGATTGCCTTTTTAATATATAGCAAAGCAAAGAAGCAGCTTCTAAAATAATTTAAGAGTCAGTATCCTTCAACAGTGAGGTACAGATTTTGACCCACAAATGTTTCTATTGCTAAAACACAATTGGCTTAAATACTAGAAAACTGCGCACAAAGGCGGAAATTATTTCACTATCCACTGGCAAAGGATTTTGAGTGTCCAAGTTCAAGTCTGCCTATATTCAAGGTGCTCATGTTTCAGCTACACTAAAGAGAAGTTCATCTGAAAATGTTTTTAATCTCTGGCAGCTCATAAGGGATGGAAGAGAATTTAAAAATATAGAAAAATGAAGGCTACTTTAATAACTTGTTCCACTCATGCCAAGATAAAGCCTTACTTGAATTAGTTAATTTTGTTCTCCATGACAAGTTCAGAACAAGTAATCTGTTTTCATAATTTTAAAAGATCTAGTTTAGAATGGATGTCTGAGATTGTGAGCATAATTATGGTGTGACTAGTGGTTCTAGGATAGACTTGGTTTAGAGTTGCTGGTCTGCTTATTTTATTAGCAATGCCTTAATAGCCATAGGGGCTTCCCAAATCACCAATTTTAATTAATTCTGCTAAAGAATTTAGGAAGAATAGTAGTAAATACTTCAGCTCTTGGAAGGATGTTTACTTTTACAGTCAGAAGGAATCCTAATGCCATGTCAAGTACCTGACATCTGAGCGTAGGGCACAGAGATAAAGCGTACAATTGTAAGAGTTAATGTGAGGAGGAAGAGCCAAATCTGATGTTTCCACAGGATTTAATCCCACCCCATCCAAAAAGATTTGGGTCTAACAAGAAGGGACTCACCCAGTGCTGCCTTCCAACGAGGAGACGAGCAGCTACTTGCCATGATGTTCGAAGGGAATGCTATTCTGAGGTGGGGGGAAAAGACAGCAATTTGTAACAGTTCTACTGTCCAAATATATAAAGTTGACTACAAAATCCAACCTAAATTTGCAGTTGAACCTACATATACTTTCCAAAGACTTTAATTTCAGATTGCTACAAGACTTGTACAAATAGCTATTTTAAAAGGAACAAAAACATTCTTCCTCAAAGAAAGCTGAAAGCTGAGGGTTTGAGGAGCTATGTAGAAAATGATCCCTATAAAGATTAACATATGAATAAAGGTTCTCTCATTAGGAAGTGAACTGTATTTTGGGAGTGCATTTTTGTTCCAGCCTCTGTTTTAGTCCAATAAAGTGGTAATAACACAGACTGTTCATTGCCAGTGCTGGCCATTGATTTAAAAACATTCTCCTTTGTCAAAGAGACTTATTCCATTATTCTTAAGTATTCTAAACCTTTTCCTCCCAACTACAGAGAGAAATTCTCAGTCTACTATTAACATAAATAGGAGTTGTGCAAGAGCTAGATCCTGCAAGGTGCTATGCACTCTGCATCCAGCAAAGCACTTAAGCACGTGAGAAGTTCCATTGAAACAGTCTTACAGAATTGAGCCCTGTATGAAGAGAAGCAAAGGTTACTCACCTGTTACTGGAGTTCAAGACAACCTCTGCACATTCACTCGCCTGAGATGTGCCCGATTGTACAGTCTGGACTGGAAATTTTAGCAGCAGTGCCCATGGGAGCGCTCATGCACCCACTATCCTTCCATCACTACTCTTAAGACTCAAAGGGTGTAGCTATAAAAGGTAGGATGGCATTCTGACTGCCTCAGGTACTTCCACCACCTTCTCAGATCCAAAGTTCATAGATTAATTTTAACGCCAGAAGAGACCATTAGTTCATCTAGTACGATATCCTGCTTCACACAGGCCATTTCTTCCAGTTACCTCTGTGCAGCCCATTAACTTGTGTTTAACTAGAGCATATCCTCCAGAAAGGAATCCAGTCTTGGATTTCAAGACATTAAAAGAATCCACCATATTCTTTTGTAGTTTGTTCCAGTAGTTCATAATCCTCACTGTTAAAATATTGTGCCTTATTTCTAATTTGAATTTGTCTGGCTTTAACTTCCAGTCACTGGTTCTTCTCATGCCTTTCTCTTATAGATTTAAGAGTCCTTTCGTAGCAAGTATTTTCTCCCCATGAAGGAACTTGTATACATAGTGATCAAGTCACCTCTTGAACTTTTTGATAAGCTAAACAGACTGAGCTCCATCTCTCTCACTGTAAGGCATTTTTTCCATCCCTCAAATCATTTGAGGCTTTTGTCTGCATCCTCTCCTTTTGAAATGTGAACACCAAAATGGGACAAAGTATTCCAGTATCACTCTCATCAATGCCATATACATAGGTAAACACACATCCCAACTCCTAATTCCTACTCCTTTGTTTATAAATCTAAGGACTACGTTAGGACTTTTTGCCAGCTCATACTGAACTCCACTATGACCCTTAAATCCTTTTTCAGGGTCACGACTTTCCAGGATACAGTCCCCTGTTCTTTAGGTATGGACTGCATTCTTTCTGCCCAGATATATGACATTGCATTTGGCTAATTTTGTTGGAATGGGCCCAACTTTCCACGCGATCCAGATAACTATGTATGACTGCCCTGTCCTCACCACATTCTGCCAACATTTGTGCTATCTGCAATTCTTCCAAAATGCTTTAAAATATTATTTGAGGAAGTTTTTATTAATTAGTTTACAATTAATAAAATTGCCATGTAAATATCAAACAATCATTACAAGAGTTGTCTCTTTAAACAAAAGCTAATACATAGGAATATTGTCAGAGCTTTCTATTTAACAGGGTGTTACCATATTACACATTGAACATCTTTGCAGTGCCTATAATATGTTGTGTCAAGTGATTTCATTGAATTGAGTGAAATCTCTATAAACACATATTTTACAGACCAGGCATGTCTATCAAATGTTAATATTCAAATAAATTGGACAGGTGCCATCTGAAAATTATCAACAGTGATTTTATATTTACTTCCGGATCATTAACTTACATGCTGAATAGCAGTGGGCCTAGAACTGATCCCTGCAGAACTCTACTAGAAACATCTCTATTTAATGATTCCTGACTGACAGCTACTTTTTGAAGAACTGTCAGTTAGCCAGGTCTTAATCCATTTAACATGTGCTTCATTGTTGTTGTATAGGGCTAGTTATTTAATCAGAATGCCATGTAGTACTAAATCAAATGCCTTACAAAATTTTAAGTATATTACATCTATCCAGTTACTTTTATCATCCAAACATCTCAAAGAATGAAATAAAATTTGCTTGACAAGATGTATTTTCCATAAAACCATGTTGATTAGCATTATATTGCCTTCTTTCAATTCTTTATTAATGGAAACCTGTAGCAGCTTTTCCATAATTTTGCCCAGATTGATGTAGTTGAAATCAGCATTCCAACCAAGAAGGGAAGGTGGGCTGGGAGTGTGAATGTGCAGAGGTCATCTGTAAGAACCCTGGTTACAGGTGAGTAGCTTTCGTTTCTTCTTAAGAGTACCTTTTTGGTATATTCCCACTCTTGGGAATTTGGCAAGTAGTGCTCCTCCCTCTGCATGGTCGGATGAGAATGCCTGGTTAAGGATTGCAGTACTGTCTTACCAACTGAGCAACTGATCAAGATGCCAAATGGCAGATCTACAGATTTCTAATATGAGAGTATGTCTAAGGCAAGCCATAGAGAGTGCTCTGTTTTTTTTCATTAAGGATTTAGGGGTATTTTAATACTCCTCTATACATAGGGGTTCGGCTTCCTTGACCACAGGTTACTGTACCAGGAAGGACAGCTGAGTGGAGATGAGGTCCACTTATCAAGGAAGGGGAAGAGTGTCTTTGGATACAGACTGGCTAACCTAGTGAGAAGGACTTTAAACTAGTTTTAATGGGGACAGGAGATAAAAGCCTACAAGTAAATCACAAACATGGACACCTGGGAAAAGGGTTGGAATCGGGGGAGAGGGGGGGAAGCATGGTCAATTATAGGAAGGATAAAGGAGAGACAAGATCAAATCATTATCTTAGATGTCTTTATACTAATTCAAGAGGTATGGGGAATAAACAGGAAGAACTAGAAATACTAGTGAATAAACACAGAACAAAAAGATGGCTACTGAATCATGCAGCTTGCAATAACCTACAGTTTGAAGGAAGCAATATGTTTTATTAAGCTTCTGATTAATTTTCAAGCTAACTGTTGGCCCTGGATCAGGGGCAGGGTATGGCTCTATATTACAACCTTGGTCCTCTATATCACCATTTGATTTGCCTCTGGCTTCCACCTTGATGGAACAATTTTGGATTTTGTTGTAAGGAACAAGATCCTTAACGGTATGCTCTCGTAGTCTGGCTCTTTCAGCAGAGTCTGACACCTGTGAGGCTAGGGATTTCTCCACAGTATGATCCAATGAAGTGGATTCACATTGACTGGCACCTTAGGACTGGCTCCAGTTAAGAAGATAGACACCTGCACCAGAGAACTGTTGGGTTTTCTGGACCCATCATTTGTCAGAAGGGAATCGGGTCTCCAACACTTGTGGATCCCTTGACTTGGAGCCAGAAAGTTTAGCTGCTAATGCTTCCTCCAGTAGCAATGCTTGGAGTTGATGCTGAAACTTTTTGCTAGCCCTGGTGGTCAGTCTGCTGCATATAGAGGATTAAGATAGTGAATGACCTTCCTCCAAGAAGGCCAAACAATTCACATGTGCATCTGAAATAGGAAAGATAGCAGGGCAAAAGGCACATCTCTTGAACCCCAACTTTGTGGTCTTCGGTTCTACAGTTGGGAACTGGGGGATCTGAGCCCCTGTGAAATCCTCAGCAAAAGAAAGAAATTAAAATTGCTACATAATAAACTAAAGACAGCACTGGGAATGATCTGTTCCATCAAATGCAGGTTGGGGGAGATGGCCAGATTCCTGTTTTGTCTGCTATCAGGGTTGGAAAGAACTGAGGTGGTTGGCAGGACAAGCCCCCTTTTATAGCCATTCACTCCAAATATGTGTAGCAGCGAGAGGAGGGGCAGGATGTGTGTGAGAGCACTCTGACAAGCACTGCTACTAGAAGGTTACTTTGGTCCAGGCAGCACCATTGGTGCATCCCAGGAGTGGGGATGTGTACAGACTACTTGAAGAACACATACCTAGGTGTTCCAGATATCCAGGTATTTTCATCTCTTACAGCTAAAAAAACCCTAAAAAGTAACTGGCAACATCATCCTGGAGAACCCTTGACTGAGGTGAGACATGGGACATTTTCCTGATCAAAAAGATCCCAAATACCCAATCAAGTTTATTTTATCTTCTATAAAAAGGATTCAGCACCTTTAAAGTTAAATGTGGAAAAAATCTGTTTTGGTCTGGTTGGATTGTAACAGTTAGAAAACAAAAATTCCCCTAAACTAAGACATGATTCACTATTCAAATAAAAAATTCTGAAACTTATTTCTGTAGTGTCAGTGCAAATGAGAACCCTTAACACTTCCTGCTTTATTTTGGAGCTATCACCACCAACCTGAATCCAATTTTTCAGTGTCAAAAGTGGAACAATCAGCAATTTAAAAGGCAGGATTCCTTAATCATATATAAGATAATCTTAAACACATGCTTTGAAGAACATCTTGTGTCTGGAATTATCAATGAGGAAACTGACAACAAATCTGGATGGTTCAAGATATTCACATTCTCAAATATTGTATATGATATATATTTATATTAGAAATTGATATTAAACATTTTCCCTAACTATTCTTGTAGTGTCATCTATATTACATTACAAAAGTGTGATTCAAATCTGAAATACCTGAAAACATTTTGGAAGTCTCTGAGATCAGTGAAATTCAATAAATGCTAAATATGTTTGAAGTTTAACGGAGACCTGAAATATTTTAAACTATGCACTAAAGTAAATACGTTTATAGACTGAAAAACCACAGGACTTTTAAACAAAGTTTGAAATCCTTGGCTAGCTACCATGGTATGAAAATAGATTATTCTTTTCTATACTCCCTTTGGTTCCAAAACTGCAAAGGGATTCATGTATCCAGGCTGGCAAGTCCCAATATCTACATGGATCCATTTGGAAAGAATAGGGCCTTATATTTATAAAACTCTAGATGTAACAGGATTATGTTACTATACTCCTTGTACTTTAATACAGAAATGCTTTAGAAAAATGCAATGCACGAATTTGAGCCAAACATTCCATAACTACAGCCACCTAAAGAACTGGAATGAATTACTAACCACACCAGGATTAAGAACACTCTGAAACTTTACCATCAGGAGTTTTATTCCTTCATTACAAGCAAGATACACTCAGACATGGAAGGGAATAAGAATAAAACACCACTTACTGCAATTTTTCCCCACTAATGACTTGCTTTTATGTCGACTGTTACAAAGACAATCTCAAATTCTATCAAATCTGAGAGTTAAACACCGAGTAAATACTGAAATAATGCCTATTGGGCTAGAAAAGACAATCATCTTTTCATCTGAGGACCTCCAAGGGATTTAACAATATTAAGTATACTTTGCCAAATCTCTGAACATAATAAAATCACCACATATGGGGCAGTGAAAGCTATATGATAAGCTGTATTTAATGTCCAGCTATAACCACCTCACTTACATTATGCTCACTATCTCAGCTAGGATTTATACAAATCCAAATTTAAGACTTCTCAAAATAGCTGCTTTCTTTCCTCCCAATCTGCTGAAAAAGCACCTCCTCCCTCTCCCCAACTGTACAACTCCAACCCTCCCCTGCTTTAAACTAAAGGGACCAGGAGACAGGTCAGTGATCAGGTCAAAGTTCAGTAACTTGCCCTTCAGAGCTAAAAATGGAGACCATTCTCAGATTTCAAAACAGATAAACAGGACTTGTTTCTAAAACCTGGATGGGTCCTGACATATCAGACTTTAAAAGTCATAAAATTTCTGTGTGTGAAGAATTTAAGGTAATTTTAAAAGAGGCTTTAAAAATATATTTCCCTCTTACTCTGAGATCTGTGGGAGTAATGATATTAAGAGAGTTTGGTTTTACAAGTGGAGGAACACAAAAAACAGTCCAAAGATTTTATAAACTCAACTATTTCTAAAATGTATTAAGAGTAGCTATTACTTTATATATTTATTACACGCATCCATAAATAGAAAGTTTTCCACTTCCCCATTCAGTGTGCAAGTTCAATGGTGAGAGAGAAAGAGAGCTCTGTAGTGTCTGTGGCTGAAGCCCAGAGGAATGCTACCTCCTTTGCTACAGAATTTGAACAGCGTGGACTGAATGAAGCTGTGTTTTGCATAATCCTGGCTCATTCAATGAGATGCATGATGTGCAGAATACTGACTCCCGCATCTACAACCCTCTCAATTATTTGTCATCTTTGACTCCCTCCTTCACTCTACTGCCAAAATCCACATTGAGGATAGTTTCCCCTGCTACAGTTTAGTATATTTCTAAAGCCAAGTAAAGTGAGAGCTCTCTGAACTGATTTTTTTTTTGTTTGCAATGTCCAATTTTTGCAAGATTTGGTAGGGAGAAAGCCTTTCAAGTTCACTTTCAAAATAAACGTATTTGCAATTAATTCTGAACTCATTAATTCTATTATAAAATCCCAGATCATTAAATTCATTTTTAAAAATGGAAAATGTTGATTAGCACTTAGCATCTCAAAATTTGACACATTTGCAAGCAAAACAAAGTGGAATGCCAACCATGACAGCTGAATTTACTTCCCAGATAACAATATTCCTGTATATCAAATAGGGCTGTTAAAGAATTAAAAAAAATTAATTGTGATTAATTGTAACATTAAAAAAAATCAATTAATTTCAGTTTTAATTGCACTGTTAAACAATAACAGAATACCATTATTTAAATATTTATGGATGTTTTCTACATTTCCAAATATTGATTTCAATTATAACACAATATAAAGTATACACTGCTCACTTAATTTTATTACAAATATTTGTACTGTAAAAAACAAACAAAAGAAATAATATTTTTCAAATCATCTCATACAAATACTATAGTGCAATCTCTTTACTGTCAAAGTGCAACTTATAATTATTATTTTTTACATAACTGCACTCAAATAAAACAATATAAAACTTCAGAGCCTACAAGTCCACTCAGTCCTATTTCTTGTTCAGCCAATCACTAAGACAAACACATTTATTTACATTTTTGGGAGATAATGCTGCCCACTTATTTACAATATCACCTGAAAGTGAGAATAGGCGTTTGCATGGGACTTTTGTAGCTGGAGTTGCATTCGTATGCCCCTTCATGCTTCAGCCACCATTCCAGAGGACATGCTTCCATACTGATGAAGGGCTCTGCTCGATGACAATCCAAAGCAGTGCAGACTAATGCACGTTCATTTTCATCATCTGAGTCAGATGCCACCAACAGAAGGTTGATTTTCTTTTATAGTGGTTCGGGTTCTGTAGTTTCCAAATAGAAGTGTTGCTTTTTTAAGACTTCTGACAGCATGTTCCACACCTTGTCCCTCTGAGATCTTGGAAGGCACTTCAGATTCTTAAACCTTGGGTCAAGTGCTATAGCTATCTTTAGAAATATCATATTGGTAACTTCTTTGCGTTTTGTCAAATCTGCAATGAAAGTGTTCTGAAATCGAACAACATATGCTGGGTCGTCATCCAAGACTGCTGTAACATGATATATATGTCAGAATGCAGGTAAAACCACGGAACGGAAGAAACAATTCTCCCCTGAGGAGTTCAGTCACAAATTTAAACACTTTTTTTTTTTTTAAACAAGCGTTATCAGCATGGAAACATGTCCTCCGGAATACTGGCCAAAGCACGAAGGAGCATACAAATGTTCAGCATATCTGGCACCTAAATACCTTCCAACGCCAGCTACAAGAGTGACATGTGAATGCGTGTTCTCACTTTCAGGTGACATTCTAAGTTCCCTGTAAGCTGCACGGCTGTGCAGCAGGCTCTCAAGTGCCGTGCAGGTGGGGAGAGGAGCCTCTCCCCCAGCCCAGTCAAGCCCTACCCCGCCCGAGCTGCGGGGGAGAGGACCCCCTACCCCAGCCCAGCCCCACCCGAGCTGCGGGGGAGAGGACCCCCTCCCCCAGCCCAGCCCCGCCCCACTGGAGCTGAGGAGAAGAGGAACCCCTCCCCCAGCCCAGCTCAGCGCCATCAGAGCTGCCGCAGCCAGGGAGAGGCGCCTCTCACCGGGCCCCAAGCTCCTACGGGGAGAGAGGGCTGGAGGGAGTCTTCTCTCCCCACCGCAGCCCTGGTGCAGCCTGCACCCCAAACCCTTCATCACAGCTGCCCGGGGGGGGGGGGGGAGCAAGTGGGGCAATTTGCCCCAGGCCCTGGCCCGGCGGCGGTCCGGGTCTTCGGCGGCATTTCGGCGGCAGGGGGCCCTTCAGTGCTGCCGAAGCCGCGGAGCGACTGAAGGGCCCCCCGCCGCCGAAATGCCGCTGAAGACCCGGACCGCTGCCAGGTGAGTACAAGCGCCGCAGCTCCCCCGCTTTGCCCCAGGTCCCCTGAATCCTCTGGGCGGCCCTGCCCTTCATCCCCAGCCCCACCCCAGAGCCCGCACCCCAACCCTCTGCCCCAGCCCTAATCCCCCCAATCCCAGCCCAGAGCACCTTCCTGCACCCCAAACCCCTTATCCCCAGCCTCACCCCAGAGCCTGCATCCCCAGCTGGAGCCTGCACCCATTCACGCACCCCAACCCCCTGCCCCAGCCCTGATCCCCCTCCGAACCCCTCGATCTGAGCCCAGAGCACCCTCCTACACCCCAAACTCCTCATCCCCAGCCCCACCCCAGAGCCCTCCCCCCCCGCTGCCCCAGTCCAGAGCTCCCTCCTGCATCCTGAACTCCTCATTTCTGGCCCCACCCTGGAGCCCGCACCCCCAACCAGAGCCCTCACCCCCTCACGAACTCCAACCCCAATTTTGTGAGCGTTCATGGCCCGCCATACAATTTCTAATTCCAGATGAGGCCCTTGGGCCAAAAAGTTTGCCCACCCCATTGTACGAGGTGAACTGCAAATATTTCTTTTGTTGATCTTTCTTACTGTGCAAATATCTGTAATAAAAAATAATATAAAGTGAGCACTGTACACTTTGTATTCTGTGTTGTAACTGAAATCAATATATTTGAAAATGTATAAATCATCCAAAGATAGTTATAAGAAATTTAAATTGGTATTCTATTATTGTTTAACAGTGCGATTAATCACTATTAATTATTTTAATCGAGTTAATTTGTTTTGAGTTAATCGTGATTAATTGATAGCCCTAATATTAACTAAACTACCTGAACAATAGAAGGACACTGTCAATAACTGATATTTCAAAGCAAATGCACCGCTGAAGTCTCCACAATCTAACTATGTCTGGAGATAAGTTTGTATTCTAGAGAACCTTAAGACAAGCCATGTGTATACTAAAATTTAAGATACAGGTTTTGTTGAGTCTAGAATTTCTCATCTTCTCTATACACTAAGAATGCTGTATTGATTTAAAGGCAATTCTATAGTGAGCACCACCACAGTATGACCATTTACACTATAGCCTACCACCATGCTACACAGGGTGCACTTAAACAGTCACTAAAGCAGTTTAGGCACAATTTTAACTGTGTGTGTAGGAAAAACAATGGCATTATACATTTTAAAAAGCGTATTAATTTCACTAATTAAAAAGCTACTGTTAATTCCGAACCTTGTTAAAAAGTCCATTAACGCAGAGAGACAGCAAACTTTGCAGAAGGCATACAAATTGAATTCTGACAGAATTATGTCACCCTAACTAAAGACAGTGATGATGTGCTTATCAAATAAGTATTAAATACTCAATTAGCAGTTTTGTTTCTTCTAGAAATCCACAGATGGGAAGAAATAAGCCAATGTTTACAAAATGTCCAAAAGACTAGTAAACTTAAGAAAATTTTACTTTTACACTTTTAAATGGGAACTATGAGTACTGGGAGTTAAGAGAAAAATCCAAAAGTTATAAATGAAAGGTACCTGATAGCATGTTTAAGGCTTCTACCTAGCTATCAAAACAAGAAAGATATAGTGAAAGAAGGAACAAGGCAGAAGTGGAATAGAAAAGTAAAAGATTACATGGAAGAAAAAATGTTGTTCAAGACTTAATTATCTTGACTAAGTATACCGCATCATATTTCCACCTCAGAATTACAGCAACTGCTATATTTCTACAATATTAGATCCTCTCAGCAGTAAAAAAATAACAAACAAACAAAAAACTAAAATGCACAAGCCATGTTTTCTAGATTGCAAGACTTTTGAATTCTGCAGTTAAAATTACTAAGATAATTTTAAGATCCTTTAAGATCCTGAATATTATATTACCTGTAATCATGTCTAATGCAAATATAGGAAATTGTTCTGACTGCTTTAGTGAAACAAATATATAGCATATGTTCCACCAAATAGCACACACGACCCTTTGGGCTCCTACTGTATACTGAACATCTTCTCATATGGCTCTTTAATACAGCCCTGGCATTAAAAGGCTTGCCACTGGGCGTACACAAAGAAATAGAAAGATGGAGATTAAACAAAAAAATTGCCCTTGTTCAGTTCTTTAGAGATCAATATGATACTTTGTTATATATTGAACTGATATCGTAAGACAAAGGCCTTATGAGTGGTGCCTCCAACAAAGCGAAAAGGTAGGAACTACATACCTAAATATTCTAAACTCCTTTATAAAATAAGGAAGTGAATATTCTTCAGTATGAAATCCCATTGATAAACTGGTAAACTGACATAGGAAGGTACAACAGCCTGATCAAAATAAGTACTCTCAAATTAAACCCCTCCCTTTCCCATAAAAAGGTGTTTATTCTGTACCTGTGAAGTTGACATACGAGAAGTATCTTGGCGGCCTGTTAAATCAGACGAAGAGATATTGACAGGGGCACCACGATGCAATCTCATACTCACTTTCCGTTCTCGCTCCATTCCAGACACTGGCCGAGGAGAGGCGTTAGCTGTGAGAAAGACTGTATTAGCTTATCACTTAACTTTCTTGTAATACAGCTTTAAACAGGATTTAAAGAGGAGTTCGTTTTTAAGATCTTTAAAAAAACAAACAAAAAAAAACTGTTTCACCAGGGAACGGACAAACACCTAAATCCCTTTTGCAGTGACAGTAGGCAGAAACAGCAGTTAAGTTATATGTAATAACCAGGCGTTGGATTTGAGCACAGCGGAGAGAGAGGAAAAAAAAAAGTATACACTCATTTAAACTGGACAGAAGACCAGGTCAAGATTTAAGAACAAAAGAGCTGCCATACTGGTTCAGACCATGGCTCATCCTGCCCAGCACCCTGTCTCCAGGGCAATTATGAAGTGATCCATCCCTATCTACACCTTCTGGCTTCTGATATTCAGAGGTTTAGGGTCACCCTGACCATAGTGTTGTGTCCCTGACCATCATGGGTAATAGCTATTTATGGATCTATCCTACATGAACTTAGTCAGTTTTTTTTTTTTTTTTAAACACTTATACTTTTGGGCATCACAACATTCCATGACAATGAGTTCCACAGGTTAATTGTGCATCATGTGAAGAAGTACTTCCTCTTGTTTGTGTTAAACCTGCTACCTATTATTTTCATTGGGTGATCTCTGGTTTATGTAGGAAAGGGTAAATAACACTCCTCTATTCACTTTTTCCACACTATTTATGATTTTATAGACCTATCAGATTCCCCCCCCTCCCCTTTTTTCTAAGCTGAACAGCCCTAATCTTTTTAGTTCCTCGTATGGAAGTTTCCATATCCTTGATCACCTTTGTTGCTTTTCTTTGAACCTTTTCCAGTTCTTTGGAGATGGGGTGACCAGAACTGGACACAGTATTCAAGGTGTAGGCGCACCATATATTTATGTAGGAGCATTATGATTCTATGATGATGATATTTTCTGTCTTATTTTCTATACCTTTCCTAATAGTTCCTAACAGACATTTAGCCTTTTTGACTGGTGCTGTGTATTGAATGGACGTTTTCAGAGAGCTGTCCACAGTGAGGCCAAGATCTCTTTCTTGAGTGGCAATAGCTAATTCAGAATCCATCACTATGTATATATAGCTGGGATTATTTTTTCCAATGTTCATTACTTTGCACTTAACATTGAATTTGATCTGCCATCTTGTTGCCCAGTCACCCAGCTTTGTGAGTGTAACTCCTCAGAGTCTGCTTTGGACTTGACTATCTTGAATTAATTCTGTATTGTCCAGAAACATTGCCACTTCTGTTCGTCCCCTTTTGCAGATCATTCATTAGTATGTTGAACAGATACAGATCGCTGGGGAACCCCGCTATTCACCTCTTTCCACTAGGAAAATTGATTATTTATTCCTACCCTTCAATAAACCCTTTAAACCTGTTTTATTTTGTAGAAGACAAACAGGACTGTCTCGATCTCAGATCAAGTATAAAACATCAAGCCCTAGAAACTCATGAGCTATGCTGTCAAGTATCAGAGGGGTAGCCATGTTAGTATGGATCTGTAAAAAGCGCAAAGAGTCCTGTGGCATCTTATAGACTAACAGACGTATTAGAGCATAAGCTTTCATGGGTGAATACCCACTTTGTCAGATGTCGCTTTATGAGCTATGCTGTTAGCTGAGGGACCAGCAGTCAGTTGCACCAGATGCTGTTCTCCTGTGACAAGAAATCTTGTATTGGAGGAAGCAGGGAAAAGAGGGAAGAGAAGATCGATCTTTGGACAGATGCAGGAACTCTGATATAACCAAGTCTGCTGTGTCCAGGTTGGTGAGACTAAGATCGTGCTGGGTCTCTTCTGCCAAATCTCCATAAATATTTCAAGGATGAATGGAAATGTGGAGGAAAGGTGTAAGAGGACCTCTTTCTTGTCAGTGTAAAAAAGGTGTCTAATACACGTGGGATCCCTGCTTGGTTTCAAACAGATCTTCACATGAGCCACCAAAGGTCTGAATGCTCACTTGTGATGGATGATGTGTCCCCTTCCACTTGATGTAAGCAACTTTTTTTTTTTTAAAGTGTCAAGTGCAGAGCAGATATTATTTTAATGAACCCCATCCACTTTGACTGATTACTTTCTGATAGAGGCAACACAATTATGTTTCTGATCTGTGGTGAAAAGATTTGTAAGCCAGCCTGATGGCCCTCAGCTCTAGCAAATTTATGTGGAGCTGCTGCTCGTTAGGCTTCCGAAGACCACAGACAGAGATCCTAAATGTGTTCCCCATCCTAGATTGGAGGCATTCATGATATTTGTTATCAGAACAGGTTGAGATAAATGCATTTTTTTAAAGACATTCCCTGGTTTTAGCCACTACCATAGGGAGGTCTGAGGGAGAAACCGATAATAAAATGGGACATGATAGAAGTATATAAAATAATGGTCTAGAGAATGTAGATTAGAAGCTTCTGTTTTCCCCATCTCATAACACAAGAACAGGGGACATACAATGATATAAAGAAATGCTCTTTTGTTTAATGCATAATTTGACTGTGGAAACTGCCACAGGATGTTGATGAGGCTACTACTTTAGCACACTTCAGAAAGAGAGCAAACATTTATATGGATAAAAAGAATATCTAGAGTTATAATGGCTAATATTAAAGAGTATGGAAGGATTATAAAACTTGTGCTTCAGAGTTTAACCCAATTTCTCATGGATTGGTAACTGGTTAAAAGATAGGAAACAAAGGGTAGGTATAAATGGTCAGTTTTCAGAATGGAGAGAGGTAAATAGTGGTGTCCCCCAGGGGTCTGTTCTGGGACCAGTCCTATTCAACATATTCATAAATGATCTGGAAAAAGGGGTAAACAGTGAGGTGGCAAAATTTGCAGAGGATACAAAATTACTAAAGATAGTTAAGACCCAGGCAGACTGCAAAGAGCTACAAAAGGATCTCTCAAAACTGGGTGACTGGGCAACAAAATGGCAGATGAAATTTAATGTTGATAAATGCAAAGTAATGCACATTGGAAAGAATAATCCCAATTATACCTATAAAATGATGGGGTCTAAATTAGCTGTTACCACTCAAGAAAGAGATCTTGGAGTCAATGTGGATAGTTCTCTGAAAACATCCACTCAATGTGCAGCGGCAGTCAAAAAGGCAAACAGAATGCTGGGAATAATTAAGAAAGGGATTGATAATAGGACAGAAAATATCATGTTGCCTCTATAGAAATCCATGGTACGCCCACATCTTGAATAATATGTGCAGATGTGGTTGCCTCATCTCAAAAAAGATATATTGGAATTGAAAAAGGTTCAGAAAAGGGTAACAAAAATTATTAGGGGTATGGAATGGCTTTTATATGAGGCGAGATTAAGACTGAGACTTTTCAGTTTATGAAAGAGACGGCTAAGGGGAGATATGATTGATGTCTATAAAATCATGACTGGTGTAGAGAAAGCAGATAAGGAAGTGTTGTTTATTACTTCTCATATCACAAGAGCTAGGGATCACCAAATGAAATGAACAGGCAGCAGGTTTAAAACAAATAAAAGGAAGTATTTCTTCACACAACACACAGTCAACCTGTGGAACTCCTTGCCAGAGGATGTTGTGAAGGCCAAGACCATAACAGGGTTCAAAAAAGAACTAGATAAATTCATGGAGGATAGGTCCATCAATGGCTATTAGCTAGGATGGGCAGGGATGGTGTCCCTAGCCTCTGTTTGCCAGAAGCTGGGAATGAGTGACAGGGGATGGATCACTTGATGATTACCTGTTCTGTTCATTCCCTCTGGGGCACCTGGCATTGGCCACTATTGGAAGACAGGATACTGGGGGCTAGATGAACCTTTGGTCTGACCCAGTAGGGCCATTCTTATGTTCTTATGTTAATTAGGGAATAGGATAAAACTTTCGGGGGGGGGGGGTGCATGAAGAGGGGCAGATTATCCCACATCTGTCTACTGAGGGCTTTCTCACCCCTTCCTGTGAAGCATCTAGTACTGACTACAGTCTAAACAACGAAGAGTCCTTGTGGCACTTTAGAGACTAACACATTTATTTTGTTACTTTCTAAGGTGCCACAAGGATTCCTCATTGTTTTTGCTGATACAGACTAACACGGCTACCACTCTGAAACCTGACTACAGTCTGAAACAGAATGCTAAACTAGATGGATCACATGTCTGATTTGGCAATTCCTAATTTTGGGTAAGACCAAAGGTGAATTACAATATCAAAAATTTGAAAAAGTGAACTTTTCAGCCTAAAACTGACAATGAGATTTGTTTGTGTAATATGAAGTAAAAAGGGAGAGGTTGGTTCCAGCAGGAGTATGGGGCTTGAGGGACCTCTGTGTTTCCCTTCAACTACTGCTCTAATATGTTCAGTAGCAGCAGTCTTGACACATGATTTCTGCGGTGAGGTTCTATGGAGGTAATGCCATGAAAAAGAAATTGATTTTATTATCTGAATAAGTGGAAGTCAGTACGGAACTACTGATCTGTTATGTAACAGCAAGATCAAAGTGTATCTGAAGTCATTTCAGTTTGCCACTGTGCTGGAAATCTATTTTCTCATAACTATGCTGAGGTGCAATAAAAGAAGATCTAAGCCCAACTTCAGTACACTAGGCGATTATTTAAATCTTTAACAAAGCCTTAAAGGAAAAAATAATAGATCAGGCCTATGGAACCTTATGTTATTCCTTACATAAGTAGAAAATCATTTTGGTATACAATTAAAATAAAATCACCACTAGGGAAAATCTCTTTACATACAATTTTTTTTACATTTATTAGTTTGAAGTGGGGACTCAGCAAAACACATAAAAATGTAATGACTGTATAAATGGAATGTCCTGAGAACAAGTTCACTTGGAAAAGGTGATCCTTCTAGAGTGAGTAAAGTGTGTAATTGTTCCCAAACCACAGCAGGTATTTAAGGCAACAATCTAAATCAGACTAGCACGTAGCAAGGCAATTATTATGCACAGCAGAAAGGAAAACCTGTCCAGTAATTTATGGAAAGAACAGCATTTACAGAGAGTATATTTATAAAATATTTCCCTAATCCTGGTTATTTACTCAAGTTGATTTTGAAGGACGGCAAAATGGTATAGTTCAGTAACCAGGAAGTAGCTGAAGAATAGCATAGTCTGCAAGATGAGTCTGCTCCAGGAATTTGATTACTTACCAGTATGTGAAGTTGGAGTAAGGGGAGGAGGAGGAGCTACGTCTTGCGTTCCCCTCAGCCTCCCAGAGGCAGTGGAGGGTAAACCACGTACTGCAGGATTTCGTGTATGTCTCAATCTTTCCTCTCGTTCTCTCCTTTCACGTTCAGCATCTTCAGCGGCTCTGCTTGCACCCTGTAAGTCATGAAACTAGTTAACAATTAGGGCGCATATTGAGCTTAGTACTCCATTTCATATAAATACTAATTACTAAAATAACATTTAACACATGTATCAGAGGGGTAACCGTGTTAGTCTGGATCTGTAAAAAGCAACAGAGAGTCCTGTGGCACCTTTAAGACTAACAGATGTATTGGAGCATAAGCTTTCGTGGGTGGATGCATCCGA
Organism: Terrapene triunguis; assembly: GCF_002925995.2. Taxonomy (NCBI): domain Eukaryota; kingdom Metazoa; phylum Chordata; order Testudines; family Emydidae; genus Terrapene; species Terrapene triunguis. Next base: position 13,122 of record NW_020664543.1, on the reverse strand, counting down.
CGAAGTGGGCATCCACCCATGAAAGCTTATGCTCCAATACATCTGTTAGTCTTAAAGGTGCCACAGGACTCTCTGTTGCATTTAACACATGGCGTGTGAAACGGAACCTGACAGTTTGTTCCTGTAAGTTCCCATAAAAACTATGGTATTGAATTTAATTTGTATTTCATTATAACATCCAGATATTATAGTTATGAGGAGGACTGGGGTGTCAGAAATCCTATCTAACACATGTCCATTGTCATGGCATCTGGGTACCTCACAATAGTTACAAGTAACAGTAATTGCCTTCTTCCAAAAATTCAGAAGGTGGCCTCACAAACCCCAGAACCTGCTTTGATGGGAAAATACCAATTAAAGATCTGGTTGTACTTGATCTTACTTTGTACCCTAAAGCTGATCACACTCGCAGACCACAAGAGGAGTGGAATTCATTGGTGAAGGACTTGACTGAGAACACCCTTTTCCTGGGTCTGAAAAATACACCAGAAACAACCCTGCTGATATTAGGGCTTGTCTTCACTACGGGGAGATCGACACTGATGCAATCGATGAAGCAGGGGTCAATTTAGCGGGTCTAGTGAAGCCCCGCTAAATCAACGGCAGAGCGCTCTCTGGTCGACTCCGGTAGTCCAGCTCTCTGAGAAGAGTAAGGGAAGTCAACTGAAGAGCGTCTCCCATCGACACAGCACAGTGAAGACACCAGGGTAAGTCGACCTAAGCAACGTCGAATCCAGCTACGTTATTCACTTAGCTGGAGTAGCATAACTTGGGTTGACTTATCCCAGTAGTGAAGACAAGGCCTTAGCCATTGTGACAGGACATAGTGGAAAAGCAATCTTTAGGGTTCCATGTCACTCAAGACTTACATCAATCAGCACTTGAAGCTGCATTCAGAAGTATGAAACACTGGTATAATATACTCTTAGAAAATCACCCTCTCAAGAGCTGAACCATTTCATTCTCCACAAGCTGAGTCCGCTTGAAACTCTTAAGGAAGCTACTGGCAGAGGACATTGCAGTAATCTAGTTTTGAAGTGAAAAACAAGGATCACCATTAGGTCAGCATCTGATTAGAAGCTGGTTCCAACTATTGCCAACTTTCAAAAAATCCAAGAGTAGGGCACTGATCAAAGAATAATCTGAACTGGCAAACTAAGTTAGGTAACTTGCGCAAATTTCTGTAGATCTCATTCAATCCATATAAAATGCAACTGCTAAGCTCTCCTTACCAGTTGATCTGATCACATCCCTGGCCCCCCTCTGAATATGTAGAAGGATTCCCTTCACTTATGTACTGCATCAACTTTTGCTGGCATTACCATAGGCTTCTATTTAGCACTTTTTTGTTCGTGTATCTTCTGTCAAGGGTGCCTAGGGGTTTAAATAATGACAACTTTGACACCCTCTTCGTCCATGCCTCTCAGCTATCACCGAGCTTTCTTTTAATGTTGTCCTCAATGCATGCAATTCCATTCCTGAACTGATCTACAAAGCCACTTTCCTCTCTTTCATTTAAATCCCTCTTGAAGATACACCTCTTTCTGGCGGCATAACAAAAGCAGCTGACAAAATCACTGACTTACTTCCTTCACTTATTTAACTTATACTTTAAACTGCTCATCCATGCTGAAGGACTCAATGCAGAGGTGGAGGGACATAAGAACACTGCAACTGAACCTGTGAATTGGTCTCAGGGATATACATGTGGGGTTGAATGGTGGATAATTAGAATTTCACTTAAAAAACAATTATATAACAAGAGGCATTCAGTCACCCCGATCATTTTGCTTATACATTTTATCCCTTTCCTCCCCCCTTGATGATACTTGGTAGGGTTTTTTTTCAGATTATAAGCCTTTCCAAGCAAGGTGTGTATCTTCTTCTATGTTTGGGAGGGACAGTATGGGAACTAATGCAATATAAAGTTTTAAAAATTATTTGTTTTTGTAGATGTTTTATAAACTTGGGTAGTTTGCATTTTCTGATAACTAGATGCAGCAAATTTTTCTTTGAATGATCTGAGATTCATAGTAATGAAACTGGGATGGGCAGCAGCAAGATCAGAAATTTTGTTTCAACAAATAGCTTGAAGAAAACTGGGATGGAGATCACCAGAATTAGAGCTACAATAGCAGAATTATATTTTCCCAAACATTCCCTACACCTCTCCAGAATGCAGCACTGATTAGGTGTCCCAAGAGCAACAGGCTCGGCAACTCTGAAAACCCCTTCTGAACAAAAGCATAATAAAAACGCCAATAAATATTATTCTAAGCACAGGGATTCAATCAAAAGATTTCCTACTTTGGGGAAGGCCACTTGTGCCAAATTTCTCCCTCGTGATCAATTATTGTCCTGTTCCTCCTACTCTAGGTAATAGACATCCATTATTCTGGTACAGTGATTTCTAGTAATTACTGGTTATGTCTACACTGCAATGTAAGCCTGGTCTCAGATTCAGGCTTGAGCCTAGACCACCATTCCATCTACAAACAAATCTCTCAGAATGGTGGGAACAATGTAGTGGTACCCTTTGCGGTTTATATACTCTTGTGCTCCTTGAGGAGGGCAAACTATGGTCCCATGAGTCCCATCAATGGTCCCAGAGCAATCTGGAAAACCCCATTCTCTCAAAATTAGCAGTTACTTCAGGAATATCTTTTATGCTCGCCACCTTGGGTAAACCATGTGCCTGATTGCCTCAGGAACCTCTGCCACCACTTTACTCACAGTTGACTTTCCAACACCAAACTGGTTTGCAATAGACATGTAGCAGTCTGGGGTAGCCAATTTCCAGATGGCTATAGCAACCTGCTTCTGGACCAGTAAGGGTGGCTTCATGCATGTCTTTACACTAGTGGGTGGGGCAAACTTTCACAAAGCTCCAGAAACATAGCTTTCTTCATGCAAAAGTTCTGGAACCACTGCTGGTCATCCAAGGTCTGCATGATGATGTGATCCCATTAGTCTGTTATTGTGGTCCTGCACCAAAAGCACTAGTCTACATAGGGGGCATCAGCAGCTATATGGAGTGTCATGAGCAGCCTTAGCCAGTGAGAGTCTGCCATGCCTGCGTACTCCCTCTCCTCTGCCTCCTCCTCCTCCTCCTCATGGTCCATCATAATCTCTTTCAGTTGCTTTTGGTGGGCCAAAAAACACTGCCACAATGTCCACCAGCAGCTCACGGAAACTCTGCCCATTTCCTGACACAGGAGTGAAAACAAAAGCAAAGTAAGTTCTTTAAAAGGCACCTCCTCCACGATGCTGGGACCACATAGACCAAAAAGACCGATCAGCAAGACGTGTTGGCAGGATGTTCAAGCTTGCAGGATGGACGGTCAACTTTTCCCACAGTGCACTACCATCAAAGGGATAGAGCAGCTAGATTTCAGGAAGGCACCAGGGAGTCTGGGATATGGCTGGTTTGACTCAGGTCTGTGTGCTGCAGTATTGATCCCGAGCCCCAGGTTCAAGCTCAGGTTAGAAAAATCTTAATATAGGGTTAACAATCAGTGTAAACTCTCAAGCCCTGGGTTCTCTAACCCAGGGTCAGCCAACTTGCATCCCACTAATCCTGGACTTACATTGCAGTGTAGACATACTATGATCCCAGAGAGTGACAGAAATTAGATTTTCGATGTAAAGAATTAAATGTAACATTTTCACCTACAAGTTAAGGAATAAATTTACTAAAGAGTTTCAATAGAGATCTCATTTGAAAATTAACATCTTGCCACCTATTAATTCATAATGGGATGTTCCAATTCCCCTGAAGATTTTATTCTTAGTGTAAGGAATGTACTAGTTGATTGGACATCTCAATATTTCTTCAAGCCAATGCCCCCTCTCTTTACTAAAGAAATGAAGAGGCTCTGTAGAAAATCTTCTTCGAGCTTTCAGACTGTACCTCAAACACCAAAAGAAAGCTGGGCCCTCAGAAATGTTGTTTGAACACAGGGAGTCTTGGGTAGCAGTCAAAATATACACTGTTAGTAAAGAAATCAAACTTAAAATATATAGCAGCTATCCTAAATAGAAGAATTTGATTCTTCCAATGGCCTCTGACTAAGTCAGCAATGTTATTATCTACTTACAAATTTGAGCATGTTCCAGTCAAATACATAGTCATAGGAGAAGCCTTGTCGGTGGAACAGGTTTCTGAATAACTGTCTTAGATAAGAATAGTCTGGTTTGTCATCAAAACGCAAAGAGCGGCAGAAATTCAGGTATGTAGCAAACTCGGCTGTAACAAGAGAAATCTAGTTTACTAGCTTCATATTTACTTTTAAATAATTGTTCCAAAATTAATGTACTGTTTTCTGGGATAGCACAATTTTATCATCCTTTTCTACATGCAACACTATCTTCCCAACTATTCCTTCAGACACATCAAGCAATCAAAAAGATGCAGCACCATTTTAGTTGCTAAGCTATTAATTTTTCCTGGGGCAACTGTAATATTTACACTGCCAAGTCTACAGAAATTCTAAAGCCTAAAGACATTAAGATTTGGTTCAAGAATATAAATGTTACAGAATCCCCTGAATGAAAGGAAAATCAAAACCATAATGCTGGGACTTGGAGGAGACAGTACTGTGTCTCAATGGCACGGAGATAGGGTGGAACAAGGAAATGGTAGAAAATAAGCTATTGAATGGACTCCACCTATAAAGATGTGGGCATCAAAGGAAGGATTCGTGTGACATTCCATATTTCATCACCAATCACAAAGTAGGTAGAAACCCCACTTGCCAGCAGCAGAGAACATGACCTGACGAAAGAGTACCCACCCAAACAGCTGAAGGTGGGAGAGGAAAGAACAGGTTATACTCCTACAGTAGCAATGAGGACAGTGGACAGGAAAAACTATCTTATTTTGTGTGTGCCGTTCACTGCTTCTAAATGCATTTAAATTGTACTTTTCTCAGGATAGGGGCAGTCTCTATTTATGTAAAATTCCATGGAAGAGTATTCATTTTTGCTATTGGACACACCTATGTATTTAAAATGCAAAATGTAGCATAGCCTGCATCTACATAAAGGCAATAAACATGGGAAATGTTTAAAACATTGAATAAGCCACACTGAAATAATAAAAAAAAAATGTGTGTATGTATGTATGTATATAGACTGCGATTAATTGCGATAAATTTTTTTGAGTTAATTGCGTGAGTTAACTGCAATTAATTGACACTTATAAACAATACCAATTGAAATTTATTAAATATTTTTGGATGTTTTTTCTACATTTTCAATATTGATTTCAATTACAACACAGAATACAAAGTGCACAGTACTCACTTCATATTATTTTTTATTACAAATATATGTACTGTAAAAATGATAAACAAAAGAAATAGTATTTTTCAATTCACCTCATACAAGTACTGAAGTGCAATCTCTTATTGTGAAAGCGTAACTTACAAATACAGATTTTTTTTGGTTACATAACTGCACTCAAAAACAAAACAGTATAAAACTTTAGAGCTTAAAAGTCCACTCAGTCCTACCTCTTATTCTGCCAATCGCTAAGACAAACAAGTTTGTTTACATTGACAGGAGATATTGCTGCCTGCTTCTTGTTTACAGTGTCACCTGAAAGTGAGAAAAGGCGTTCGCATGGCACTGTTGTAGCTGCCGTTGCAAGGTATTTACATACCAGATATGCTAAACATTCATATGCCCCTTCATGCTTCGGCCACCATTCCAGAGGACATGCTTCCATGCTGATGATGCTCGTTAAAAAAATAATGTGTCCATTAAATTTGTGACTGTACTCCTTGGGGGGAGAATTGTATGTGTCCTGCTCTGTTTTACCCGCATTCTGCATATATTTCATGTTTAGCAATCTCGGATGATGACCCAGCACATGTTCGTTTTAAGAACACTTTCACAGCAGATTTGACAAAATGCAAAGAAGGTTCCGATGTGAGATTTCTAAAAATAAGTACAGCACTCAACCCAAGGTTTCAGAATCTGAAGTGCCATCCAAAATCTGAGAGGAACGAGGTGTGGAACATACTGTCAGAAGTCTTAAAAGAGCAACACTCTGATGCAGAAACTACAGAACCCAAACCACCAAAAAAGAAAATCAACCTTCTGCTGTTGGCATCTGACTCAGATGATGAAAATGAACATGCATCAGTCTGCACTGCTTTGGATCATTATCAAGCAGAACCCATCATCTGCATGAAAGCATGTCCTCTGGAATGGTGGTTGAAGCATGAAGGGATAGATGAATCTTTAGCACATCTGGCACGTAAACCTCTTGCAACGCCAGCTACAACAGTGCCATGCGAACGCCTTTTCTCACTTTCAGGTGACATTGTAAACAAGAAACAGGCAGCATTATCTCCTGAAAATTGTAACCGAACTTGTTTTTCTGAGTGATTGGCTGACCAAAAAGTAGGACTGAGTGGACTTGTAAGCTCTAAAGTTTTACATTGTACCAAAAAAAAACCTGCATTCAAAAATAAAACATAATTCTACATTTGTAAGTTCAACTTCCATGATAAAGAGATTGCACTACAGTACTTGTATGAGGTGAATTGAAAATTTTTTTTTACTATGCAAATATTTGTAATAAATAAATATAAATATAAAGTGAGCACTGTACACTTTGTATTCTGTGTTGTAATTGAAATTAATATATTTGAAAATGTAGTAAACATCCAAAAATATTTAAAATAAATGGTATTCTATTGTTGTTTAACAGCACGATAAATTTTTTTAATCGCATGATTAATCGCGATAAATTTTTTTAATCGCTTGACAGCCCTTATATGCACACACAAGCTATAACTCTGAATATTCTTGTTACGTATATATTACTATTCTACACCCTCCATGCAATAAATTATATATACACAATTATACATATACACAGTGGCAGAGTTAACGTTGTTTGAGAACTTTAGACTGCAAGCTTCCCATTTTTTATATTTTCAACCATAATGTAGCTTTGTTTCCTTAAAATGAAATGCAGACAACTCAAATGAATGGTTCAGAGAAGACAGATCAGGATCTTCTGTTGTCTCTTGTAACACAAGAACAAAGGGACATTCAATTAAATTGAAACGTGGCAAAATTCAAAACATATGAAAATAAATATGTTTTTCACACAATTCCAACTGTGGAAGTGTCACCACAGGTAGTTGTTGAGGCCAAAAACTTAACAAGATTCAAAGACTGGACATTTATACAGCTAACAAAAATGTTCACATTTCTAGTTAATGATAATAAACTGTGGAGGAGATTAAACCTCATGTGTCTGGGTTTAAAACAATTTTTAACTGCCAGAGATTAGGAAGATAACTAATTTTTCTGGGGAGGGAAGGGACAGTATGACAGGGCAGATCAAATGTGGGGGGAAACACTAGCCTAATGTAAGGTTTCTTGCATCTTCCTCTGAGGCATCTGGTGTTGGCCACTCTCAGAGACAGGATACTGGATCAGATGGACCATATATCCAGTCCAGTATGGTGTCAAGTATCAGGGGGTAGCCGTGTTAGTCTGTATCTACAAAAACAACAAGGAGTCTGGTGGCACCTTAAAGACTAACAGATTTATTTGGGCATAAGCTTTCGTGGGTAAAAACCTCACTTCTTCGGATGCATCACTCTATGCATCCAAAGAAGTGAGGTTTTTACCCACGAAAGCTTATGCCCAAATAAATCGGTTAGTCTTTAAGGTGCCACCAGACTCCTTGTTGTTTTTGTAGTCCAGTATGGTAATTCCTATGCTCCATGTTCCCAAGTACAGCAGGTGCTATTGGTGCATCTGACTTTGCAATCCAGCCCACTCAAACAAAGGGATGAAAACCTGGAACTGGTCAACTCCTATAAATAATTATTTTTGTCTGTCTTCATACAGCACAGCATTTTTACAAGAGCAAAAAGTATGATACAAGTACAGAGTCAGGAGACCTGGAGAGCCAGCTTTCAATCTCCAAGTCCCAATGAATGCACATTCAAATAAAATATAAAATTGAAGGTGAGGAGAGCTGGTCAAGGGACAGGGAGGGGTCCTGACAAGCAAGTATGATATCCATGTACATGAACATTTAGCCCATCATGGAGTTTGATATGCCTATTTATGAACAGATGTCAAAGTAATCACTAAATTAATGTAGCTTAAAATGTAAATAGTGATAGAACCTACCATTCAATGTCAACAAATTAAAAAAAAAAAGCTCACTTTGTCAATATACTATCAAAAGGATAACTTACAAGGATATCCTTTACACAAAACCTCAATGGGTGTAGACATTTTCTTTTCGCTGATACGTTCATATTTCTGTCTTTTTGTTGCTGCCTTCAGTCCCTGCCAGGGTAGTGAGCCCAGGTTAAAATACATCAGTACATAGCCCAAGGACTCCAAATCGTCTCTGCGAGACTGCTCTACAAAAGTATAAAAGTGGAGTTGTTAGGTTTGATGTTCTGGTGTGAAGGTACAAAAATGTTTATGCCACAAACTGTCACTGAAAGCCTTACAAATACATAATATATGGCTGGAGGTCAATAAGTCCATCTTAAACTTGCCAATAATTAGAAACAGTTATCCCTCTTGCAGTTATGCAAAAACTTGCTAATTCCTTGGAACCATTAGTTTCCTGCTTTTATTCCTACCTGCACACATAAGCCTAAAGAAAGTGACAGAGGAAAAGGTAGGAACTTCCCATTCTTGGTTCTGTATTACTACAGCTTCTAACCCAATATTAGCAGTGTCGTGTATAACTGAAATGGTTTATCCAAATTATGTTTGACAAAAACAAGCTTTTTCTTTGTAAGGTTCATTATGGAAGTAACAATATCATTGAATCCCTTTACAAAACCAAGTTCATTGCACACACCAGGGGACCCCTTGCATTCCTCCATTTCCCACCACAAGTTCCCTGTGTGCCACCTTTCCATTCCCTTCTATTTCCAATAAATCTCTGTAACCCACCTTTATGCCAAAGGTGCTACGTGCACCCCCTGCTTCCCGCCCACCCCCACTATTGTTATAGCTTTTCTTTCTTACTGGGATTCAGGGTTTTAGTATCTTCAATTCTATTGGAATGATGGCCAGAAATGAGATGGGGCATTATGTCGGAAGGCGTTAAATGATTCTATCAACCAGTTATTTGATTTATAGACAATTGCAGAGGTGCCTGAATTTGTGGTTCATCTAAATAGGAGGCAAGAACTCTGTGTGCCTCTCCTCCCCCCACATTTGCACCCTTTCAGTTTTCTAATTCCCCCCCCCCCAAAATCAACAGGGTTCTGCACATTGTTGCCTAAAATATTTGCTGAAATTCTGGAATGTATTGGATGCAGCATTCAAAAGTTATTGCATGACAAATAGACAGCATCAAGTTGAGTGTAAGCCTTGCAAACTCAGCCAATTAATAGTAATAGGCATTTTCTTTCAATGCATCAGCTACAAAAGAATATCTGCTTGCTAAAAGGATTTATCCAGATTGTGTATTTCATTAACTGAAGACTCAAAATGACAGATACATATTTTGCTAGACAGAAAGTTATCTGCCTCCAGCTCACCAATTCCAAGATGAGTGTTTATAGATGCATAACGGGCAGTTCCAGTTAAGTTTTTATTTTCACGATATGGAATGTGCTGGTGAGTTCGAGCATCCCGATACTTCTTGGCTAACCCAAAGTCTATGATGTAGACCAGATTGCCTTTCTTTCCCAGACCCATCAGGAAGTTATCAGGTTTTACATCTCGGTGGATGAAGTTCTTAGAGTGTATATATTCAATCCGACTAATCTAGATACAGAGAAGAAATTAATTCAAGAGACGTGCATGAATTTCTGTTACTAGAAACAGTCTTAAAAACAGACAAATTTTCTTAGCTGTTTTATCATTTAAAATCTCAGATTATTAAAAGAAATGGATTTTACAAAAGTCATTTACTTTTCACTACATTGTTTTCATATCTTTCTCGAGTTCCCTCACCTTAGTAAATTTCACATTTGTTTCTACTCAGCTTCACTTTCTGGCTGTTTTGCACTAGCACAATGTAACAACGTCTAGGTAGTAAACATTTCAGAAGAATATTTAAATTCCAACAAAAACTGTTTTAATTTAAACATTCATCAAAATTATTGATTTAAAGTTTTGCATTTACAAAAATAAACCTAATTTTGAGTGTTACAACCTTTAAAAGAGATAGCAAACCCCACCCACCTCTGAATTCCTGACAAGGGATATAGCTCAGTAAACTCTCTTTGAAAACTTTATTATGACAAGTACATTTCATCATCAAGAGCTTCAAAGCAATTTCCTACCATTTGGTCAGCAAGCAACAGGACTGTCTTCAGACTGAATTTCCTTGAACAAAAATTGAATAGATCTTCAAGGCTTGGTCCCAACAACTCCATCACCATTACATTATAGTCTCCTTCAGCTCCACACCATTTAATTGTGGGAATACCCACTAGAACAGAGAAAAATAGTTTTTTCACAGTGCTTTTCATCTGAGTTTTATAGATCATGAACGTGGACCTTCAAGACCCTTAAGACAGATTTAAAAAACACATTCTTCTGTAAATTTTAAATATTCCCAATGAGGGCTACTGTATTTCCAGTGACATATAATATTTTACACTATGTAAAGGCTTTCTGAGAATATAAACCTAAGATTCTGCAGAAGGACTAACACAAAATTTATAGCAGGAGATATCTAAACTAGCATCCTCCTCTTTCAAAAAAGAACTGACACACATATTGTGCTTAGCATGTAATCCCATGCATTAGTGCTTTGTTGGATCAGGGCCTTAGACAACATTTCACACATTCATACAGTCCCTATAAGGGAGGTAAATAGCTCCATTATACAGATGGACAGCCTGTGACAAGTAAGTGACTGAGGTAAAGTGACAGAGAGTGTGCTTGTCAGAACAAGCTTTAGAACTCAATTTTCTGATTTCCAGAACCATGATCATATCACAATAAAAACATTTATCTGTGCTTAGCGTTTGAAATGGATTTTATTTATTTGAAGCAGTTAACAATAAAAATAAGTTAACTATATGTTTAGGCCCCAAACCTCTGTTGGGATTGGCTAACATAATCCTCTGTGCCTGGACAGCATCCCACTGAAAGTCAATAAGACATCAGTATTGATAACCACCTCTTTTAAACTTTTAAAAAACTGAACAGAGCAAAAGAGCTATATTTTAACATTTTTCTGAGTTGTGTTGACTAGATTAGCAAATGGTAGTCTTCGGGGCAAATCCTCGAACACAGAAAAACTGAAGGAAACCTCCCCATTTCCAAAAGGGAATCTGAACACTAATGTATCTGATATCTATGAACACAGACAAAAATACTCTTATTAGACAGAAACTTAAGTTTACCTCCTCCCTGCATCATTTTGTAGATTTTACTCTCTATGTGGAGCTGAGGATGTTTGGTTTTCACACATTCCAATTTGATGGCAACCTCCTCACCGGCAGCAATGTCGGTTCCTAAGAAAAGAAAAGGACAATCGATATTGAAACGCAAGAAAAGCAAGGTATTTATTTCTAAATGTGTTTCCTGTATGGAAATTGATAATTTCAATTAAACAAGATGCTGACAAACTGTTCTATAATGATCATGTGACAGACTGACAATATCCTGAGTGAATCATATGGAATTAAAATAAACTTTACAGAATTAAGTTAAACCTTATTGAGTTAGGGTTAATATCTTTGGAGTACATTGTATTAAAATGCTATTGTACATGTGTTATTGTGGCATTGTATGTACCTCTCTAATAGGGAGGAGGATGCTAATCTAGTTCCTCTATTATTAGTCCTTTGAAGCCACATCATGGAGAGGTACCCATATACTAGTTCAAACTGGATTCTCCATTAACCAACAGACAACTAAAGGATTTTTGAACAAATAGGCTGGTTATAAACTGGCCCATGGTAGAGGGCTCCAATCCTTAGGGAGGTTGGAAGGAGTTGGCCTACTGAGGCCCCAGGAGACTGGGTGCTTGTTCTGAGCTGAAGCTGTGATGAACTGGTAACCACAAAGAATCCCATGGGGTTGGGAGGCAGAGGTTGTTGAAGGACTGCTCCTTCCACAATCTACATTAGGGTGAACCTTGGTGAGCTTATTAACGTTCATATAGGTTCTTTTATTGTTTTTGTTTTCTCTATAATGCTTTTTACCTTAATAATAAAGTGGGCTTGAATAAGAAGTGCTGTTTGGTACCTTATAACTTTAGCAACTGCACCTGTTAACTGTTTCTGAAGAGAAAGCAAGCAGGTGTTGTTGGGCAACCTGTCTGTGCTGGGAAGTGAAGGTAGGAACTTCCCATTCTTGGTTCTGTATTACTACAGCTTCTAACCCAATATTAGCAGTGTCGTGTATAACTGAAATGGTTTATCCAAATTATGTTTGACAAAAACAAGCTTTTTCTTTGTAAGGTTCATTATGGAAGTAACAATATCATTGAATCCCTTTACAAACCCAAGACAAAACTTGGTTAGACCAATAGTGGATTGGATCTGCTCTTACAGCATAATTCCTGTATGTTTCATGCGATCTTGCCAAGAGCCAATGAAAGTAGCTAATTTATTCTAACAAGCTCTGGCAAATGTTTGGAACCCAATTAACTTCAAGTCAATGTAGATATTAATGTTCTCCATAGCATAGAAATCTTGGCATTTAGCCAGGAAAGCAATATGGTGGTATGCCTCAGTTTCCCTTTTTTATACAGCACATTAGATCTGGAATGTCTTTTCTGCTGAGAAAAGTTCCAAGACTGGTTGCAGGCACTAGCTTTGAAATATCAGTATCACAAGGCCTTTTAACATAAAGTGTGTTCTTATATATCACTCTTAACATGTTCAAGGGTTTTTCCAAAAGATTAGGAAGATTGTACATTTTTATAGTTCTTGGTATCAGCCACACATTAGTTACAAGAGTTAACATCAAATCTATTACGAGTGTATATTTACAAACATTTTTGTGATGCCATGCCTTTGGCTCAATACCATTGGGGTTTTGCAAAAAGAACAGGAGTACTTGTGGCACCTTAGAGACTAACAAATTTATTAGAGCATAAGCTTTCGTGGGCTACAACCCACTTCTTCGGATGCATCCGAAGAAGTGGGTTGTAGC
>NW_020664542.1:2497677-2526039 GCF_002925995.2 Terrapene triunguis | reverse complement strand
CCCCCCCCCCCCCCCACACGCTTGACTAACTGCAGGGAAGGATTTCTTTTCAGCCACAGGCAAACAGCCCAGCAGGAACGGTCACCTCTGTCCCCTTAATTAAATTCCCGTATTTCAACTAGGTTACCATGAGCGATATCACTCTCCTGAGGATTACACAGCAAGATAAAGAACGGATGTTGCTTGAATGCCAGCAAACACAGGGACCGTATGCTGCCAGGCTTTGTCATGCAATGATACCAGATTACTTGCTGCAAGCATGGCGCGGTCAAGTGTCCTACCATGGAGGATGGAATAAGGCTGCACTGCCCAGAAACCTTGTGGCAAGGCTTTTGGAGTACCTCCAGGAGAGCTTCATGGAGATGTCCCTGGAGGATTTCCGCTCCATCCCCAGACACGTTAACAGACTTTTCCAGTAGCTGTACTGGCTGCGAATGCATCCCAAGTCCTCAGGGCAAATTAATCATTAAAAAACGCTTGCTTTTAAACCATGTTTTATATTTTAAAAGGTAAACTCACCTGAGGTCCCTTCCATGGGGTCGTGGTCTTGGATACTGGCTTGGGAGGGTTGGGAGGGTACTTCAGTCAGGCTGAGAAAAAGATCCTGGCTGTTGGGGAGAACGGAGTGCTGGGTGCTCTCTGCAAGCTCGTTATCGTCCTCCTCCTCCTCCTCTTCCTCCTCTTCCCCGTCCACAGAATCCTCAGGTGTAGCTGATGAGATTATCCCCGCCTGGGAATCCACGGTCACAGGTGGGGTAGTGGTGGCGACCCCCCCTAGAACTGCATGCAGCTTGGCGTAGAAGCGGCATGTCCGCAGCTCTGACCCGGAGCGACCGTTTGCCTCCTTTGTTTTTTGATAGGCTTGTCTGAGCTCCTTGACTTTCACGCGGCACTGATCTGAGTCCCTATTGTGGCCTCTCTCCATCATGCCCTTGGAGATTTTTTCAAAAGTTTTCGCATTTCGTCTCTTTGAACGAAGTTCTGCTAGCACTGAATCCTCTCCCCATATAGCAATCAGATCCAGTACCTCCCGTACGGTCCATGCTGGTGCTCTTTTTCGATTATTGGCCTGCATGGTTACCTGTGCTGATGAGCTATCTGTGGTCACCTGTGCTCTCCACGCTGGGCAAACAGGAAATGAGATTCAAATGTTCGCAGGGCTTTTCCTGTCTACCTGGCCAGTGCATCCGAGTTCAGATTGCTGTCCAGAGCGGTCACAATGGTGCACTATGGGATAGCTCCCGGAGGCCAATACCATCGAATTGCGGCCACACTACCCCTAATTCGAAATGACAAAATCGATTTTGGCGCTACTCCGCTCGTCGGGGTGGAGTACAGAAATCGATTTTAAGAGCCCTTTATTTCGAAATAAATGGCTCCGTTGTGTGGACGGGTGCAGGGTTAATTCGATTTAACGCTGCTAAATCCGAATTAAAGTCGTAGTGTAGACCAGGCCTAGGTCTGGGCTGACCCTACATGCCAACACCAAGGAATGGGCACAAGATAGACTGGGAGATGGAGTTTGCCAGTCGTCACCATGAAATCTGAAACTGCAAAACTCATCTGCTTTCCAGTTTGTTTACTGAGGTTAGTGAATTTGTCGAGGGAACCTGGATCCATTCAACTGAACCTTGAATCTATTTATGGTTTCACAGGGCACACACACAAGTCAGCAGTCCCCAGGGAGATGCAAGAGGAGGGGAGAGTCTGAGGTTTTGACTACATTTAGTTTTGAGTTTGGAGGTTCAAAGGGCAGCTCGGGACAGAGGGGACAGTGTGTGCAAACCGACACAGAGCAGAACTAGATGAAAAGGTCAGAGTGACACTCCACCCTCGGGCTCCAACCGTGACCTGCATGTCCTAGCTTTAGTGGACTTAAATCAGCCCCTTAAAACAGCTGCATCGGGAAATGTGAGTGTTTCCTGTGTTAATGACTGAAAAGGAAAGAAAATACAGCCCTTAAACCATCAGCATTTCGTCTTAGACGCTGGTTTCACGACACTGGTGTTTGGTATATGGGTGTTACCATCACCTTAGTGTTACATTTCTGAACACTATGCTGCTGGGTGACCTTGGGCATGGCACTCTGTGCCTCAGTGTCCCTTTCTATAATAGGAGGATAACACTACTGAACTGCCGCCCCAGGGAGCAATGAGGCCAAGTGGCTGTTTCTAAAGTGCTTTGAAATCCTTAGACAGGAGTTTCTGGCAATGTGCAAAGTGTTCATAGAGGCAGGCTGACAGCATAGGTTGCCTGACAGTTCCCATTATAAGACCCTGTTTTTAGCTGCTGTTTATTTTGCCAAACTTTGACCTTTTGGGTTGAAATTTTCCATGCTGTGTCAGCTTCAGGCTGGATTTTTTTTTTGTGGGGAAAATTTCAGCCAAAATGGCCCAGCCATTCAGAGAACGAGACTAGGGAAAAAATATGGGGTTTTGCTCATGTTATAAAATTATCAGTTTTTTTCTTTGAACAGCTCTAGTGGCTCCATGCTTTGGAGCAGGGATTGGAATTTGGCAGGGTCTTGATAGAGGGAGGCCTTTGTGTCAGGGATGTGCCTTTTGCAGTCCCAGTGAAAATCCATCCAAGTTTGGCCAAGTTTGTGAGACTGAAAAATCACA
Organism: Terrapene triunguis; assembly: GCF_002925995.2. Taxonomy (NCBI): domain Eukaryota; kingdom Metazoa; phylum Chordata; order Testudines; family Emydidae; genus Terrapene; species Terrapene triunguis. The sequence continues at coordinate 2,523,418 of NW_020664542.1, read as the reverse complement.
GTTTGCACCTGCTCAGTAGAAATGGCTTTGATTTTAGCAGTTAAAACTCCAAAGATTTTGTCCTCACTGAGCATGCACCAGCTCATCACAGCTCCTACATGTCCCCAGACTGTGCTCTCAATGCCCCCATTGGCACTCGAGGAGGAAGTTGTCTGATTCAAAGGTAGAGGAGACAAAACTCAGGCCAGAAGGGAGGGAAAGTATTAAACTGGGACAAGGTGTTTGGTGAGACTGGGACTGGCTGGGCAATGGGACTGAGCATGGAGGGGAGCTGGGCGCGGAGGAATGATGAGACTAGGAGCTGATGAGGAAAACAAGGGTGGATTGGGAGCCAGGTAGCTGGGGTGGAATGCGGATTGGAGGAGATGGGGAAGGGAGAGACCATGGAGAAAGAAGTGGTTCGGGACTATTTAGAAAAACTGGATGAGCACAAATCCATGGGGCCGGATGCGCTGCATCCGAGGATGCTAAAGGAGTTGGCGGATGTGATTCCGGAGCCATTGTCCATCATCTTTGAAAACTCTTGGCGATCGGGGGAGGTCCCGGATGACTGGAAAAAGGCTAATGTAGTGCCCATCTTTAAAAAAGGGAAGAAGGAGGATCCGGGGAACTACAGGCCAGTCAGCCTCACCTCAGTCCCTGGAAAAATCATGGAGCAGGTCCTCAAGGAATCAATTATGAAACACTTAGAGGAGAGGAAAATGATCAGGAACAGTCAGCATGGATTCACCAAGGGGAAGTCGTGCCTGACTAACCTAATTGCCTTCTATGAGGAGATAACTAGCTCTGTGGATGAGGGGAAAGCAGTAGATGTGTTATTCCTTGACTTTAGCAAAGCTTTTGATACGGTCTCCCACAGTATTCTTGCTGCCAAGTTAAAGAAGTATGGGCTGGATGAATGGACTGTAAGGTGGATAGAAAGCTGGCTAGATCATCCGGCTCAACGGGTAGTGATCAATGGCTCCATGTCTAGTTGGCAGCCGGTTTCAAGCGGAGTGCCCCAAGGGTCGGTCCTGGGGCCGGTTTTGTTTAATATCTTTATTAATGATCTGGAGGATGGTGTGGACTGCACTCTCAGCAAGTTTGCAGATGACACTAAGCTGGAAGGCGTGGTAGATACGCTGGAGGGATACAGATACAGAGGGACCTAGACAAATTGGAGGATTGGGCCAAAAGAAACCCGATGAGGTTCAACAAGGACAAGTGCAGAGTCCTGCACTTAGGACGGAAGAATCCTATGCACTGCTACAGACTAGGGACTGAATGGCTAGGGAGCAGTTCTGCAGAAAAGGACCTAGGGGTCACAGTGGACGAGAAGCTGGATATGAGTCAACAGTGTGCTCGTGTTGCCAAGAAGGCTAATGGCATTTTGGGCTGTATAAGTAGGGGTATTGCCAGCAGATCGAGGGACGTGATCGTTCCCCTTTATGCGACATTGGTGAGGCCTCATCTGGAGTACTGTGTCCAGTTTTGGGCCCCACACTACAAGAAGGATGTGGAAATATTGGAAAGAGTCCAGCGGAGGGCAACAAAAACGATTAGGGGTCTGGAGCACATGACTTATGAGGAGAGGCTGAGGGAACTGGGATTGTTTAGTCTCCAGAAGAGAAGAATGAGGGGGGATTTGATAGCTGCTTTCAACTACCTGAGGGGGGGTTCCAAAGAGGATGGAGCTCGGCTGTTCTCAGTGGTGGCAGATGACAGAACAAGGAGCAATGGTCTCAAGTTGCAGTGGGGGAGGTCTAGGTTGGATATTAGGAAACACTATTTCACTAGGAGGGTGGTGAAGCACTGGAATGCTTTACCTAGGGAGGTGATGGAATCTCCTTCCTTGGAGGTTTTTAAGGCCCGGCTTGACAAAGCCCTGGCTGGGATGATTTAGTTGGGAATTGGTCCTGCTTTGAGCAGGGGGTTGGACTAGATGACCTCCTGAGGTCCCTTCCAACCCTGATATTCTATGATTCTATGATTCTATGACTGGGACTGGCTGGACAAGGAGTCTGGGACAAGGAGCCAGGAAATGGTGAGCTTGGGCAAGGAGTTGGGGTGGGGTGGGGAGGAAGCAGTGAGGCGCCCAAGAAGGATGACTAGGACTGGGAGCCAGTGGGGGTGGGGAGGGGGAGACAGCTTGGACAAGGAGCTCAGAGCAGGGGTGGGCAAGGAGAGGTGTCACTGACTGTATGTTCCACATTTTCTGCGTGCCTGACTTGAGACCATGGGGGCTGAGTCACTGAAGTGCTGAGCACTCGCCGCTTCAATTAAAGTAAATGAGAGCTATGAACACACAAAGTGCTACAGAGTGCTACGCACTCCGAAAAACCTGGGCCTAAGTGCCTCCGATTGGGGATCCAAAACTAGTGATCACTTGTGACCTTAATCTCTCTGTGCCTGAGCTCCCTCTAGAAAGTGGGGACAACACCTCCCCCATCTCACAGGGTAGGGTGAAGAGATACGAGTCCTGCATCGTGGCAGGGGGTTGGACTAGCTGACCCTTGCGGGCCCTTCTCACCCTGTGGTTCTACTGCAGTGATGAGTGCCATTGAAAAGTCCATGAAGAAATCAAGAATTCTGTCTTCAGAGCAGCATTTGAACAGTGGGCAGTAAATAAGGCCGAGGGCCACATATTGAACAGAGGATGGAATAAAATATTGACTAGCTGCTCATTAAATGAACACTGTCCAGCACTGAATGAGCCAGGGGTCCTGTGGAAAAACTAGCATGTGATCCGGTAATAAAAGACTGCATCATCGTGCATCGCACCGGGGGCTGAATTAAGGATGCAGGGCACCCTGAATTCTGATATTTCCTCAAGTACTTGATTTCCCAACCGTAATAATGTTCTTTGAACATAGTTTGTGTGTAATTGTAGATGAAATCAGAACTCGGGCTGAACCACAGCATGAGATCCATCCAGCCTCCTACAAATGCTCAGCTTTGGATTCAATGCTGGGCTGAATTTTTGCAATTTGGGCTAATTTCCATTTGAAAAATAAACTAATATCAAAGGCTCACTGCCTGGAATGGGCCTATTCACATGCTTAAAGTTATGCATGTGATTTAGTATCTTCCAGAATGGGGGTCATAATGAAGAACCTTTGGGTATGTGCAGCTCTCCTTATCAGTTGATAGTCTGTTTTCCCTCTTCTCATGATCTGATCAACTCTGATTACACTTAAATCAAATAAAATCCACCACGAAACAAGAACTCTCCAGGGAAGGGGTGGGGGCAAGTGAATGTTGTTTCTCACATTGCATCAAGTCTAGCTCTGCAAACAGATCAATACACCTATGTCAATGCAAAACCGGTTGAGACTGTTACCTTATTTGGAACTGCCGGCCATGAGCTCCACCGAGAAAATGCCACCTGAAATGAGTTGCATTTGCAGTTCTAACCACATCTGTCTCACTCATCTCCTTTCTGAGAGTGCCTCATTTATGCTCGCAAACAGATTTAATCAGTGCTGAGGATTTCTCTAACACCAGCCCCCTTTGGATAGTGAGGCCCCACTATTCCAATTCAGTGAGCTCCCCAAAAGCAGGAGTCAGACCCAACAATCACGGGACTGGCTGAAAAATCCATGAGATTTGATCAAAAGAAGAGACTGTTGGTTTTTAGAACTGTCTCCTGCTTTAAAGCAAACAACTTTACAAGGAAACTCCTGCTCTCCACTGGTTACTGTAGCTCTGTATTGGTGTACGGAAGGGAAGAACCAGGCATAACAATAATAATGATTACCGGGGCTAGAGAATTTCTACAATTCTGGCTAATCTAGAACACTGCAAAATGTCTGAGAACAAGGTTAGGCTCAGACAATGTCATTTACAGGGTTCTGGGAAGACTCATGTTTAAACATGATCCCAGTTAATTTTTCTACTCTTGATAGCAGCAGCACATGGAGGAGGGAGCCGCTCTAGGCTGAGCGGTAAATCACGTGCACTGCGGACACTGGAACCAACCCTAAAAAGCTGGAGAAACCATGCCAAGATGCTGCCTTGCTTTGTCGCTTTAGATTCTTGATGGGGATGCTAGCTAGGAAGCATCCTCACTTCCTAAGGTATCGCTTTTAGTGTGGAATATTTAGGGTGCGAATGTTGCTTTAAAATCCCGTTCACCGGCTGCTTTTATTTATATAGCATCACAAGAGCACTTCACGCACAGGTAAGGAGATAGGATACCTGCCCCAAGGCTTACAATAAATGGATCAAGGCTAAGGGATAGGTACAGCCAAAGCCAGAGGAATTAACAGGGCTACTTAAAGGGGACCTGCAAAACATATTGGGCTTGTGCCCTTTTTTTTTTGCTTCAAATTTTTTTTGGTATTTTCTAATTATTTTTAAGCATATCTGCTTTAAAAATACCGAAAAGAAATTCTGTCATTATCTGTTTTGTTTTTTCTGTAAGGCTCTTTGATGGCTGGGGTACTGACAGGAATGTGAACGCAGATGCCATATAAGTGAAACTTGATTAAATGTGTGAACTAAAACACACTGGAGTTAATGAGAGTCTTTCCTTTGTTAAAGTTTCAACTCCACCACCCCTTCAGTTAAGATCCAAGGAAAGTCACAAGTCAAGGCAGACCCTCCACGCAGTGCTCCAGCTAAAAGCAGGGAGCACCGGACATAATATTCTTGAGCTCTGCAAAGTAAAAATCAAGGTGGGAAAAGTAACCTTTCAGGCTATCTCCCTCGGCCCCCACTGGTGCTGTTCATTCCATTTTGTACCATTTTGCAAGATTTGTAAGTGCTGGAGGAAAGAACTGGGCCTTGAAGAGTTTTGTGTTTGCAGGGTGTTTTCAGAAGAGCATTGAGGGCATTTTGAACTTCTGGCCTTTATTTGCTTGTAAATTCTAACCCTCCCTGTCCCCCACTATCCACACGGGCCCTCTGTCATGCACTCTTCATTTTTTCTATTTTTCTTTATTTTTTTGTTTCCAAAATTAAATCTAACTCGTCTCATCCCCGAGTTGTTCACACCCACTGATACACCCTCCGCCCTGCCGTTCTTGCCCTCACGGCAAGAGGAAGTGCATAATATTGCCTTAAGATTTCAGAACAACAAAAAAACCACTCTGAGATTTAAACACCACCCAGTCAGCTACGCAGTTAGCGTGCTTCCTCCAGCCCTGTGCAGGTGCCTGAAGAACGCTCTCCAGCAACTCTCGCATTGCACGGGAGCTGCTCAGTGGGGAAGACAGCTGTAAAATGACAACTGAAGCCTGGACTGTCAGTTATGAAGCATCTTCTGCTGTCTACTGGGATTATAATCCCCTCCAAGATACCTGCCCACCACAGGACCTACCCTACGCTTGTGTCTACATTCCCATCCTCTACTTCATCACTTTCTTCATTGGCTTCATTGGCAATCTCTTGGTGATTGTGCTGATGGCCAAGAAGAGAGGCAGCAAGAGGCTGGTGGATACCTTTGTCCTGAATCTGGCTGTCGCCGACCTGGTCTTTGTCCTCACCTTGCCTCTCTGGGCAGTGTCAGCAGCTCATGGTAACAAGTGGTACTTTGGTGAAGGCCTGTGTAAGTTCAGCAGCTTTATCATCTCTGTGAACCGCAGCTCCAGCATCCTGTTTCTAATGGGCATGAGCGTGGAGCGTTACCTGGTGGTCATGAAGCGTGTGGACTCCAAGTCTACTGGGACCAAGAACTGTCTGATCATTGCCTGTGGTTGCATCTGGGCTGTCTCTCTCCTCCTAGGCATTCCTTCTCTGATGTATCGGAAGCTCAGCCTCTCAGAGGATACCACTGGTGAATTGTGCGAGGATGAGGACTCTGTCGCCTTCCAGGTGCTCAGCCTGGCTTTGCTCATCTTGACCTTTCTCCTGCCCATGGGAGTGATCTTATTCTGCTATTGCTCCATCTCCTTCAAGCTGCTGAACCACATCAGGCTGGGAAAGGGGACGAAGAACTCCCTCCAGATCATCTTCACAATCATTGGTGCCTTCATCTGCTGCTGGCTGCCCTTCAATGCCTTTAAAGCATTCCTCTTCTTCTCCTCCATGTTCCAGGGAGCAGATCTGTCTTGCTGGGCATTAATGGCTCTCAGGAGGGGCCTGACCATCAGTGCTTGCTTGGCCTTCATGAACAGCTGCGTAAATCCCATCATCTATGCCTTGATGGATCGCCATTTCCGACGCCAGGTGCTGCCACAACGGCTCCGGGTCTGTGGTGCTTTCCAGGAGACAAGGCAAACCTCGGGCTTGTCCTTCTCATCCACTACTGAGTCCAGCCTCATGTTCGCCAGCCGGAACAAGCCATCATCGCCTGCGTCCATTCGGCCAGAGATGTAAGAGGGGACGGGTAGGTTTACAAGCTTTTACCCTGTGGGGTGAGGCAGGCTAGATAGTCGCTGTTGCTGCTTCTTGTGTAGGTAAAACACACTGGTTATTCGGACAGGTTTCAGGTTAATTTTGACAAGGGTTTTTCTTTCTTGACAGATCTCCCTCTAAAAGCATTGCTAAGCTACCCCCCAGGTCTATGTAGAGCTGTAACACCCGTCTGTCTCACCTGGGTGTCAGCAGAACGTCAGTGGATCCACTTCTCTCCTGCCGTAACGCCACTGATGTCCAGGGAGCTGCAGCAGCAGTTTCACCCAGTATTCTTAGAAGTTATAACACAGGTTTTGAAAAGGAAGAGGCTAAAGATTTTCAAAGCTGACTAGGGGATTTAGTCACACCGCTCCCATTGAAATGAAAATCTCACCTAACAGCTGCTCTCTCCTTCCCCAGCACCCTTGGGAGAAGAGGGATTCTCCACTGGCCTTGCCTTCCCCTGCTAAGGAAATCAGGCACATCCAGTGCTTTTCCCAGGGGCATTCACACGCATCCCAGAAATGCAGTGAGGGAGAAACCAGCCTGAATGCAGCCTTTCAGCCAGCAGAAGCATCAGGGTTACTTAGGCCTGGTCTATAGAGCCACCCAGCTACACTGCTCAGGGATGTGAAAAATCCACCCCCCTGAGCAACGTAGTGAAGCCGACATAACCCCCGGGTACAGACAGCGCTAGGTCAATGGAAGAATTTGTCCATCAACCAGTCACCATCTCTTGGGGAGGTGGATTGGCAACAGCGATGGAAGAATTCCTCCTGCCGGCGTAGGTAGTATCCACACTGAAGGGCTGCAGCAGCACAGCTGTGCCACTGAAGCGTTTCACATGTAGACAAGCCCTTAGGTTTGCTCAAGCGATGAGAGCACACGCTCCCCAGGAGCTAGTAGCAGGGGGAGGGGAGGCAGCGGCAGCACAGGGCAGGATGTGGCACTCCAAGTAGGTTTGCTTGAGCAACAAATAGAGAATTCTGGAGAGGGTAGAGGCCAAACTCTGGTCTCAGTTACAAAGCCAGAGAACCAATTCTGCCAGTCTTACTCACAGGAGCAATCCCTGCTCATGTGAGTAGCCCCACTGATTTCTATGGCCCACATCCTCAAGGGTATGTCATAGCCTAACTTCACTGGGAGCTAGACCCCACATACCTTTGGGGATCTGGGTCCAGAGAAGAGCAACAAGAATGATTAAAGGTCTTGAGAACATGACCTATGAAGGAAGGCTGAAAGAATTGGGTTTGTTTAGTTTGGAAAAGAGAAGACTGAGAGGGGACATGATAGCAGTTTTCAGGTATCTAAAAGGGTGTCACAAGGAGGAGGGAGAAAACTTGTTCACCTTAGCCTCTGAGGATAGAACAAGAAGCAATGGGCTTAAACTGCAGCAAGGGAGGTCTAGGTTGGACATTAGGAAAAAGTTCCTAACTGTCAGGGTGGTTAAACACTGGAATAAATTGCCTAGGGAGGTTGTGGAATCTCCATCTCTGGAGATATTTAAGAGTAGGTTAGATAAATGTCTATCAGGGATGGTCTAGACAGTATTTGGTCCTGCCATGCGGGCAGGGGACTGGACTCGATGACCTCTCGAGGTCCCTTCCAGTCCTAGAATCTATGAATCTATGAATCTATGAATCTGGCCCTATGTGCTTATTTGCGTGATCAAGGCCTGGCAGGTTTGGGCTCCGATGTCTGTGGCTTTCTACCAGGGAAACCAAGGCTGGAATCAGACCTGAGATGTACATTGTAAAACCGAATGCCTTAAATGTGTATCACCACCCTCTGAATTTATCTCTCAGAGTTATTGCAAATTCAATAAACCGTGGCTGCTTGCTCCTGTTATAGACATACAGTAACAACGAAGGCAGAATTACTGAAGTTGTAACCATGTGACAGATCCATGTAGCGCTCTCTCTCTGTTAAGCAGTTGTATAATAAAGATGCTTTATTAAACTTAACACAACTAAAAATAGATCTGGTAGCAAGAATCTGTATGTTTAATTAAAAGACAAATTCACAATTAAAACAGCTCTGTTCTTATTAAATAGTTGTGTAATAAATATGCTTTAATACTGACTTGTTTTTCCGAGTTATTTTACTGAATCTAAGGAAGTCGATCTGGTATCTAAAATCAGCATGTTTCGAGATAGACTTATTCAGTAGTGCTGCCACTGTCCATTTACCAGTTAGCCCATGAGGATTTTTTGGGTTACAAAACATTTTTTTGTACTATATTTCCCTGACTTCTGCTCTATACCACAACCTCCCCACAACTTCTAAAAGCCCCAGCACAATAAACCAATCGTCTTACTAATTAAATAGCAGTTAATTACTGAAACCTTGTTTGAGGTTTCCAGCTACCAGAGATGTCTGCGGCACTCTTGTTCAGTCCCGGTAAGTGTGTTTTTACTAATCAGCTGCCATTTCACTCACACACGATAACCTAATTAAATCCCACTGGACCCCTGTGTCTGGGCATGTGTCAGAACACAGCCCAATGTTATTAGCCTTGCAGTGGGTTCTTCTCCCTGGGGAGGACACTTGTCATACTGAAGGGAAGTAGCTTAGACAGCAGTAAGAATGTCTAAGGATCTGGCTACTCTGCAGTCTGGGGATGTGATTGGAGCATGTGTAGACATACCATCCAAGCTAGCTCACGTAATAATAGCAGTGAAGCCAGGGCATCATGGGCCTCCTGTACCTTGTCCAGCCTCCCGCATCCCATGCTGCCAAGGCGTCACAGCAGTCTGCTGGTCAGAGTGCAAACATGCCCTAAGACCCCCGCGCTCTGTTTGAAATAACAGAGCTCCCAGAGGAGTTGCCATAGTGGATCTTCATTTTCTCTCTGATGCAAAGCCCACTGAAGCCCAGGGAAAACCTGCAAGGCTCACCCCCTCAGATTGGCTCAGACTGGGAGAGGGCTTTATGGCTTCCCCCCTCCTGCCTGGCTGGGGTGGATGCCTGCTCCCCACACTCACTGGCAGGCTGGCTGGCAGTGCAGAAGCTCAGATTTTTCTCCGAAACTTTGTTCTTAGACTGAGATCCACCATAAAGGAGCAAAAAGTGGGTCCTCCCCACTCCCTTTTTCATTTGCTTTTCCAGCGTTGATGCGCCAGTAAAGCGGTTATTGTTTCAGCATGTTCAGTGCCTTGCTGGTGTTGATAGCTATGTTCTCAGTAAGAAAGTTTGCTGCCTCCTCAGATTGCCCTTGATAGACCCCTAGGCTTTAAGGCCAGAAGGGATTGCTATGATCATCTAGTCTGTCCTCCCGCAGAACGCAAGCCAGAGAATTCATAAACCCCAGGGAACTGGCTGAACTCAAAGGGCTAACGTGCCCTGCGGTATCCAGGGAAGGCATGACCTGGTCATGGAGCACAGAAGTAACAGAACCAGGAGTCTCAGTTCAGGGCAATTGCACCTGTATTTCCCCCTCATCGTCCAACAAGGGCATCCGCTCTCAGGCTTCTAGATCCCAGCCATCACCCCTCTTGGGCAAAGACCCACGTCTCTCTCCCTCCTGACTGGGGTCTTTCCAGCTGCACAGCTCCCTGCCTGCACTGGGAGTGCCCCAGCTCGGCAGACTGCCTGAGCACGCTGCTTTGCCTTCCTTCCTCAGAGGCTCTGCACAGTGCAGTTGCCACAGTTAAGTTAGCACACAGCCCTTTCTAAGCAAGCACAGGTATTCGTAAGGTGAAAGCAATACAGAGAAAGCAATACAAGAATCTACACGCCTGCTGATAAGCTTACCAGAGCTCACCCCAACTCCAGCGCAGGTCCTTCAAACCCCACCAAGAGGGTTTCCCTGTGTTCACAAGTTCATAACAGCTATTAGCTCAGACCAAGCACCCCATGGATCTGAGCCCCTCCTAAACTCAGCTTGAGCCTTTGATCTCGGGGCCCTGGGAACTGGTAATCAGCAGCCAATGAGCTCCAATGCAGCTTGGGTCTGGTGGGGAGAAGTTACCGTCCCCTCCTCCCAAGTACTTCCTAGGAAACCCACTCAGCTAAGAGCTCAGTCTTGTCTGGCACTTTGGTTAAAAGAGTCCTTCAGCGCTCATAACACTTCCCGGGGTTTGCATTAGCCCTATCTCCCCCTAGAGTCGTTCCCCACACACCACACCACAATAACTGACATATTAACATTTTAATGCAATGACCTCCTAAAATACTGAAACTAAACTCAGTTGGCTTTGTCCAGAAACGTGCCCTCTCCGGCCCAGCAGGTTTGAACATGCTCACTGAACTGCACTATGGCCCTGCGATTGATCGCACGGTCCCAATAGGAGAGCCCTAAACATGGGGTGGAGAACCAGGGCAATAGCTGCATGATTTTGTAATGAATAATATACGTGCCTCAGTTTACCTGCTCAATATTACTCTGTCTGACTGCGTGGCGTTGAATGCAAAGGGGTTGTTAGGAAAAAAATCAAGCAGGAAACAGTACAATGGTCAGTGCTAAGATAGCTCAGGCTAAACAACTTCAGGAGGACAATGGCTGGACCATGAGTGAGTGCAGATGCTCTCCTGAGGTGCTGGCCTAACATGACCCAGTTGTTTGGCCCAGGCTAGAGACCCATTGGACAATGGCTGCCTAGAGAGGACGGGGCCGTGGGGTGCGTGTTAGACAGATCCGGAGCTAGGCTGTGTGTGCAGCAGGGCTGTGGCTGAAGGCAGAGGCCCTGCGGGATGCAGCTGAGGCAGCTGGGCTCGTCCATCCTTTGGGAGAGGCGAGGAGCTGGCGTGTGGCCCCATCATGGTGTTAACCCTTTGCACTGCTCATTGTGTACCTTTGGGCGGATGGACTGTACAGCTGTTTGGAAGGAGCTGTTGTGAGTCCCTGTAACCAGCTGCTGGCCATGGCTCCCAGGGAGAAGGGTCAGGCCCATGGTGCTAGCAGCTGGAAATGGGTCTGTGGCCCTGGGATCCAGTCTAAGTAGAGGAGAGCTGCAGGTTCCACGTGGGGAGAGGTGCAGCTAGCGGAGAGCTGCCGGGGTGGAGGGCACCACTCGCCCCGTCACCCGGCAGCACGGTGGGTGGGCATGGAGGGTGCTGTCTAGGTAGCCAGTCTAAAGGGAGGCCACCCAGGGAGGCACGCAGGTCACTTGGAAGAAGTCCCCAGACAGCCCGGGGGACAGAGCACATGGGCAGCATCTTTTCTGCCACAAGGTACAAATCCATCCCTTGCCATCTCCCTTCTGCTCCTTGTTGTCCCCCCTCCATCACTGGCACCTTCTGGGGACTCTGCTCTCCCCCAGATCCACTCTCCCTAGGAAGTTCAATAATTGTCCCTCCTCCTGGGTCTCGTCTCCATTCCTCCCCCTCGCACAGGTTCCCTTCCCTGTCCTTCCCCTCCCTCCCTCCTTCTGTCACTCGCTCGCCTCCCCTCTGCCACCCACCGCACCCCAGGGTCTTATTCTGGCTGCTGGGACTCAGGAGTGTGTCTGGCTCAGTGAAACGTCTCACTGGCAGGCGTGAGAGTAGAGTCGGGCCCAGGATCTGCTCTCTCAGGTTTCCCCTCTCCCTTGGGAGGACTCTCTCCTCCGCTCTTTCCCATAAAGGGTCCCTCTACCCCGCATCCCCCAGGTGCAGTCCCTGAGTCTCTCACCGTGTGTAAGTCGTCTCACTTTCCAGCTCAAGCTTAGGGTGTCTCTCCACCCCCTGGAAATTCTCCCTACTCGCCTACCCCATCTCAGCCTTTTCCTGTCCAGTCCCACTGCGCCCAGCACCCCCCCAGTCCGAACCCTGCTTCCCACCCATCTCCCAGCCTCTGACCCATTCTGCTTCCACTCCCCTTTAGCAACCGGTGCCACCAGCACCAGGCAGCCTCCCTGCTGTCCCTGCTGCATCCTATACTGCTCCTGCTCCCAGACCTGGTGCCCTGCCTGCTGCCAAGCCCCTTGAGATGCTCCCAGTATTGCCAGCTGCTATGGGTCCAACACTGAGTCTCTCACCCTGCGGAGAAGAGCCAGCTGGGCCCAGCGATCATGCATGCAGTGAATGCCAGGCCCCTGTGCTCCATTTGGCTCTGATGTCTGCTCTGCCCTGGCCTGTGCGGCAGCTGCTGTGTGAGTCCTTGGGGTGAAAATCCTGCCTCCAAGCACACAGACATGCCGGGTGCTGGCTGACCGGGATGGGGCTCCACTTACCCTCTGCTGACCCCTGGGCATGAGGGGACCAGTCTGTTCCTCTCCAGCCCCCGCCCCATCTACCCTGCCCATCCTGAGTATGGGATCCCATCCTGAGTATGGGATCCCATCCTGCCCCATCTCCCTCCTGCCTCAGCCATGTTATCCTGACCCCAGTCCCTCTGCCTATCCCCATCACCTTCCTTGTCTCCCTTCCCCCACGGTAGCCCATCCTCCCGTTACCATGGAGTCCCTGCTCCCTCATAGCCCCCTTACCCCCAGGGTCGTTCCCTGCCCCACATAACCTGTCCCCTCACTGCCTGTCTGGGAGCCATGGGGCTACATGGGCAGTGTTTCAGCCCGGCCTCTGGCTTGTGAGAGCAATGGGCTATGGTGGCCAGTGTTAGCGAGGGGGCTGGAGCATGGGGCAGCTTGAATCACAGTAATATCGCACTGGGTGACACCTCTGTCTCCATTCCCGCCCCTGCTACCAGCTCCTACCCTCGGCACCCTCCCTGCCCCAGCCCGGGTCCTGGCTGGGAGCCCCACACAGGGCTCAGGGTCCTCTCGTGCCCTGGCCAGCCCAGCCCAAGACCAGCGGTGGGGTAGGGGGGCAGCAGCCAGCAGGGGAAGAGGTGGCTGCAGGGAAGGGCAGATGCCTCACAAAGCCCCCTGCTGGACACAGGCAGAACTGCAAGATTGGCAGATGACCCTGATCACTGAACACTGCCTCTCAGTGCAAATGCTTTCCCTCTGCTGCCCTTGCTCACATTGGTGTGACTCCCCGGGGAACAGTCCAGACCACTGGGGGCTGTGTCACCCCTGTCCCGTAGCCTGGGGTGCCTTGCAATGCCTTGCTGTAGTAGCTCCCATCTGGGCTGCTCAAAAACAGGCTGCCAGGATGCAAGCCACACCCTGAACATCTGTGTGTAACTGCAGCCTGCCAGCCATATTTGGGTTACACTCTGGCTCTCAACAGCCTTGGTTACACTGCAGGGTGACCCCAACACCCCCCCAGTCCTGGATCTTCCCTCAGAAGAGTACATCCTGTACAGCTCAGCCCTCTCCTGGACAGTACAAATATAGTAAGTCTGTTATTCCTTTAAGGGAATAACATGCCAGCTCATTACCATCGATAGTTACCCAGACACTTTAGTTTAAACACACTGGATTAGATCAAACAGTAAAAGAAGTGTATTAACTACAAAGAGATTTTAAGTGAGTAAAAGTAATGAGACATAAAAGTCAGAAATGGTTAAAAAAAATAAAGATAAAACACTTACTAGTATCTACTTAAGAAACTAGCTTAGTTGCAAAGCAAATATTCTCACCACATGCTCCAGCAGATTATTGCCCAAACTCTGAGACCCAGACCCCTCCCCCAGAGGCCAACGACTGTTTCCCTTTGTCTTCTGAGGTGTGGAGAATGAGGTGGGCAGGGGGAGAGAGAGGGGTTCCTTGGGGTGTTTGTCCCTCCTTTTTATAGTGTCAATCCCTCTCCTGAAAAACATTTCCAGCTGAGTATCAGAGGGGTAGCCGTGTTAGTCTGGATCTGTAAAAAGCAACAGAGAGTCCTGTGGCACCTTTAAGACTAACAGATGTATTGGAGCATAAGCTTTCGTGGGTGAATACCCACTTCGTCAAACGCATTTCCAGCTGAGACCCAGAAGATAAAAGGTCTGTGTGGAAGGATGTTCCCTGCTGTTTTTTCACCTGCTTGAACTTTCTTTGTTTCTCTTCCTGCTTGATGATCTTGTTTCCTGCTTAAATGCAAATTAAGGCCAGCACCATGGGCAGCAGGTTTCGTAGGCAAGGAAAGGCTCAGCGGACTCAAACTACCTGATGTGGCCCCGCCCATGCTCCACCCTCAGGCCTGCTCCTGCCTGCCTGGTGTTGTTACCTTGTGGTGGCCCAGAAGTTGGGGCAGGCAGGCTGAACCTGGGAGCTGTGGTGCGCACAAGAGCCCCTAAGCATTGGGTCTGAGGGCAGTCCAGCCGCGTCGCCTGCCCTCCCGTCCATCGCTGGGGGTGCTCTGTCCGCGCTGCCTGCCCAGCGCTGGGGCTGGGGGCAGATGGCCGTGAAGGTGCTCCGAGCTCCCATGGGGGGGGGGGGAAGAAAGGGAGGGGCCTTAGGCAGAGGGGGAGGGGCCAGGGGTTAGCCTCCCCCAGGGGCATGTTCACCCGCCGCCCATGGCCAGCACACATTCCTTCCTTTGTTTAGGACACACCTGACTTTTGCCTGGACAGGGCTGTTGGGTTTGGAACATGAGTGAATAACATCCTACAGGGGAATCTTATAACTTCCCATAAAACATTGCCACACATTTTACCAGCACATTTTGACCAGAAAATTCTGAGTTTTCAAATGATATCTTACAAGGCATACCCTGTACGATTACACTAGCGTGTAGTATGTAAACATAGGGGCTTATTCTGTCCCACCTGCTCCTGGAGGCAGCAGGTCATGCCCTTTTTTTCTGGACAGGGCATTTTTCCTATATATACACAATTTCCATATCAAACCCTTGACCCAGTGTCTGATGCATCTGTACACAGTTTAAATATGTTGTCAAAATCTGGACTGGCTAGACCAGGCTTCTTAGACAAGATTTTCTTTACCTTATCAAAACCCTCTTGACATGCCTTTGTCCATACAACTTTGTTAGGCTTAGTCTCTTTACATAGATCTGTGATTGCAGATACAATGCCACTGAACCCACACAAACCTTCTGTCTGAGTGTAGCAGACCTGTGAAAGATTGGATCTGTTTTTTGGTTTGGGGTACAGGCCAATTTATAATGGTGTCAACTTTCAAAGGATTAGGGAATATTTGACCTCCCCCTACCCAGTGTCCCAAGTAAGGAACTCTGGCTGCTCCAATTTTACATTGACAGGCTTTTACGGATAGCCCTGCCTCTGAGCTTTGACAGCATAATTTCCAAGTGATTTTTGTAATCACATTGAGTGCTGTGAACACTGCGATGTCATCCAGATACATCCTCTGCAAATCATTTAACACTTGGTTGATGAGTCTCTGAAAGGTAGCTCCTGCATTAATTAACCCAAATGCTAACACTGTGAACTCAGAGTCCCATATCAGTGATGAAAGTAGATTTTTTTCAGTGCATCCTTATCTAAAGGAATTTGCCAATAACCTCTAGTTAAATCAAAAGAGCTGAGATAAGCTTTGCTTAAAATGGCCAATATATCATCTATTCTGAGCATAGGATATACATCTGGGATTATGACAGTGTGACACTCTGTGTCTCGGGGGAACACCCTGCACACCCACGTTCATCCTTATAATATGATTGTGTGGTAATCAATGCAAAGTTTGTCATGTCGGGTGTCTTCGGAAGGCTCTTGATGCACCGAGCATTGTTGTTACAGTGATGTTATAGGTTGTAATTTCATGTATATAGTTATGAGGCTGAAAATGTGTCCTCGTGGCTTAAAAAAGCCCAGGCAAAACTCTCCAGGAACAGAGGGGCAGTTCACACCTCATCAGGGCATGTATGGGACAAACCCAGCTCAGCCTCACAGGAACAAAGGACATTGTCCTAGGCAACAACAAAGGGTCTGTTAGACTCTCGAGTGAGTCATCCCCCTTCCTTTGGTCAGTTTGGGGTTGCGATGAGGTAATGCTCACCTGACCCCAAAGGGGAGGGGCAAAGCCAAGAGGGAAGAAAGAACCTGATAAAAGGGAGAGACGTTTGCCATGCTCTTCCTCTCTCTTCCACCTCTATCTACAGACATCACCACCAAGCAACTGAAGCGCTGATCAAAGGAGAGAGCCTGGCTGAAGGGCAACCAGCCAGCAGGTGGTGAGAAGCATCTAAGTTTGTAAGGACACTGAAAGTGTTAAGATCAGCTTAGAATGCATTTTGCTTTTATTTCATTTGACCAAATCTGACTTGTTGTGCTTTGACTTATAATCACTTAAAATCTATTATTGTTAATAAATGTATTTATTTATTATACCTGAAGCAGTGCGTTTGGTTTGAAGCAGTCAGAGACTCCCCTTAGGATAACAAGCCTGGTGCATATCAATTTCTTTGTTAAATTGACTAACTCATATAAGCTTGTAGCGTCCAGTGGGCATAACTGGACACTGCAAGACGGAGGTTCCTAGGGTTGTGTCTGGGACCAGAGAATAACATGAGGGGAAAGGAGTCCAGAAGAGCTGGCTGTATTTTAAAGAATCCTTATTGAGGTTGCAGGAACAAACCATCCCAATCTGTAGAAAGAATAGTAAATATGGCAGGCAACCAGCTTGGCTTAACAGTTAAATCCTTGCTGATCTTAAACACAAAAAAGAAGCTTACAAGAAGTGGAAGATTGGACAAATGACCAGGGAGGAGTATAAAAATATTGCTCAGGCATGCAGGAGTGAAATCAGGAAGGCCAAATCACACTTGGAGTTGCAGCTAGCAAGAGATGTTAAGAGTAACAAGAAGGGTTTCTTCAGGTATGTCAGCAACAAGAAGAAAGTCAAGGAAAGTGTGGGCCCCTTACTGAATGAGAGAGGCAACCTAGTGACAGAGGATGTGGAAAAAGCTAATGGACTCAATGCTTTTTTTGCCTCTGTCTTCACGAACAAGGTCAGCTCCCAGACTACTGCACTGGGCAGCACAGCCTGGGGAGGAGGTAACCAGCCCTCTGTGGAGAAAGAAGTGGTTCAGGACTATTTAGAAAAGCTGGACGAGCACAAGTCCATGGGGCTGGATGCCCTGCATCCGAGGGTGCTACAGGAGTTAGCGGATGTGATTGCAGAGCCATTGGCCATTATCTTTGAAAACTCATGGTGATCGGGGGAGGTCCCGGATGACTGGAAAAAGGCTAATGTAGTGCCCATCTTTAAAAAAGGGAAGAAGGAGGATCTGGGGAACTACAGGCCAGTCAGCCTCACCTCAGTCCCTGGAAAAATCATGGAGCAGGTCCTCAAGGAATCAATTCTGATGCACTTAGAGGAGAGGAAAGTGGTCAGGAACAGTCAACATGGATTCACCAAGTGCAAGTCATGCCTGACTAACCTAAATTCCTTCTATGATGAGATAACTGGCTCTGTGGATGAGGGGAAAGCAGTGGATGTGTTATTCCTTGACTTTAGCGAAGCTTTTGATACGGTCTCCCACGGTATTCTTGCCAGCAAGTTAAAGAAGTATGGGCTGGATGAATGGACTATAAGGTGGATAGAAACTGGCTAGATCATCAGGCTCAACGGGTAGTGATCAATGGCTCCATGTCTAGTTGGCAGCCGGTATCATGCGGAGTGCCCCAAGGGTCGGTTTTGTTCAATATCTTCATTAATGATCTGGAGGATGGTGTGGACTGCACCCTCAGCAAGTTTGCAGATGACACTAAACTGGGAGGAGTGGTAGATATGCTGGAGGGTAGGGATAGGATACAGTGGGACCTAGACAAATTAGAGGATTGAGCCAAAAGAAATCTGATGAGGTTCAACAAGGACAAGTGCAGAGTCCTACATTGAGGATGGAAGAATCCCATGCACTGCTACAGACTAGGGACTGAATGGCTAGGCAGCAGTTCTGCAGAAAAGAACCTAGGGGTTACAGTGGACGAGAAGCTGGATATGAGTCAGCAGTGTGCCCTTGTTGCCAAGAAGACTAACGGCATTTCAGGCTGTATAAGTAGGAGCATTGACAGCAGATCGAGGGACGTGATCATTCCCCTCTATTCAACATTGGTGAGGCCTCATCTGGAGTACTGTGTTCAGTTTTGGGCCCCACACTACAAGAAAGATGTGGAAAAATTGGAAAGAGTCCAGCGGAGGGCAACAAAAATGATTAGGGGTCTGGAGCACATGACTTATGAGGAGAGGCTGAGGGAACTGGGATTGTTTAGTCTGCAGAATAGAAGAATGAGGGGGGATTTGATAGCTGCTTTCAACTACCTGAAAGGGGGTTCCAAAGAGGATGGATCTAGACTGTTCTCAGTGGTAGCAGATGACAGAACAAAGAGTAATGGTCTCAAGTTGCAGTGGGGGAGGTTTAGGTTGGATATTAAGAAAAACTTTTTCACTAGGAGGGTGGTGGAATCTCCTTCCTTAGAGATTTTTAAGGTCAGGCTTGACGAAGCCCTGGCTGGGATGATTTAGTGGGGATTGGTCCTGCTTTGAGCAGGGGGTTGGACTAGATGACCTCCTGAGGTCCCTTCCAACCCTGATATTCTATGATTCTGTTGGCACATGCTAGAGGCTGTGCGTGAACAGCCCAGGAATGGGGGTTCTCACAGCAGAGCAGGGTTAGGCTGGTTCCCAGAGTCAAGGATTGGAGTGACCTAGCAGATCTGCAGTCCCGATAACACCAGGGGAACATCACAAACAGCATTGAGTTTTCTATAATAAACACAAAAATCTTGGAGTGTTGTCTTTTTTAATGACGAAGAGCACAAGTGATGACTAAAAATGGTCAGACTCTTTAATTACGCCCATGTCTAATATGCTTTGGGTTTCTATATGAATTAGTTCCTGCACCTTGCTAGTGGCTGAGTAGGAGCTGCTGGGAGGTGGCTGTGGTCGTTTTTCAGCAAGTGTCTGGCTTGCTAGAAAACACTTTGCGTTCTTGCAGCACAGATAACACCTCTTCCCTTTCAACTGGCATTAACTCACTGCAGACATCAATGATTTCCACAGATGAGTCAGTTTGGCATTCAGCCATCAAATCAGTGAGGTGGTGTGCCTCAGTTTCCACTTCTACACAGCAGATATTTGCTGTAGCTTCCCTGCTGTGAAAGGCTTTAAGTCTGTTTACATGTACGAGCTGTGGGACGACATTACCATGAGGCCGTCCCACATTTTAACATAATATGTATCTTCATTTACCACTTCTATCACCTCAAAGTGTCATCCCAAGAGTTTGGCATTTTGTACTTTTCCCACAGGGCTTAACACCAACGCCAAATCTCCTGTCACAAAAGAGCATTTACAAGTAGGTTTATCATCGCACGCCTTTTGTCTGGCCTGAATGTCTGTGAGGGTAGTTTGAACAATACACCACGTCTTAACTCTATCCTGAACCTTTATATGTATTCAGTTATTGGCTCTGCCTCAGTGTCCCTTTCCCAGGAGTCTCTGATGAGATCAAGGGGTCCCCTCACTTTCCTTCCATATAGGAGATCAAATGGGGAGGACCCTGTTGATTTTTGGTGTACCTCTCTGTAAGCAAACAGCAAATATGGTAGCAACTCCTCCCAATCTTGAACCTTCTTATTTGCATACATCCCCAGCATAGATTTTAGAGTCCCATTGAATCTTTCTACCAAACCATTTGTCTCTGGGTGACACAGGGTGGCATTTATTTGTTTCACCCCACACTACCTCCGTAACTTACTGAATAGCTGAGACATGAAATTTGACCAATGGTCAGGTAACATCTCTTTAGGGAAACCCACTTTGCTAAAGCTCGTGACAAGGGCTCTTGCTACAGATTCTGCCTCAGTGTTAGGCAGAGCTACTGACTCAGGACAGCTAGTGACAAAATCCCCCACCACCAGGATATATTTCTTCCCCCTTTGGGTAGGACATGACAAAAGGCCCACAATGTCCATTGCTACCCTCAGAAATGCCTCTTGTATCACAGGCCAACTATAGGAGAGCTTTCTGGGGTCCTGCAAGTCTCTTTCTCTCTTGACACAAGGCACAAGACCTGCAACAGTCCCTCACATCAGTCTGTGTTCCTGTCTAGTAGACATTCTTCTTTCACCTCTTCAAGGTTCTCTGTGCCCCCAAGTGACCAGCAAAGGGACAATCATGTGCTAACACCATTAAATCTCTATGGTGCTGGGTGGCCACAACCAACTGCTTATAGGGCTGCCCAGAGCTTTTGTTTTTCCTCTAGGAGCCTCCCAATACAACCTTCCATCTTCTTCAAAAAACCTCTCCCTGTTTCCCAGGATTGGGGCCCTCTCTAGGACACACCCTCTTATGCTCTCTAGAATAGTATCTATCCTTTGTTCAACAGCAAAACGCTGATATCTGGGACAGCTTCTTCAGTCACAGGGGTCATCTCCTCCCCCTGGCCAGTCTCGGCCCCTCCCACACCTGGAAACACACTGGTCATTCTGCTGCAGAGGAGTTAGAGAGACCTTCCCTTCCCCACACCAGCAGTTTGTGGGGCTTTCCCACTCCCTTCTGGGGTTCCAGCACAACATTCCCCTTTGCTGCGGGTTACCACACTAATAGCCTTAGCCATGTGCAAATTATCATTCCCACCAAGTACATAAAAGCTGTTAAACACCTGCTGTCAAACACCTTCTAAGCCTTCCCGTTCCATGTGCACCATGGCTAGAGGAATCTTATGTCCCCCACTGGCAGATGCTCCCCTTCCTGGCCAGGCAACATGCCAGTCTTTGGACCACACTTCCCCAGAGCAGAGAAATCTGGGCTCCGGTGTCTCTCAACCCTACACACTCCTTGCTATTTCCTCTGTCAACTTTAATAAATTCCATACCTATGCCCTCAGGATCAGCCCTCCTAAGACTCATCAGGTGAGCTCTGGGGCTTCTGCATTAAGCCCTGGGTTGGACGGCGTTTAGCTGATTTCTCTGTGGAGTTACACTGGAAACACCTTCCTGGATCCTCTTCCTTCACAGCAGGGTTTTGATGGGGATTTCCAGGAGGCGAGCAATTCTGGGGGGTGAGTTCCTGGGCTTCAAGCACCCTCCTTCCCAGATGTAAAACAGGGTCCCCCCTTTACACTGGGTTTGTACCCTCCTCCTTCTGTGGCTTGTGTTCATTAGACATTTGGACTTGCACAAAGTGGTCAGCCAGAATGTGCATGGCTTCTGCAGAATTTAAAGATTTGTCCCATAACATATTCATAACCTCATCAGTGCATGTACTTAAGTAATGTTCTTGAGCAAAGAGATTAAACATCCTCATCCCTTTTACCATTAGGGCTCACATTTTATAGGCATATTCTCTATGACTTACATCAGCACTTTTCCTGAGATTCCTAAATTTCAACCTATACACTTCAGGAGTAATTTTAAACCTTTGCAAACCAGCTTTTTAAAATTCAGAAAATCTCAAAGCTTCCTCAATCTGCATTTCATTAAATACATTTAAAGCTTTACAAGAGTGTGTTGCAATCAGGGTGGGGTCTTTCTTGTCCTCAGGAATATTATGAACCTCTCATAACCTTTCAAAAGTGGTAAGGTATTCTTCAGTGCAATCTGTTCCCTTCTGTGCAGGGCACAACTTTTCCCAGAGAGGGTTCCTTGAGTGGGGGAGAGACTGGTGTTAGGGTTAGGGTAGGGTCTGGCCATGTTTTGCCATCATGTCCAGATTATGCTTCTTCTCCTTCTCTAGGGCCTCTTTGTCTTGCAGATCCAAGGCTCACTTGTTGGAAGCTTCCTGATCCTTCTTTTCTAGGGGCTCTTTCTCTTTCTTCTCTCTCTAGCCTGGCCAGTTCTAGCTTTGCAGCTGTTTTGCTGGGGCTCACATTTACACTTTCCTGTTTCTATTTCCCGTACCCAAAATAAGCAAACAGAAAACAACAAACTGTTACCTCTCTGTGACTGTTTGAAGCCACCACACTTGACACTCACTTAAAGCAGCTACACCAGGGCTTAAGGTGTAAACCTCATTTACAATAACAAGCTGTGCACACACCCGAGTTCGCTGCACCACTGTGAGATACTGGGGCACAGTCCAGACCAGTGGGGGGCTGTGTCACTCCTGCCCTGCAACCTTAGGTGCCTCATAGTGTCTTACTGGAATAGCTCCCACCTGGGGTGCTCACAAACAGGCTTCCAGCATGCAAGCCACTCCCTGAGTACCTGTGTGTAACTGCAGTCTGCCAGCTACACCCTAGCTCTCACCAGCCTTGGTTATACTGCAGGGTGACCCCAACACACTCCCAGTCCCAGTTTCCCCCCCAGAACTGTACGTCCTGTACTGCTCAGCCCACTCATGGACAGTACAAATATATTAAGTCCATTATTCCTTTAAGGGAATAACATGACAGCTTGTTACCTTGAATAGTTACCCAGACACTTCAGTTTAAACACACTGGATTAGATCAAATAGTAAAAGAAGTTTATTAACTACAAAGAGAGAGATTTTAAGTGAGTACAAGTAATGAGACATAAAAGTCAGAAATGGTTACAAGAAAAATAAAGATAAAATGCCCAATCTGCTCTGGCTGACCCCTCTGGAGCAAGCGACTGGCTGGGACATTAGGGAGCGGGGAGGTAGGAGCAGGGGCATCAGTGGTGCCAAATAGGGGGCTTGCTGGGGGCGAATGTGACCCCAAAGGTTTTCACACTTACTCAAAGTTCCATAGGGGACAGATCCGGGGCGGGGAGGGGACTGGCCCGACCACTCACAAGCAGGGTCCCGCACTAAATCAGGACGGCTGTGGCTGGAGTGTCACTCTGGCCGTGCGATCCCAGCGCCACTCACATCTGACCTGCCGCCCCTCCGTAAAGACAGAGGGGCGCCTGGGCCACATGCTTGTGACCTGGCACACGGGGAGATGTTCCTGCACTGCGGCAAGGCGGGGGGGGGCCGCCCCGACCTCGACTCCAGCGCATGCATTAGGTGGGTAAGAGAGAGGGGGATTCCACAGCCGGTAGAGAACCAGGGTCCTTGAGAGGGTGGGAGGCGCAGAGATCATCCCAGCCTGTGGCTGCAGGCAGCTGTGGGGCCACGTTGGGGATGGCTACAGGAGCGCTGCAAGCTTTTCTGCTGCCCTAGGCGGCGGAAGGTCCCGCCCCGAAATACCGCCCCCCACAGAGGCGGCGGAAGGTCCAGCCACTGAAATACGGCCGCGGTCGCCACCCCCCAAATTGTAGTGCCCTAGGCGACCGCCTAGGTCGCCTAATGGGTTGCGCCAGCCCTGGATGGCTACACACCATGGGAGGGAAATGGCCATCACTTAGGCAGGGCTGGATGAAGGTGACGAGGGGCCTAAGGCTAATGGGGGGAAGGGCCTAAGTATGAATGACAGATTGCAAAACAATTATGAAGTCATCAAATATTTCTCTACATACATAGTTACATACTACACCGCTACCTCGATATAACGTGACCCGATACAACACGAATTCGGATATAACGCGGTAAAGCGGTGCGCCAAGGGGGCGGGGCTGCGCACTCCGGTGGATCAAAGCAAGTTCAATATAACGCGGTTTCACCTATAACGCGGTAAGATTTTTTGGCTCCCGAGGACAGCGTTATATCAAGGTAGAGGTGTATTTATTTATGTAAAATTAACAAGTTTATTCTACTCTCACGACACTCAATTCTTCAGATACTTCTGATTAAGAGGTAGCCCGAGGGATGCTACGCTGTCCTTCTCCTAGGCCTCCTTCCTCCTAGGTAGTGGAGTGCTCATCTGTATGAGGATGAACACTGCAACATCCCCCATCCTGCTCACCTCTTTCCACCTTGTGCTTCTACCCTCAGCTCTCCACGTGGCACCGTGCAAAGCCAAGCCCTGCAGGTGTTTCCCCCAAGCTATGGACTCTGCACCACGCACCCTATCTCACTCTGACTGCACTCTGGGAGGCAGCCAGCTTTTATTATGTAAAAGAAAACCCCTCAGGTGTAAAATCCACTGAAGTAGAGGAAGTAGTGGGTGCCATTGTATTTTAGGCTGTCTTGCTCTGAAAGCTGCCACCCAGTGTGGCACTGGCTGAGAACAATGAATTTCTGTTTTCACATTGAACCCAAATATTATTTGTGGGATGATACCCAGTTTGTGTAGTTAATCTCCAGTGAGTCACCACATCAGGCCATTCTGTCACCAAGCTCTTCCACAATTAGAATCGTAGAATAGAATCATAGGACTGGAAGGGACCTTGAGAGGTCGTCTAGTCCGGTTCCCTGCACTCATGGCAGGACTAAGTA
Source organism: Terrapene triunguis (assembly GCF_002925995.2). Lineage (NCBI taxonomy): Eukaryota > Metazoa > Chordata > Testudines > Emydidae > Terrapene > Terrapene triunguis. Next base: position 2,499,098 of record NW_020664542.1, on the reverse strand, counting down.
TTATCTATTCTAGAATGTGTGATCAGCAGCTCTGACATGAGTTTTTTTAAGCATGAGTTCTGTGTGCACCAGCCCCCTATGGTTTGCATTTGTTTGTTTTAAGATTTCTGTAAGAAAAAGGTAACAGCTAGAAGTGACACAGATCTTTAGATGGTTGCCCAGTCATAATATTTAGCACTTCTGTACTATGTTAGCTCTTCAAAATCACTGTATAAACATTAAATAAACTTAATCTAAAGTCTTTCAGCTTTTGAATGACTAGGAGTTGACAAAACAGAACTATTCCCTGTTGTGTTCTCTGCCCCCCTGAACAAAAATACTTAATTGACAATCAGCATCTTAAAAGAACCATTAAGGATCTTTCAAAAGAACAGTCCAGCCACGGCTGCTGTAGTGACACCCTTGTTACATCCGGTCTGGCGTTTGTCTAAGGCTGGTGTAGAATGAAGGGAGAGCTTCCTGTTTCCTTTCCATGTGTAAATCAAGCAGATCTTGCTTATTTTTTTTTCCCTTAAAGTGCTCAGAGTTTAGGGGAGGAAAGTGAATGAGATTCTGCTTATACCATGTGTGAAAAAGCAGAAGGGACCCAAATCTATTCTTGTGCAAAAATCTGTTCTCCCTGAAGTCAATAAGGCTGCACAGGTGTAACTGTCAGCAGGAATTGGCCTGTGTTCCCGTTCCCTTCTTGAATCACATTCCATGCTTTCCCAACATTTTCCACTTGGGAAAGAAGTTAGTTTGAGTTGGGGCAGAAAAATGAGGACTAACTTCAGGTTTATTTAGCTTTAAGTTTTTGGAATGAAACTCAAAAGAAATCAAATGTGAGGTACTTTTATGATGGATTGAACTGGTCGAGAATCAGCAAATGGACAGAACGTGCCTGTAGCTTATTCAGCCAGTCTTTCTATCATAGCTTGCTAAGAAGGGATTTAAAAGCCTTGAGGGAGAGAGACACCTACAACATTGTGTGTTGAGCTTCCTCCAGTGCTTTTGCTAGGGTTACCATCCGTCCGGGTTTCCCCGGACATGTCCGGCTTTTGGGTCTTTAAATAGCCCTCCGGGGGGAATTTGTAAAAATAGGGTTACCATCGGTCCGGGTTTCCCCAGACATGTCCGGCTTTTGGGTCTTTAAATAGCCGTCCGGGGGGAATTTGTAAAAAGCTAAAAATGTCCGTTCTTACTCATTCTCCCACCTAGAGGAAAATGAGCTTCTGGGGGCTGGATGGAGAGGAGGATGGAGAGTTATCTTTCAGCCACTAAACTGCCCCCTGAGAGAGGCATCAGGTGGGACTCCTGAGGCTCAGGATGGATGGGCTTTGTGCATGGTCTTAAGCATAGTGAAGACTAGGGTTACCATCCGTCCGGGTTTCCCCGGACATGTCCGGCTTTTGGGTCTTTAAATAGCCGTCCGGGGGGAATTT
>NW_020664542.1:2429498-2482677 GCF_002925995.2 Terrapene triunguis | reverse complement strand
GCTAGCTTATGCTCTAATAAATTTGTTAGTCTCTAAGGTGCCACAAGTACTCCTGTTCTTTCTGTATTCTGGGGCTGCTTCGGCTTTTTTTTTTTAATTTTATTTTATGTTTTTTACTAAAAGTTATTCAATTTAATCTGAAAATAAATTGCAGAATCTGTACAGCAGCCTCTGTGCTATTTATCTGGGGAGTGGGAGATATGCAAATTAGCTGGATCCTTCTTCTGATATGGACAGCAGGAAAGTGGTTACCAATGTTGATAATTAAATGATCATCTTCAGATCTCAGAGTCAACACCCATTCAGACAAATGCTTCATGTGTCTCAGAGCTACTGTTTCAGGCTGCCTGCAAACTCAGGAAGACACCATTGCATGGGCTTGGACTCAATTCATGTTTTCAAGGTTCTCTTTGCAACCACAAGAGTTAGAAACATGAGGCCAGATCTTCAGCTGGTATAAACTGCCATAGCCCTATCGACCACAGTGGTTACACCAATTTACACCACCTGAGCATGTGGCTCCCAATTTAAAAAAATGAAGGCAGAGATTCTGGAGCCCAGTTTTGCCACCAACAGCCCAGTTGTGGAGCTGCAGAATACAAGTGGTCCTGGAAAGAAACGCTCTTGCCCTGAACATAAGTCTCTGTGTAACTGGCAGGGTTAGGAAGAAACTTGTCCTGGGGACAGGTTGTCCCATCACTGTCCATAGAAGGTTCCGCTACTAGCCACTCCCAGAAAGAGAATCCAGCCTGAGACAGACCCGGCTCTGATCCAGACTGGCAGCTCCTGTACATGGAGATGAGAGGCAGAAAGAGGAGAACAGGGACAAGGGAAGAATTGTCCCAGCTGGAGTGCACCCAGCCCAGCGGAGGTGAGGGTGGGGCTGACCGGGGCTGGGAGTGTAATGCTAGCAGTGTGAGGCGGGAGTAGGGCCAGAGACCGGCGCAATGTGTGCTGACTCCTGTCCCAAGCTGTCACATGTGGCCAGCTCTCACGCCCCTATTTTTCATTTTTTTTAGGCAGCCATTACCCCGGGCCAGAGGTTCACCCTGCTGCTGCTGATCCAAATCAAAGGGCTGGCAACATGCTCTGTAAGTGCAAACCAAAGTCCCACAGGCTGGCTGGGAGCGCCTTTCCAAAGCTAGCCGCTACACAGATCCTCACCGCAGCCTGGGCTCACGCACAAGTCTTAACAGGCTCCCCCATAAACCAGGAGCGGGCACCTCGGCTATCTCCCATCTGTGCCCAACATCCGCTAGGGGCCCCCACATCCCCTCCCCTCACAATGGGAAGCTGCTTGTGCAGAACCTGCTTGGCTCACTGAGAACCGCCCCTCTAGCTAAAGAAAAGAGGTTCAGGACACGGCTGCGAAGCGTCCTCCCCCTGCAGCTGGTCAGGCCTCCTCTGCAGGGCTCCCTGCCGTGGGGAGCTGAGGGCTAAGGCCGGGGAGCTGGCCGTTTTCAGCATGCTTAGTGCAGTTGAGGCCTTAGTGTGACACGCTCGGGAGGCTACAAAGCCCCCGGACAGTGATGGGCCGAGAAGCTGGAGAGAACTAGGCCTGCATAACAACAGCAAGGTCCACACCCGAGAGCTTCCCCAAACCCTGCCAGACAAGGTGGCTGGGGGACAGGAGTTTACCACCCCGAATCGCTACCCTTATTGACAAGAAGCAGGCACCGTGCCTCCGCGGGGAGCAGCCAGGCTCTTGCAAAGTTTCCTGCAGCCAACTGGCCACCTGCCGTTTCAGTGTGATTGTTTGTGTGACACTAGCTCTTGTGACACAGCAGGGACTTTTCTGGGCCAGGTGCTGGCAGTGCCACTGCCCCCTCCCCCTGCCCTGGACTGGCTGGTGACTGAACAGCTGCAGGCAGGAGCACCCTGCGGTGTTCAAAAATTACTCAGAGCGCAGGGTTCTGGTCCGGTAACAACTAGCTGTGCATAACAAGTGCCCTGCCCAGACTCTGTCTGGGAAGCTCAGCCCACAAAGGCACAAGCCCCCAGCCTGGGAAACTCTTACGCCCTTTCTCCCGTCCCCAACTGGAGCCCGGCATTTGGCGGGCTTTGCCCCACAGCCTATTCTAAGTTATTGGAGAGTAAAATAACAAAAGACTGAAATGGTGACTTTTCCCTGAGCCCTGCCCTGCTAACTCGTAATGGCTGCAAGGATTTACTCTCCCTCACATCTCCCGTCGGGGCTCAGACCTGGGACAGAACCCTCACCCCAAAGCAGCACTGGCCAGAAAGCTGCGAGCAGGCGGAAACAGTTTTGTGAAAGGTGGACACTGCCCTGGGAGTGCTGGCGGAATCATACTGGTTGCTTTGGCGAATGCACATGCTGTAATTGTTTTGACACCTGTCCCGTGGAGATGGGTGAAAATGGGGTGTACAGCAGAGGAACAGTATAGCTATCAGAGAGCAGAGACAGTAGATATGGTGAGATTGGGCAGACACTGAAATATCTTGTGTCTCTTGTGCCCATTCTAGAGTCATGGGGCAGGGGGAGAAGGAAGGCAATTTTGGGGGGGTCTTTTCAGAAAAGGTCCTGTAGGCTCAGCCAGACTTCTGTAGTAATTCCCATGGCATAAGCAGGATGCTGCTTTCCCCAGTTACCTTGGCCAATTTGTGGAGGCCCTAGTTCTTGGAGTGAAACCCCAGTAAGACTCAGAATTAAGGAAAAATCCCGGAGACTCACCAGCTCTCAGATGGGTTCCTCCATTCCCTGGGGCGTCTCCACACAGCATCAGCCCGGCTGTGGAGAGCTGCCACCCTCGCATGGTGAAGCCTTCGGCATCAGACTGGAGAGAGAGACGGACTGATGGAAGTTCATGGCCTCAAGACACTGTCTGCTGTTGCAAACTTGTAACCCTCTGGGGCTGGCAGTTGGGTTGATGCACATTTTCCAGCACCTGCCCTGTCTGCCACGAGCAGAGGATGTGGTCAGCTCAGCAGAAACCAGTCGCAGTCTGTGATTAATCTCTTGTGCCGTGTGGACTCTCAGGAGATCATTTCCCACGAGGGCAGCTGGGGGCACGGACAGGGCAGCTCAGATACTATGCCAGCCTGGAGAGTCTGTCCTGGGCCCATCTACACTAGGCAAGGGAACTGCTGCCGAGGCCTGGGCTGGTTTCCTCACTTCTCTGTGCAGCAAACTGCGTGGCAGGTATGTGTGTGACAGAGCCATGTCAGCGTGTACCTCACAGCACCTCTGGCAGCTGGGATGCCTGAAGTACCCAGCCCCAGTGCCCAGCACAGTTCCTGGAGCAGGGCCTTTGGGCTAAGCTCCCAGGAGAAGCACAGTGACAGACACCAAATGGCTGCACGGGCCGTGACGTCATTGGCACATGCTGGTAATGGGATAAAGGCAGGGGACCCCCATCCCCATCCCAGCTCAGATGTCTGGGCTCCATTTGCTACGGGATGCAGGGCTCTGCAATGTGACCACAGGGAGAAGCCCAGGCTTAGGTGACAGGGCCACCAGGCGGCTGCCATGCTAACTTCACTCTGGCTTGCTTTGGAAGGGAGCATCTGGCCTGGGGTCCCCCCAAACCACCTCACACTCAGCTTGGCCTCTGCCTCTCACTGCAGCCTTTCCTTCTGCCCACACAGCCTGGACCTCAGCCCCGCCTCAGCCATCCCTTGCCCCCACCAGGCTTCACCTCAGCCTCTCCCCAGTCATGGCTCACCTCAGCTCCCCTTGCCAAACTGGCCCCCAAACCACTGTTCACCTCAGCCTCCGTTCCGCCCCCTAACCCAGCCCCCCATCAGCTTCCTTTCTCTGGACTTCACCTCAGGCTCACCTCTGTGTGCCCAACCAGCCCCCTGGCCCGCTCTGCACATCAGCCCCTGCCAGCCAGGCCTCCAGCCTCGCCTCTTCCCCGCAGCTGGGCCACACCTCAATCTCTCTTCTGCCACTGGCCAGGCCTCAGGGTCCCCTGGGTGAACCCAACCATCAGGGCCCCTTTCAGATTTCAAATGCCTTCCTCCCCTTGGCCCCAGACCTCCATTTCCAGCTCAGCTCCCATTTCCCACCCACCACGTCCTACTCCCTCTGTCTGCCCCACTCTTTCACAGGCTGTGAATGGGACCAAAGCCCACTGAAGAACTGTGATTTACCCACCGGGAAGGATTTTTGGTCCACACTGGAGCATCAAGCCAGGCTCCCAGTGAGCTTGGCAGCCACTTGGGAGTGTGGGTGCAGCTAATGTCACACCATGCCCTGGGTGGGGAGCGAACCTGGGACTTCTGGATCACAGCCACTACTGCCTGTGTTAAAGACGCAGCTCTGCTAGCCAGGGTGGTAACAGGCTCCTCTCCCACTCCGGGTGGCCAAGCCGCCACGAGAGGGGGAAGGAGCAGACCACCGAATGGCTGGCTGGGGATTACACTAACAAAGTGGCTCCCAAACTTTAACAACCTGTGAACCCCTTTCACTAAAATGTCAAGTCTCGCGAACCCCCTCCTGAAAATGAATATTTCCAGGGATTTTCTCCTTTACCTGAGTATAAATTATAAAAGCAGTGATCTTGGAAATATAAAATTTGTTTTTATGACATGCTTATTACACACTATTTATTATTAATTATTATTACAGTATTTTAATTACATTATGAAAACGGCAACACTCTTCCAAGTTCTCACTTTCGTAGCTTGTGTCACTTTGAATAAGCCTGTTATAAGACAAGGCTCCTATGTTTCATCAAGGAGTATCAGATGTGAAACAGCATGAAGGTATTTAAGAAGCCAACTCAAAGAGCTCCTCCTACACAAGCATTCAGGTCTTGAGCAGTTCAGGCAAACAACACACGTTACAACAAAGCTTAAACTTGTTCTTCATAATAATTTTAAAAACAATACTAGCTGCCTATTTTAAAAACAGCAAAAAATATCCACCTCCCTTTCCATTTCTTATAAGGAGTCTTGAAGTTTAAATCTCCTCAGTGTGATAGATATGCTTGCTTTGATCTGCTTAGCTCTTGGAAGTCCAGGGGCTCCGGGCTGCTGGCCCCAGGCTGCCCGGGGTTTCTAGGGACAGCTCTGTCTGCCATTAGGGAATTTTTTCCTGAGAACCCCCTGGAACATTTCACAAATCACCAGTTTGTGGGAGGGATAGCTCAATGGTTTGAGCATTGGCCTGCTAAACCCACGGTTGTGAGTTCAATCCTTGAGGGGGCCACTTAGGGATCTGGGGCAAAAATCAGTACTTGGTCTGGCTAGTGAAGGCAGGGGGCTGGACTCAATGACCTTTCAGGGTGCCTTCCAGCTCTATGAGATAGGTATATCTCCATATATTAAACCACTGCACTAACAGTTACACTCCCAGCATGGACAGATCTATGGGGGTTATACTGGATGCCCCTGGAGTCCTCTTGCTCATGTGAATGCTCTCAGCTGTACATGCACAATGCCAAGGAAATCCCAGACTGGAACACCGGGCCCTGACTTTAACCAAAGTCACTGCCTGCAAGTGTTTGCTGAGGCTGGTTTGCAAGTGGCAGGGTGAGAGGGTTTGGCAGTGAGGTTTTCAGGGTGTTATAGTAAAGCTGCCCAAAGACTCTGGCCTTGTAACCCTGCTCAGATCTGACATTCCTCGGTCCATGCCCATTGCCTTACAGATCCCCCCATTGCCTCTGGAAGCTCCCTCAGGCACTAGATTAGAGCCCTGGGTCTCCACAGTCAAGAACAATGTATAGGCTCTTATGAGTCTCCTAGTATTTTTCACATGAGCTGGGTAATTTTTTTAATGACCCTTATTACATTATAGAGACCCCTGCAGCACTGGGGGTGGGGCAGCGATGGGCAAACGCACGGGGTAGGCATAAAGGGCCCGATCCCCTGAGGTCAATGGAACTTGGAGGCAGCTCAGCACTTGGCAGTACTGAATCTTTGGGGCACTGGAGGGATGCTACAGCAGGGAGCTGGTTTCGTAATGCCTGCCATTTCCCCACGGTTACCAGCTACTTCCACACGCCTTAATACACAGCCCTTCTCACCCCAATGCTAGGTGGCTATTCATGGAGGCTTGAGGCTGCCTTTAAATGCCAGTGGTGAGTAGCTGAGTGGAAAATCATTTAAAACCTGTTCCAAACCAATTACCTCATCCCACTGGCAGAACCAGCCCCTAATGCTGGCTATGCTCCTTACATCAGGCCCTGGCTGCACGGTGGGAACCCAGAGCTATAGGCTGAGTTTTGTTAGATTGGCAAAGAACATGGAGTAAAGGCAAATTGCTCCCTTGTTTTCTGTTCTATACATAACGTGAGAACAAATTGGGGTCACTGGATGAAATTAATGGCTGGGAAATTTAGAACTAATAAAAGGCTACTTCTTAATAGTGTGTTGCAGATAATCTGTGAAACTCCCTGCCACAGGGAATTAGAGTCATATGCTGTGGCTGTAAAGTACAATGCTGAACAACAGTATTTAGCTATACCCGGGAAGGTCTCATGCTTCATGGCATTAGCTGATTGCACATGGTCAGGAAGGACTATATCCCTCTACACTCAATATAGTAGTTGATCAGGCACATGATGGGAGATTTTTTTTGCCTGCTATGAGCTTCATGTGCAGGCCACAGCTGAAGGCAGAATAGTGGACCTGGTGGGACCTGATTCAGTATGGCAAGGTAGCCAGGCTGCAGTGGGCATGATGTATGAGAAACGTCTAAGGACCACAGCTGAGAGCTGAGTGGCAGGGACTATTTACCATCACTACAAAATGGTTCGTGCCACTTCTCAGGAACATCCCTGATCTGCCTGAAGATATGTCTGCACGTGAGCTGGAGGGGTAACTTCCAGACACACCTGCCGTGGCTCTGAAGGAGCCAGCACACTGGAGTAGAAGTGTGGTTGTGGTGGGTGGTGCGCGCAGCAGGATGGGTTCGTCTCCCCAAGAGTGGCCCAGAGTGAGACCCTAGGCACGTCTGCTAGCCTGGCCTGCTGCTTGTGCTGCCCCAATGCCAGTGCTATTTTTAGCACAGTAGTTTGATCAGAGCTAGCGCAGGTATGTTCATACAGCTGGAAATTACACCTCTAGCTCCAGCGTAGCCGTACCCTGAGCGACTGAGTCAGTGTAACCCCTTCTGAGGGGTGCGCCTGACATACCACACTGAGCACAGAGGGGACTTGCCCCTGGCCTACAGCAGCAGGGTGGCAAAGGTTCAGGACTCCATTTCCCAGCTTGCATTGGCTCCAGGGCGGAGATAAGGACTGGCTAGCAGCACCACCAGACCTAATCAGAAGCCAGAATGTAAAGACAAAGGGTTTGGTTTTATGAGTGGTTTGGAGTGTGGCAGGGAGAGACAAAGCACAGCCAGGGAGGCCCTTCTCCCCCCTCCACTCTCCTGCCCAGGCTGACCAGATGTCCCGATATAACCAGGACCATCCCAATATTAGGGGCTTTGTCTTATATAGGAAACTATAACCTCTCTCCGAAAAAAAAAGTGTCCTGATTTTTCATACTTGCTCTCTGGTCACCCTATTCTGACCCAAGGGAACTTTGATCCTTTTGGGATTTCTGAGGTGCTGAACAGAGTCATGTCAGCAGGAGGCTGCGGAGAGTCACAGCCAGGCTACCAAGAGCCAGCATAACTGCACATTGGAATCCTGGCCAGGGGGCTGCAAGGCCCATCTGCCCAGCCTTGGGGCAGACACTTTGGAAGAACAGACCTGTTTATTTTGCTATTGTGCTTTAAGTGGGCCCCCGATGTCAGTGCAGTGCCACCCATCACAGACTGAGCCTAAGCCCACTATTTGCCTAGGCAGGTGCTGGGACATGGTACAGGGTGGTTTGTACTGGCTGTGAATGTTGGGAGGGGTAGAGTTATTGTTGTTGTTTGTGTCTTTTATTATCCTAATCCCCTTTTCTGCTGTCTCTCAGCCTGAGTTCCCCACACCTAGCAAAGCCCCAGTTACTGTTGTATTACTCTAGGAATTGTGACAGCTATTTTATTCTTGTGTGCTCGAACTTTGCATGAGAGTGGGTGTGACATATTTTCGCAAGGGACAAGCCCTCTGTGTTCTCTGCACTAGGAGGGGTTTCCTTGGGTGGAGGACCAGGCACCCTTATTGGTGAACCCAGGACCCATAACCCCAAGACAAAATGGAACAAGTCTTCAGCCTCATCGCAGGGCCGGGGTTACATCAGCTTGAAACAAACACTCAGAAATACTGAGATATAATTATCATCTTCTGATGAGCACAGAAACCTGTTGTATATGCACTGTTTAACTACTTGTTTCCATATAATCTCTCTGCTTCTACTGGAAAACAGTTTGTCAAAGGAGTAGTGCTATCCCCTGTCATATTTTACTTTATTTGTTACCAAGGCACATAAAATCCCCTCCGCAGTTTCAGTCAGCGATGGTATTCTCAATCACTTTCTCTCGCAAACTGCTGTGCACGCTGAACAGCTGCACTGTCCTGCCCCAGAGATGGCTGCATTTCAGCTGAAATTCACTAATCTGTAAAAAGAATACTAGCAAAACCCCACTGGTTTCACTATTCTGTACCTCTACAACTGAGTGAGTGAGGACTTTTAACTACCTTTGACTATTCAGTACTTTTCTCAAAGGCAGGTCCAGTGATGGTGTCCGTTTGTGTAGAGAGGAAGGAAGGCCCGGTGGTTAGGGCACTAATTTAGGACTTGGGAGACCAGGGATCAAGTCCCTGCTCTGCCATAGACTCCCAGTGTGACCTGGGTCAAGTCTCTTGGGGTACGTCTACACCACAATAAAACACCTGTCTCAGGCTCACAGGGCTTGGGCTACAGGGCTATATAATTGAAGTGTCGCCATTCAGTCTTGGACTGGAGCCCAGGCTCTGGGAAGCTGTGGGAAAGAAAGAGGAAACCAAAGAGAGTGAAACACAGCCAAAAAAAAGCAAGTGTGAGAGGGGAGTGGGGCAGAGTGAAAAAGAATCACAGCTAACAATCCTAAGTGTTGTGGGACTCGGGTTACTTCTGTGCTAAAAAATTAAAAATTCTGCACTCAGTATTGCAAAATTCTGCAAATTTTATTTGTCAAATAAATGTGGAGGCTCCAGCATGGCATTGGGGAGCACAAATACTGGCTGCACAGAGGTGGGAGATCAGAAAGTCATTTTTCTGTAGTGAAGCAAAGAAATCTGCGGGGGACATAAATTCTGCACATGCGCAGTGGTGCAGAATTCCCCCAAGAGTATTGGGTTTCCTGGCTCAGGCAGTGACTCCAGGTGTGGTCACTGCTGCATCTCTGTTTCCCAGTCTGTGCAATGGGACAGTAACCTCGTTGACCTCGCAGCGGGTTGGGAGGGTTTGGCAGGCCTCGGAATAGGAACCAACAAGGTTCTGCATAGATGTTACGGAGCGCTGAGATGGTTTGGCATGAAGGTGTTCCGTATCCAAACCCATTTCCAAGCAAAAAGTTCACTCCTCCTCCAAGTGAGGTGGGGGTCAGAGGGCCAGATCGGGCATGGAGCTACACTGATTTACATCAGCTAAGGATCTGGCCTAAGGTCTGGTATCTAGACTGCAGGGCCCCATGCAGTGGTGAGCTGGAGCCAGTTCGCACCGGTTCACAAGAACCGGTTGTTAAATTTAATAGCCGGTGTAGAACTGGTTATTAAAGGGGCCGGCGGGTGGGCAAACTCCGGTCCGCAGGCCACATCCGGCCCGCAGGACCGTCCTGTCCGGCCCGCCTGAGCTCCCAGCTGGGGAGGCTCCCCCGGCCCCTCCCCCGCTTCCCACCCCCTCTTGCAGAGCCCCAGTGCGCTGCGCTGCCGGCACCAGCGCTCTGGGCAGCTCTGCAGCTCCTGCTGCTTTGAGCAGCATGGTAAGGGGGCCAGGGCTGGGAGGAGGGGTTGGATAAGGGGCAGGGAGCGGTTGGAGGGGGCGGAGGTTCTGGGGGGGTGGTCAGGGGACGGGGAACGGGGCGGTTGGGTAGGGGGTGGGGTCCTGGGGGGCAGTTAGGGTGGGGAGTCTCGGGATGGGGGGGTCAGGGGCAAGGAGCAGGAGGGTTGATGGGTTGTGGGTTCTGAGGGGGGCAGTCGGGGGCAGGAAGTGGGTTGGAGTCGGATGGGGCAGGAGAGACAGGCACCACGTGGGGCTTGTACTCACCGCGCGGTTCCCTACCGGGTCTTCGGCGGCGGGGGGTGGGTGTCTTCACTTGCTCCAGGTGAAGGAGCCGCCGCCGAAAACCCGGAGCAAGTGAAGACACCCCTCCCCCCGCAGCCAAAGTGCAGCCGAGGACCCGGTAGGGAACCGGTTATTAGGATTTTGGGAGCTCATCACTGGCCCCATGTACCCTCACTGCTGACACTAGGTGTCCTCGACAGGTCCTTGCAGGAGTGAAACAGTTCAGCTGTTAGTGGTGCTAGGACCAAATGGGTCTGAGCCCATTACACAGCGCACGACTGAGGCCACGTTCCCCTGCGCTCGATGGTGCATTTCTGTGTTGGCCCTGGCCAAAGCGTTGTCCTGTTCACACTAGCCGTCGTTTCCTCATGAGATGGGCCCTGGGTTCCTGAAGGAATCTGGAGCGTGCAGAATGAACCCATAGACACTGAACACAGCATTGAAGTTCTGGTCTCAGCCCGGATCCCCGGCAGCTCATTTGCTCGGCCCCTAAGAAGTACCCAGGCGAGCTGGCTTTCCAAACAACTCATTAGTTTGCCATTGTGCATTCTGCCTATCTGGCGGATTGCTGCTAATCCACCACAAGCCCCACATTCACAGCCAGCTGCCTTGCACACTTTCCTTGTGGGCGGATTTGAAAACACTCCCTGATTCCTTTCTCCCCACACTCCCCCCTTGGGTCTCCCAGGAGAAAAGCAGCCATGGGGGAGGATTGTGCTGCTGGGAGGAGCCCAGGGCCTGCCCTGCCCTGCCTGGGCCCGGGGCGCTGGAATCTGGGCAGGACACGGGGGCGGGGGGATGGTGAGTGACCTCCACAGCCACAAAACAACCAAGCGATCGACGCGAACACACAACTCCGCGTGCAGCATCCCGCCCTCGGCCTGGCGCCGCGCCACGGGGCCGCACTGGGCCCCAGGCCGAGCTTGTAAAGGGCGCTAGTGGCCTCCCCCTTCCCTGGGGCTTGGTCTGCCCCAGGACAGATGTCTGCAGCGCTCCAGCAGCCGGGACGGAGCCGGGCTTTGCCGGAGTGAAACCAGCCCCCCGGGGAGCTTTGCAGCCCGCCGGGCTAGGGCAGCGAGCGGCGGCCGCAGCGCTCCCGGGGAGCGCAGGGACAGAGCCAGCCCCGGTAAGTGGGACCCAACCCCGCCTCTCTGCACAGGGGAGCTCGGATCTGCGGGCTGGAGGTGCCTCGCGATCCCCCGGGGACGTGCGCGCGCTGCTCCCCTCTAATTGCACTTGTTGCTGTTTGAACTTGTTCTACCAGGAGGAAGAAAGGCGCAGGCAGCCAGGTCCCCCTACCTTAGAACCAAGTTGTTGCTTTCCCACCCCCCTGCCGATTTCAAACCAGCCGGAGCCCAAAGCCAGAAGGATGCTGGGGTCCTTGTGAGATGTGGCTTTGCAATCTGCTGACCTGGCTCCAGGGTGGAGAGAGACGAGACAAAGAGCCTGGCCCGCTCCTGGGCTGGTGGAGGTTAGCGCTCCATGGGTTTGGGTTCATACTGCTGAGAGCTGGCCAAAGGAAGGGTGAGATTTGCTGCTTGGAGGAAGAAAGCCAGGCAGAGACAGCCTGGGAGCTAAGACAGAAACCTATCACCGGAATGAGGTGACAGGCTGAGCTGAGACCCAGCTGCCCTGGCAATCCCTAGCTCCGGCAGCTTTCTCCTCCCCGAAGGAACAAGAGCAGGAGTTGGCCAGCCAGCCCCCTTAGTTCAGAGCAGGAAGGAAGGGAAAGGTTGGCTGCTGTGCCGGGTGCAGGAAGGCTCTGCGGCAGGTTAATGTTTCTGAGTGAATGTGTCCCTGGTCTCCTGTGTGCAGTAGTGTGTTATCCATGTGTGCAGGTCCCTGGGGATCCTTCGGGCCAGTCCTCAGCTGGTGTAGATCAGCACAGCTCAGCTGCCTTGTGGAGCTATCCCAGCTTACACCAGCTGAAGAGCTGGCCCATCATTTCTATTGCAGTAGCACCTGCCAACCCCCGATAGGGATCAGGGCCCCTAACTTGGCAGCCTACAAACAAGTAACACAAAGACAGTCCCTGCTTGTGCTTGCATGAAACCTGCAAAGCATTCTCACAATAGAGATGGGCCAGGCCGTCACCAGTCCGACTTGGGTTTCACACTCCTCATTGGATCCAGGAGGCCACATTCGTGTAAATTTGGGGTAACGCCATCAGCTTCAGTGGAATTACTCTGGATTTACAGCAGTGTCACCGAGCCTGGAGTCTGGCCCAGGGTTCTTGAGCTCGGTGAAAGAGGCTCCGGACCAGGTGTGTATTTCAGTTCTGGGTTTGGAATCGGAACCTTGGGGGAGGGGCTGTGTGTGAAGAACAGGCCAAAGTCCTAGATCCAGCTCTTCGGAGCGATATCACAGAGGAGTCGATACACCCCAGCTGAGATCAGGGCCTCCTTAGCCTGAGCGCTGCGCACACAGGGAGAGGCACACCCTGCCTGGCAGGGTTACAGCCTACACACACAAGTCAGATGGTGAGGGGAAGAACATATCAGTGTCCCAGTCTTACAGATGGAGAACTGAGACACAGAGCGATGAAAGTCTGTGGCAGTGCTAGGAACTCAGCACCGATCTCTGGAGGCCCCGTCCAGTGCCTTAACCACAAAGCCCCACCTCTCAGGGCTTTTCACTTGCTGCTATTTATTGTTTGAAGGGAGTTATCCCAGGCCCCAATCCTGCAGCTGGATCCTGTGCCTGGGAGGAGCCCATCAGCTGCAGCGGGACTCTGCATAGGCCTGCGGGGATGGAATTGCAGGATTGGCTCTGACCTCCACAAAGCGTGGTGCATGCAGCGTTTGGGACAGACACTGTATAAAGTCACCTTCCACTTCAATCACTTTTTTTTTTAAAAGACGGAGCTGGTTAACTTTTCCCTTCTCAGAATAGTTCAACAGTGATTTGGCCGAAGAGCTGAGATCAGGAATGTCCATTGTCTGCCCGGGGGCAACTTTTGACGGCAACGAGATAAATCCGTGCAGAGTCTGGTCTGTTTGCTTGTGATGGAAGTTCCAATAGACCCTTACCCAGCACCTCACAAATGAGGTGGTTCTTGAAATACAGGCAGGTTTTAGGTCCAATTCCTACAGTCCTTTTGTAGGCTAGCCTCCCATTATTGTTATTTGGTGTCAGAGCAGTGCCTGCGGCCCCGGCTGAGATCAGGGTTCACTGTGCCAGATGCTACGCACACGCAGCGCGCGAGATGGTCCATGCCCCAGAGAGCTCGCAATGGAAAGGAAGTGAGGTTGAGAAAGGTGAATGGCTCTGTCCACAGTCTGCATCATTGCTGGGAATACAGCCCAGTCTCCTGAGTCCCACGGGACCTGCTGCTGCCTCTCCTGGAGACATCTTGGACCTTGCCTCCTGTTGTGTTTCTCACCCCTTCCCCTGTGCTCCGTCAATGACATCAGACCTGACACCCTGATAATATTCTTCTCCCGTCTCAGGGCCTTTCACCCCATGTCCTGCTCCCGTGGCATACCCCTCATTCATGGCATACACACTGACATGTTAGCTAAACATAAATACTTTGGCTGGAAGGCTGCAATGTCACACAAGTTTGTGTCCTAGAATGCTGAATGATAGCACACAGGACCAAAACACAGACAGAGACAAAGCAGGCTGCTCCCTAAGGCATCAGGCCCAACTCAGCCCACCTTCCTCTAGGCTGGCTGGCTGCAGGCAGACTGCTTGCTGCTAGGCCTGGATTGCACACTGCCCTACAGAGCCCCCCAGCCTGCAAACAGGACCAGGAACCCCCCTGATATTTAAAGGGACAGTCTTCTATTTTAACACAGCTTTCAATACACCACCCTTCCCTCCTCCCGGTTTATCAAACAACCCAGTCAGAGTGCTCCTAAAAGCTCACTCCTCCCATGATGCCCATAGGAAGCAAGCTCATGACTGTATAAAAGAGAAAAGCCCAGAAATCACACTCCCCACCCTGTGTTCTGTATCGTCCCGTAGCTTGGCCTTTGGCCCTAGTTCGGCCTAGGGTCTGTGCAGGGCTGTGCCGAGGCCCAGCAATCTGCCTGCGTGGATCTGCCTGCAGGACTGGGGCCTGTCATGACAAACTCTGTGGGGCAGGTGCTTTATCTCTTGTATGTACCAGGCACATTACCAGCACTAAACCAGTGCCTCATCCTGCAGGGGGGTTGCCTGTGGGAAGACTGTGGGGTGTGGTCCCCAAAACACAGTACATTTTGGATCAGCCTTCAGAAGGCCACAGCTTCCCTTTAGGCACCGAAATAAGGGCCTGGGTTTTTGGGAGAGCTGAGCGTGTTGGGTGCTGTCTCTGGAAATCTAACCCGAATGTTCCAGGGGGAGATGCAGGGTGCTGGGCTCTGCTGCAAATCTGGCCCCTTGTGTTTTTGTGATGCACCGAAGTAAATATCCCCCATTCATGACTGGCTGCTGGAATCCAGGGCCAGCCCTCTGGGCTCCACTTGCCACTTTCTTTGGTGCTTTGAGCGGTGAGTTTCTAAGGGCATGTCTACACTACCCACGTTACAGCCCGGCCGCAGCAGCACTCTGACATGGGCAGCGTAGTCGCGCTTTATCGCCGGGGAGAGCTCTCCCGGCGATAAAAAATAACCACCCCGAATGAGTGGCGGGAGCTTGGCTCCCGGAGATAAAGCGCTGTCTATATTGGCACTTTTCAGCGCTAAAAATGTTTGTCGCTCAGGGGGGTGTTTTTTCACACCCCTGAACGACTAAAGTTTTAGCGCTGAAAGTGGCGGTGTAGACACAGCCTAAGCTCCCTGACAATCCCACTGTGCAGGCAATAGCGGTTCTTCAGGAGCCCACTTGTGGAGCGAGCTTTTGTCCAGGGAAACCTCCTACCGCCTGTTGGGGGGAAGGATCCCCAACCCTGACGAGGTTTGCATCTTTGTAGCAAGGGAAATCAGTCTCTTTCCCAGCCCTGCTGGATGATGGATGGTCTGTGACCAGGCAGGGAGACATTAACGTGGCACTTGTCCTGCAGTGTGGGTTATTTTTAAAGAGCTGATTATCAGAGCGGGATGAATCCACACAGTGTTCTGTGAATTGCCCTGCCGTCTGGCTAAGACAAAGGAGCCTAGGAGCAGGGCAGGCAGGAGAGGGGTCTTGGAAGGGAAGCTCCTGGGGATCACCACTGCGTTTATCACTGGCTTTCTGCCTTTAATTTCTGTTGTTCTTGGGCAGGGAATGTTTGCACAGCACAGTGCAGTTTGGTCTGCGTGCTGCTTCCTTTGGCACATAGCAGCTGAGAGCTACGGAGCAAGGCAGGTTTAGAAGCGACAAGAGGCAGAGAATGTGACAAGGTTTCTGGGATCAACAGACTCTTTATTGCTCACTGTGCTAACATGCAAACCTGATAATCCAGCCTCTCCCACCCACCGACAGCCACTGGCCTTCACCCGCTCCTCAGCATGGTCACTTCTGCAAAAGCCGTTGCAGTTTGTTCGGTTTTCCAGGGTGGGCTGGACTTCCCTGAATGACTTAGGAGTCAATGGGACTTGTGCTCCTAAATCACTTTGGCACTTTGAAGCTGCCACCCCCAGTGTACCATCAGGAGGGAGAGCACGGGGGGAGGGATAGCTCAGTGGTTTGAGCATTGGCCTGCTAAACCCAGGGTTGTGAGTTCAATCCTTGAGGGGGCCATTTAGGGGTCTGGGGATTGGTCCTGCTTTGAGCAGAGGGTTGGACTAGATGACCTTCTGAGGTCCCTTCCAACCCTGATATTCTATGATTCATAGTGTGGTGTTATTCCCAGGGGACCAGGGCAGGAGCCCAGGGCTCTGTTGACCTTGGGCTCGTCACACCAGATTTTCAAAGGTAGATGCTGGTTTTGGTGTCAAACTTGAAACACTTAGGGCCTTATTTCCCAAAGTGCTGGGCACCCCCAAATCCCAGCTGAAGCCAGGGGACCCTGGGGGTGCTCTGCATCCAGAGATCAGGCCAGGGGGGGTCTCACAAATTCAAGCACCCCAAACCAGTTTAATCCTTCTGGGCTGCAATTTTCCCCATTACAAATAAGGAAAAATGAGATCCTGACCTGCTTCCCAGGGGGTTGTGCGACTGAACCCCTGTTGATGAGGTGCTTCGGGATCCCTGCGTGGAAGGCACTATATGAATGATCTAAGGACAGTCTATTAAAACAAATCCTATTTTGCACTTCTATAGCACGCTCCACCCACAGAGCTCAAAGCGCGCTTCAGTATCGTCACCCCACGGTACAGATATGGAAACGGAGGGACAGGGAGCTTGGATTAGGCTTGCCCATGGCCACGAAGTAAGTTAGTGTCAGAGCTGGGACCAGAGCCCTGGTCTGTCATTAGTCAAAAGAAGTGAACAAACCATGTTTGTGATGCAGCCCACTTGATTTGTGTGTCAGGCGTTCGCAGTGGGTCGGGCCAGAAGGGACCGCGCTGAGATCTAGTCTGAGCCCCTGCACAGCGCAGGCCAGAGGACCACCCCTGGGTTCCCACGTGCAGCCCATACGCTGTGCTTGAGCTAGAGCAGCCCGGCTAGACAAACGTCCAGTGGGATGTGTGGTTTAGCACTGAGCTCTCCTGCTCCCCGTTGGCATTCCCAGCCTGGCCGGACAGCGCAGGATGCAGTCATTGGCTTCCCCGTTGTTGCTGTGAATTGGGGAGAGTCTCCCGTGAGAAGCGAGGCCGAGGCTGCACTGGACGGGTTGCCAACACAGCTCGATCAGCACCGCTGGACTGGCAAACCCTCCTGCTGGAGATGCAGCATCCACCGGCCAGAAAGCGCTGTTGCCAGTATAGCTTGTACCATTTCCCTGAGCGAAATACACCCCAACCCACATTGCTATGGCAGCAAAAATGTCTAGTGTAGCGCTGGCCTTGGATTACAGGTATTGGCTTCTGAGACAAAGCCCAGGCTCCAGATAAGCTTGACTGACGTAGCAGGAATGCAGAGAGAAGGGGACGTCTGTGAGCCCATGGGATTGATCCAGTACAAGGGAGCATGTGAGCTCCCAGGTACAAAGCAGTGCTGAGCAATTGTCCAATTGGCTCATGACCTTGGAACGACCTTGGTTTTATTTAACCAGGAGCTGTCCAAAGTGTTTTGCCGACTCCCCTGGATGGGGAAGAGGGAATTGGGCCAGGCTGGAAACACGAAGAATAAAACCCCAAATCAGCAGCACGAAGTTCCAGGAGATTCCCTGGCACCGGCCTAAGGGATCACTCACCCTGCACTGCAGTGCAGACTGTGGGGGTGGGTGAATGACAGTGCACCCAAAAGTGGGGAGCACTAACCGCCCCGTGGGGATGCTGCTGGCCCAAACGAAAAGGTAGCTAGTTTGCGCTACCATAGGCCTGTTTGAAAGAGGTCTTGTGCTCCTCACTCACTTTAGGCACTTCGGAAATTCCCACCTGCAGTCTCTGTGAGTAACATTTCAGAAGTGCTCGGTGACACGCTGGTAATTGAGGCACTTCTGAAAATGTTCCCCACAGAGATGACAGGTGGGATTTTCAGATGCACCCAAATGAGTTAGGAGCACAAGTTCCATTGACTTTGAGGTGCTTTAGCGGTACCTTCCTAGCCCAGACAGGGGTGCTGCTGGGCCCACACCCGCACCGGGGAATCGGAAGTCCTGACCTTTGCACCTTTCCCAAGGGTTCTCTGTAACATCAGCTGTAAGGAACGATAACAGGTCAGATCCTCAGCCAGTGTAAATCAGCATAGCTCCATTGGAGTCTATCGACCTAGCCTGATTTCCACCAACTGAGCATGTAGACCATAGTCTCATTTTAAAGTGGCCCTGGAGGTGTACACCACCTCCATCTGGCGAGCACCTGGCACTGTGGTGTCTGGGCTGCCTTTGTGTGCACAATATAACACCCGCCTGCCAGTGAGAGCAGGGAGCTCGTCCTTTGCACTGCTCTACTGCCCATTTACACAGTCCCACAGCCCCATGGTCAGTGCAGCCTGAGGCACTCGGGTGCAGAATTCTTGACTCTGCTGGCGGAACATGAGCCTTCTGCTGGCTGCCTCTCCCCTTCCTGCTTTGGTCATGGCCACAAACGGGCTTGCTCTCCATGGTCCTCCCAGTGGGGAGGGAGAAGATGTCAGGAAATGCCTGGAGGCCATTCACAGGGCTGGGTTCGGATTGTGTTGCTACCTGTGTCAATCAGGAGTGACTCTGCTGAAGTCACTGGAGTTACACCCAGGTAAACCCAGGGTCAGCGAGAGGGATACAGCCCCAGCCTGTTCAGATCAGCTGATGTTGTGGCTTTGGGAGAGCAGAGAAGCTTCTTAGGAGCTTGGGACAAGAGCCATCTTCCTTCTGTTCCCCTTTTTGTTGTGTTCAGTCTCACGGTGACCTGTCCTGCCCCTATGAAGGGTACAGCCCCCGCCCCACTTGGCAATCCACTCAATGGCACTGACAAATGCGACGGGCTTTGAGGAGCAGCCTCAGAACCTTTGCCCCAGTTCCAAACACCCTGAGACCATGGCTCTGGCTCTGTATTTGTCTAGGAGCCTCTGTGGCCCTTGGCGCTGGAGTATCTGAGCATCTGCCAGCTATCAATGGGCTTCATCCAAGGCAGGCAAGTGTTATCCCCATTGTACAGCTGAGGAAACTGAGGCACAGCATGGGGAAGTGACCTGTCCAAGAGCTCATGGGACTCGGGCTGCCCCAGGAACTGAACCCACATCTCCTGAGCTTTAGCCACAAGGCCAGCCTTCCTCTCCACCTGAACTCAGTTCTGTCACCCAAGGCTACTTGGCCTCTTTGAAGAGCTCTCCCTGCGGCGCTGGCGTTCCCTGGTCAGTATTTATTTTCAGCCTTCCCCGAGCATGGTTAATAATCCCCCTGTTGATGCAACATCCCGTCCCCTGTGTCCACTGCGTGAGTCAGTCCTGCACCAGACAAGGCTGGGCAAGTCAAGTCTTTGTCTTGGGCAACAAGGAAAGTTCTTGGGCCAGAACCCAGCTGTGTTCCTTCTGCTGCTGGCCAGGTGCCGGGTGCCCTGGTCCATGGCTGAGTTCTTACCAGAGTGGATGGGTGGGCTGGTTGGAGGGAAAAAGGCTGGCAGGGATAGCACTAGGGGACAGAAATGTTGGCCAGGATTTTCAGATGCAGGCACTCTTTTTTTTGGCAGCCCCACTTGAGATGCCAAGGCCCTTCCGAGGTGCTGTCTGTATGTGTAACTCCATTTGAAGTCAGTCACCTTATGCTTCTCCCCTCCCATTCCCGCTTATCCTGGCAGAGATGTCTAAAGAGTGCCTCAGAGATGGGCTATACATCCCAGTGTGCTAGACGGGTTGCGGAGACTGTGTTTCTGGCCATGTTTGTAGGAGCAGATGTGCTGCTGAGCGCGGTTCCTTGGATGTGTGTGGGATCGGGTATGGTAAAGAAAATCCCTTAACTGGGCGTTTCCTTGTTTCGAAGGCCTGCTACACACACATGCTTTGTGCTGGTATCACTGTCAGGCAGACGTGTGATTATTTACCAGTACAGTTATACCACTACAAGCTCAAATGTGGGTGCAGTTATACCAGTATACAGGTGCCTTAAGCCAGGAGAGTCTGTTCCCCCTCCTGGATGGGGATGAATTAGACCGGTAAGAACACCTTCATACCAGTATAGTTGTGTCCGCACTCAGGGCTTGGACCACTTTAACCCTAATGGCACTGTTACACAGTACACCTCTATCTCCATATAACGCGACCCAATATAACACAGTAAAGCAGCGCTCCGGGGCGGGCGGGGCTGTGCGCTCTGGCGGATCAAAGCAAGTTCGATATAACGCGGTAAGATTTTTTGGCTCCCGAGGACAGCGTTATATCGGGGTAGAGGTGTACATGTTCTGTGTGGAGACGAGGGCTAAAGGTTGTGGGGGAGTGGTGGCATTTACACACCCGGGCCTGGTTAGTGATGAGAACAACTAATAATCACCCCCCAGCGCCGTGCATCAGCAGCCTGGTTTTCATCCGAGGATCTCAAAGCACATTATAAAGGTTGGTTAATTCAGCCTCCCAGCAGACCAGTCTCACTAGCCCTCTTCTGCAGGTGAAGAAGCGAAGTCAGGGGAGGGGAAGTGACTTGCCAGCCAGCCAGTTGAGAGCAGAGGAACCCCTGGGCTCTGCTCTGACCACTAGACTGTACTCCCTGCAGATATATCCAGAGAAAAGTTGAAGTTCTGTGACCAAACAGCCGCTCGGCCAGGGGCTGGCTCCATTCTATGTGATCTCTCGCTCTGGCTATGCAGCTACTGCACATCCGTCACTGAGCCAGCCTAGACTCGGTCTTGTCTGAAGGAGACAGGTGTGGAGTGTTGTTCCAGCCCCGCCTTGGGGGGTGGTCAGTGTCAGTGAATTTCCTTCCGTTTGCTTCTGTGACGGGGCTGCACAGAAAGAACCGGGCCCCATGGCCCAGCGCTGGCAGCTGGCTGGAGTTCCACTAACTCAGGGTGGGTCTAGCCGAGCGTGTGACTGTAAAAACAACAGCCGCCCAGTATGGGCACTGTACGCAGCCGAGTGTTCATGGCAGCGGCAGGATTCCGGCTGTTTGGCAGAGTCTCCACTCCCAGGCCTTTGGAATCTAGCAGCTCAGGAGCTCAGTTTGATTTCCAGTATACAGAAATCCAGCCCTTTGTTTGCCTTTTATCTTGCTGCCAAATCTGCGTGCGGTGCCTGTAACCCGTGTGTCAGATGTGACATACCTGGAGTGTCTGTGTCTGGGTTAGCCGGGGAGCCCCTTGGGGAGAGGAGTGTTTGTACAGGGCTGAACGCACTGGTGCAGAGTGAGTAATTATTAGACTGTTGTGAGGGGTTTTCTTAGCAAATGCTGAGGTGTTATGTTATCATTCTAAGTCCTTGCCAGCAATAACAAACTAGCCCTCCAGTAACGAGCTAGTTTGCAGTTGGGAGGTGGGTGTGTAATATGCTGATTTGGATAGTCCAGTGCCCGTGAGAAGTCCCACAATAACAAACAACAACTGGGGTCAGGTTTTCAGTAGGCTAGGTGCTGAGTGCTTGGGGATCTGGCCCTGAGCCCTTTGGGGGGTCTACTTCCATGTCTGTCCTCCTTCACCCTTCCCTGAGGTTTGTTCCCAGCCTGTTCTGCCATTTGTGACTTGGATTGTAATGTTCTTTGGGGCAGGGGCTGTGGGGGGAGTTTTGAAGATATGCCCAAATGACTTAGGAGTGCATTCGCCATTGGAAGACATAAGAACGTAAGAACGGCCATACTGGGTCAGACCAAAGGTCCATCCAGCCCAGTATCCTGTCTACCGACAGTGGCCAATACCAGGTGCCCCAGAGGGAGTGAACCTAACAGGTAATGATCAAGTGATCTCTCCCCTGCCATCCATCTCCACCCTCTGACAAACAGAGGCTACGGACACCATTCCTTACACATCCTGGCTAATAGCCATTAATGGACTTAACCTCCACGAATTTATCGAGTTCTCTTTTAAACCCTGTTATAGTCCTAGCCTTCACAACCTCCTCAGGCAAGGAGTTCCACAGGTTGACTGTGTGCTGTGTGAAGAAGAACTTCCTTTTATTTGTTTTAAACCTGCTGCCCATTAATTTCATTTGGTGGCCCCTAGTTCTTATATTATGGGAACAAGTAAATAACTTTTCCTTATTCACTTTCTCCACACCACTCATGATTTTATATACCTCTATCATATCCTGCCTTAGTCTCCTCTTTTCCAAGCTGAAAAGTCCTAGCCTCTTTAATCTCTCCTCATATGGGACCCGTTCCAAACCTCTAATCATTTTAGTTGCCCTTTTCTGAACTTTTTCTAATGCCAGTATATCTTTTTTGAGATGAGGAGACCACATCTGTATGCAGTATTCAAGATGTGGGCGTACCATGGATTTATATAAGGGCAATAAGATATTCTCCGTTTTATTCTCTATCCCTTTTTTAATGATTCCTAACATCCTGTTTGCTTTTTTGACTGCCGCTGCACACTGTGCGGACATCTTCAGAGAACTATCCACGATGACTCCAAGATCTCTTTCCTGATTAGTTGTAGCTAAATTAGCACCCATCATATTGTATGTATAGTTGGGGTTATTTTTTCCAATGTGCATTACTTGACATTTAATCTCCTAAATCTCTTAGGCCATTTTGACATGCCCAGCCTGTGTCTTGCCTTGCTGTGTGAGTGCCAGACACACCTGGAGCGCTATATGCAAATGTTAAATAATGAGAACAATTAATGAAGTCCTGGCCAAGCTCCAACGTGGGTAGTTATATCCCACCTATTGAAACACGGCTCTTTCACTTGGCTACAGTATCTTCCCCTCCTGCCTGTGCAGCGTTGCTGTTCGCTGGGAAACTCAGTGTTGCAGCAGCATCAGAAGGGCCAGACGGAGATCCGGGCCCCGTCGTGCAGGGAGCTGGACATCCATGGGATGAGAATGAGCCCCTTCCTTGACGGCTCCCCGTGGAAATACAGAGGACAGATGAAGGGCAGGAGACAGGCCCAGAGGGGAAACGACTTTCCCAGTGTCACCCAGCTGGGGTTAGAACTCAGCTCTTCTTCCAGTTCACAGGGACACACTCCCCCAGCCCCTGAGAGGGTGAAGTGTCACTTTAGGCACCTAAATCCCATAGTCAGGCCCCATTGGGATTCACAAAACCTCTGCTCAGCTGCACCAAGCCCTGTCAGTGCCAAAACTTGCTCCCTACATTTTTGCAGTGAAAGGTGCGTCTGTGCACGTGCCCTGCTGCCCCGCACCAGGCGTCCAGCCCCTAAACCTCAGAGTGATGCACCAGTAGGGGGAAGATCGGCCTTCCTCTGCCTGCAACTCCCCTGTGCGGCCCCATCCCATGAGCAGGCACAGAGTTCACCTATTGATTTACAATGGGGGGAGTGAGAGGGGAATCGGGCTCAGTGGGTTACTCCTGGTTCACACTGGGGGAGTGAGAGGAATTGGGCTCAGTGGGGGGTGAGGGAGTGAGTGAGAGGGGAATCAGACGTTTAGTTTACCCAGGCTGGTCCAGCCCAGAGCTCACTCAGATCCTGTATCCCTCTGTTACAGACACTGCTCCCTGGTGTGCCTCTGGCCAGTTAGGCCAGGCCTGTGTTTGGGAGACCCCGTGCAGGGATTCCCTCCTGCCTCACCCCTGCAGCTGTGGGGTGGTGAGCTCGGATTACCCCAGCTGAGCCTGCACAATCACAGCGCTGTGTGCGGGCGTGAGTCCCTGAGCTGCTCCTATTGCTGTGGGGCAGTGGGAGGGGGGTACGTGCTACAGACGGAGCAGGAGGGATCCACACGCACTGCGGGGGTGCAGGCGATGTGCTGTGCGAAGGCCCAGGCCGGTGCCCCAGCTGAACCTCTGGCTGGGTTGGACAGGCTGCTGGGCCCTGGCTGTGTGTCTTGTGTGGTGCAGGTTTCCCACTCTGCTCTTGGAAGAGGGCTTGCTCCTCTCTGCCCCGGGAACACTTTGTGCCGCTTGCACACTGCCTCTGCGCCTGGCCCCGCCACTCCTGGCAGCGCTGGGAAGGTGTTGCTCACCTGCCCCTCCTCTCTGACTCACTGGTTTCCCTGGCACGGCCAGAGCCAGCGAAGTGGAGCCAGAGCAAGGGGAGAGGCTGGCAGAGGGGACCAGTCGACTGAGTGTGGGGAGATTGGGAGAAACCCGCAAGTTGGATTTAAAATCAAAAGGCAACTCCACGCCGTTTCCTTCTGGGGTTCTGGGCCGGCACGGGGCGGAGCAGCCCCCCAGGTAAGGACGGTTCTGTTCCTTCCCGGGGGTCAGTAGGTGAGCTGGGGCGGGGGAATGAATGGAAGGGAAACCCGGGGGTTTGCGGGGGGGGGGATTTGCCAGCCCTGCTGGTGGTACCAGAGCATGTGGCTGTGGCCTGGGAGACATTTCCTTCCTGTGACCATTGCTGGGGCCCCCTGGGTTCCGCTGGGGGAGATGGGGGAAGGAAGAAGCGAAAAGCAGCCTCCTTGTTTACCACTAGCCCTTTGTATTCAAGGACCGTGGGGATGGCCCTCCCCTTTCTGGAGGGTGCTAATTATAGCTCCTGGAAGGGAGAGGTCAGCTGGCAGGCCCTGGGAGGCCCCTCTTTGCTGGTACAATCCCCTGCCCCAGTCCTGAGCCTCCGCAAAACCCAGAGCCCCCTCCTGCACCCCAAACCTCTCATCTCTGGCCCCACCCCACTGCCTGCACCCCCAGCCCAGAGCCCTGACCCTCTCCTGCACCCCAACCTCCTGCCCCAGCCCAGAGCCCCCTCCCACACCCCAAACCCCTCTGCCCCAGCTCTGTTGGGTTGCGGGCATCAACAATTTTCTTCAACTGGGTCGCCAGAAAAAAAGTTTGAAAACCACTGGCCTAGTGTATGGAGCACTGCACTGGGACTCAGGAGACCTGTCTTCTTTCCCTGGATCCACTGGCCTGCTGGGTGACCCAGGCAAGTCACTACCGCTGTGCCTCAGTTTCCCCACCTGTACAATGGGGATGATGATCCTGACTTGCTTTGTAAAGCACTTTGAGATCTGCTGATGCAAAGCACTAGATGAGAGCAGCTATTATTTATTCATTATAGTCTTGCCTTGAGTAGAGATAGGAATCACTGGAACCCGGGTTCCCATCCAGGCTTCTCTTGGATTTGCCTGGGGGCGCCTCGCAGCCCAGGGATGTTTGAAGAATCAGCCTGTTGTGGTGCTGCCTTTGCTCTGTGCGGGTCTCTCTCCCGCTGTAGCTGGTGACCCGTCTCTGTGATGTGTAGGCGCTGTGCACACAGGAACTGCTCTGCATTGTGTCCTGACATGAGACCTGGCCCCCTCTCCCCTCGCCACTGAGCCCAGTGCTGGCACGTCCTTGCTGGCCCCTGCCCACCTGCCTCTGCCCCGCCCCGCTCCCCCGTGGACCTGCCGGGGGGGGAGGGGGAAATGTACAATCAGTGACTTATTGCTGAGCCACCCTTTGCCTGGCTCTGCGTGAGTAATGAGGAAGGAGATGGCTGCTTCGCCTCCTGTGACTCGCTCCCAATTAACCCCTTCCCTGATGCCAGCAGGTTCGGGAAGGGGACTTAGGCTGTGCCTGGGCAGGAGTGGAGGTGTCATGCCCTGGCCCTGCTGCCTATCCGCAGGGATGAGGGAACTCACAAGCTGCTTGCAGCTTCCCTGGCAAACCAACCTGCATCCCTTCCAAAGAGAGCACAGGGCTGTGTGGACGCCAGGCATTCATGGCTGTGTGCCAACAACAGAGCCTCATGGGCTCTCGGTTTGGAGATATGCAGGTCCAGTTTTTCTGGGAGCTCAGCACCCAGCACGCTGAACGCTTCAGAGAATCAGGGCCACGCTGTTCAGCTTGAGCGTCAGGCGGGCAAACACAGCCTGTAAGGGGCTGGCCCTTTGTGCGTGGGAAGAGCAGGGAGGCTGGCACTGGCTTGGAGAAGGCTGAAAGAATTGCAGACACTGGCTCAGGACGGCTGCCGAATCAATGTGAAAAGAGAGCGAGCCAGAGACTCAGACTGTGTCCTCAGGCTCATGGCAGGTCTTCCCTTAGCAGCAGGAGCTCCTCAGCCTGATCCTCAAAAGGGATCCTCGCATGGGCAGCGGAAGGAGAGATGGCAGTTGGCATTGGCAGGCAGGTGCCAGATGGAGTGACATGCAGCGCACGAATCACAGAGGCAAAGAGCCCAGGTTCCAAAGGGCCGGAATATGGATTTCTGATGAACTTTCCAGAGGACAAGGGGAGGGGCTAGGAAGAGGTGGATGAGAGGGAAACAGGGAAAATATTATGATTTGTTATGGCTGTGGTAGGAGCAAGGCAGGCTTTGGCCTGGACAGGACAGGGGCATGCAACCAGCAGAGTGATCCCGTGGGCTCTGCTCTGTTCTTGTTCGTGAATTAATCGTGGCTGACACCTCAGGAAGTTTTCCCAGTTTCTTGTTTTTCCCATTAAGAAAGGGATAGATAATAAGACAGAAAATATCATACTGCCTCTATATAAATCCATGTGATGCCCACACCTGGAATACTGCATGCAGATGTGGTCACCCCATCTCAGAAAAGATGTATTGGAATTGGAAAAGGTGCAAAGATGGGCAACACAAGTGGTTAGGGGTCTGGAACGGCTTCCGTATGGGGCGAGATTAAAAAGATTGGGACTGTTCTGCTTGGAAAAGAGACGACTAAGGGGGGATATGATAGAGGTCTATAAAATCATGACTTATGGGGAGAAAATGACCAGGGAAGTGTTATTTACCCCTTCACATAAGACTAGAACCAGGGGTCATCCGGGGAAATTAATAGGCAGCAGGTTTAAAACAAACTAAAGGAAGTATTTCTTCACACAACGCACAGTCAACCTGTGGAACTCCTTGCCAGGGGATGTTGTGAAGGCCAAGGCTATAACAGGATTAAAAAAGAGAACTAGATAAGTTTCTGGATAATAGGTCCATCAGTGGCCATTAGCCAGGATGGTCAGGGACCCAACCCCATACTCTGGGTGTCCCTGAACCTGACTGCCAGATGCTGGGTGTGGATGATAGGATGGTTCACTCCCTCTGAAGCACCTGGCACTGGCCACTGTCGGAAGACAGGAGACTGAGCTAGCTGGACCTTTGGTCTGACCCAGGCTGGCTGTTTGAATGTTCTTATGCTCAGTTCCCGCCCAGGGTGCTGTGCGGCTCACACGCCCGCCCCCCCCCGCCCCCCCCCCCCCCCCCCCCGCCCCCCCCGCCCTGAACCTGGGACCTGGTCGTTAGGGAGCAGAAGCGGATTTGTGGGGCTGCTGAGGTTTGGATGCAAAACCAAGTGCAATCTGGATTGTTGTGCCTGAATTCCCAACTAGCCAGGCCGAACTCAGGGGATGAGGACATAGAATCATAGAATATCAGGGTTGGAAGGGACCTCAGGAGGTCATCTAGTCCAACCCTCTGCTCAAAGAAGGACCAACACCAACTAAATCATCCCAGCCAGGGCTTTGTCAAGCCTGACCTTAAAAACCTCTAAGGAAGGAGATTCCACCACCTCCCTAGGTAACCCATTCCAGTGCTTCATCACCCTCCTAGTGAAATAGTGTTTCCTAATATCCAACCTAGACCTCCCCCACTGCAACTTGAGACCAATACTCCTTGTTCTGTCATGGGGGGGGGGGGCAGAAATGAGGGGGATGGGTCCCTCCCAGGAGCCCATTAAAGTGAGGGCGCTAGGCCCCCCCAAAGCGAAACTGACATCTGCAGCTCCAGTGCCAGCCTCAGACTGGGCAGCTTTGTACCGTGCCCGTTTTCCAGCTGACAGATGTTAGAGTTAAACAAAACCTGGGCTTGGTGCCCAGAGAAACTGGCCATTCCCTTGGCTGAACCTGCCAGGGCCAGAGGGCGAATCCTTTGTCACAGGGAGCGGGTGTGGCCCTTCCCCTGCTACTGAGGCAGGAGCCTGGGGGTGCGACTAAGTGAGCTCAGGGGGGCAGCCAGGAGCGGCAGCAAGAGGGAGAGGAGAAAGGAAGAGCTGGCCGGGAGCAGGGGGAGGGGTGGAATTGGGGAGCCAGCCAGGGGCGGGGGTGGGTAAGACATCCCAACGGAGATGGGGGGGATAGAGCGGGGTCATTGTCCAGCAGTGAGTGGATGCAGGAGACAGGACAGAGACAGACGGGGATTTGAGCTAAACTCTCAGGTTACGTCTACACTGTGATGAACCCGTGGCTGCCCCAGCTATGCTGCCTTGGGGCCGTAGAATTGAAGTGTAGATGTTTGGGCTCAGGGACCCTCCCCACTCCCGGGGCCCCAGGGCCTGGTCTCAAGCCCAAGCCCTGCGAGCCTGCGTCAGCAGAGCCGGGCCGGCTGTGGGTGTTCACTGCAGTGTAGACGTACCTCAGTTGTTGCTCAGCAGCGCCCCACGCTCAGCGCTAGCTCTGCCTGTACCAGAGGAGGGCGCCAGAACAGAGCTGCAGGGACCCTGCAAGCCCGGAGCCAGCGCTGTGCTCCCAGGCATGCTCCTCGGCCCAGTCGCAGGGCGCCCGGGGATGGCACAGGGCCTGAATTTCCCCATTGTGTGACTAGGGAGCGAGTGGCTCGCAGCATACAGCTGTTCTGCCAGGTCACTCTGGGGAGTTGGTGCCAGCGGCTGCAGAGCCTCACCTGTTTCCTCACCACCGTGTGGCCGCTGCTGAGCCTGTGCCAGGGGTTGTGCCTGGACCCGAGTTCTTGGCATAGCCCCAGAGGCAGAGCACAGCACGTGAGGGTGCAGGGTGGTTCACAGGGGGCTCCTGGGGATTCGGCAAACAGTTTGGGGCCCAACTTTCTAAGTGGCCACTGATTTGAGGGGCCTCCACTTTGGAAGTCTCAGTGGGTCTGATTTTTGGGGTGGGAGGCAGCTGGGGTGACCTGTGGGTGTTCAGCACCTTTGGCCTCAGGCTCTGGCTGGGGGCATTTAGGCTCCTGAAATTCAGAGGCTGCATCTGAGAACTTGTCGGCTAGAGCAGGTTAGCACCGAGGGCATCTGCTGCCAGGGCTGGGTGCCTGCGCTGGCTGGGTGCGCGGCTCAGCCTGTAACTCCCCTTGGGAAACTGACTTGATTTCAAGCTGCCCGCGCTCCGTTCACAAGAACTGGCTAAATCAATCAGGGCAGGTCTGCAGGCGCCCGTGGAGCCAGCGCCAGTCTGGTGGCTTGTGGTTTCCACTCACAGTGAGGCGAACGGTGAGCAGCTCGGCTCTCAGAAACCTGAAACTGCGAGTGAAACTCGGTGGCTGGGATTCCAGCGTTATCTGAAACTGCGGGGGGGGCTGGGCCTCTGTGAACCGAAACATGGTGCTCTGCGTACAGCGCTTGGCTGGCAGACGGGGCTGGGATCTGGCTGGTTGCTGCCCTTCCTCCTCTGGGACGGGGCACCAGCCAATGGAGCGAATGTGTTACAGCCGCCTGCCCCATGGACCCGCTCTCCGGAGTGCTGCCACCCAGAGTGGCTGCGCTTTCGCTCCATCTACACAGGGACCTGGGGTGTAGTTAGATGTCTGCCAACCCCTAATGCTTACACCAGCTTGCTTTAGTCACCCCAGCGCAGGCTGCGTTTTGCACTGGTGCGGAGTGTCTACCCCAGCAGCGTGCCCTGGGGATCCACAGCGACACAGGTACGCAGGGCGGGGGGATTCGCTCCCTTTCTGTGTGGGCTCCCTCTGCCCCTCCCCTGGGAGCTGCCAGTCCCAGGATAAGCTCCAGACAGGAACTCTGGGCGACTTTCAGGTTGTTGTGTAACAGGCTGACTCAGCTGGTGGAGGTGGGGAGACGGATACAAACCCCGGCTCTGCCCCCAGCAGGAGAGCTGCAGGGTGAGCAGCAGTGAGTGGGACAGGTGGCCCCCAGGGCTCCACTCTCGCAGGCTGGGGGCCATGCCCTGGCTCATGGAGCGGGATCGTTCCGTGTGACTGGGGCACCCCGCGCCTGTGCCCCCCTACACCTCCAGAGGAACAGCGCACTCCGGCTGCCCGCGGGGCTTTCCTGTGCCAGGGACAGAGGGAAGGGGAGGCCGGAAAGGGGATGATCTGCCAGTCCCCAGGGATGCCATCTGAGATGCCCTCTGGGGGCCTCAGCAGCTCCTGGCCTCAGCTCCCCCATACATCCTGGTGCAGCATCGGAGAGCTTGGGCCAAAGCTGCCTGTGCAGCTAACGTTTTAAGTGAGCCAGCAGGGTTTGAAAGAGAGCTGGGCCTGAGGCAATCCCTGAGCCTCGCCCCAGGGCCAAACTGCCCCATGGGCCAGCTCCCCTCGCAGGACAGCTCAGAGAGGGGAGCTTGGCGACAAGGCACGAGAAGGAACGTTCCAGCTGAACTAATGCCTCAGTGTGTCTGTGCAATGGCCTTACTCAACTCTGTGTGTGTGTCTGTGTGATGGCCTTACACAACTCTGTGTGTGTGTGTGTCTGTGCGATGGCCTTACACAACTCTGTGTGTGTGTCTGTGTGACAGTCTTACACAACTGTGTGTCTCTATGCGATGGCCTTACACAACACTGTGTGTATGTGTGTGTGTGAAGCACTTCTGAGTCTTTGTCTTTTATTTAACCAGTTCCTACTCAGGGTGACCCACTCCCAGGAGCCCCAGCGTGGGTCTCTGCGCCTCACAGTTCCTGCCCCTGGGGCCACCACCGCCCATGGAGAGTAAAGAGGACGGCAGCGACTCGGACAGCGGGATCATGCTGCACTCAGGTGGGTGAGTGGCAGGGGAAGTCCAGCTGCCGGGCTGTGTGCCCTCCCTCTGCATCAGCCTGGTGCTGGAATGTGAGCCCAGGAAGGCGGGTGTGTGTGGGAAAAGCCGTTCTGTGTCAGTGTCTCTTCTGGGGATTCCCCTCCTGGCTGCCGGGTCGAGGTTGTTTTCCCTGCATCGAGAGCTGTGTCTGCAGGGGGAGGCCATTTGCCAGGGACACGTGAGCCCTGAAGTGCCTGTATATCACACACATCCGTCCTGTAACTGTAACCATAGGCAGGGCTGGGCTAGCAGGGGCTGTGGGGTGGGAGTGAGGGGCACCGGCAGAGCTGGGGGGACCCAGGGCTGGGCTGCAGGGGCTGTGGGTCGGCAGTGAGGGGCACCAGCTGAGTGTTGGGGGGGGGCAGTTTGGGGCTGGGCTAGCAGGGGGCTGGGGGTCAGGAACTGTAGGCAGTGCGGGGAGAAGCCCCGGGTTGGAGGAGCAGGGGTGGCTGAAGATCTGGGCGTGAGTGAAATTATCAATGTATCTGTGAACTTCCAGTTTTCAGCATTTATTTGGCAAAAATAATCAGCTGATACTGTCACAAACCCCCTCAGATTTTCCAGTTGAAAATCCTGCTCCCTACATGCCCAGTCGTTCCCGAAGTCAGTTTAAAGGTGCCCCCCACACCTAGAGATGCTGGTCGGGGGGCGGGCGGGGGGGGGGGTGAGGATGTCCCCAGCTCCATGAAGGTCGAGACCTTACCTGGAATCCCCTGGGCTGTCAGTGAGTGGGGCTAAGATTTACAGCTGGATTCGCTCACAAGAACACTGCCTTCAGTCCAGGACCTTAGCTCTGGCAGGGGCCGGTACCAGGTGTGTCAGAGGAAGCTTCTTAGCCCCAGGCAGCTCAGGAAAGTCTGCAGCATGGAACGGAAAAGGCCAGGAGTGCTGAGCTTTCTGCAAAATCCAGCCCCAAGTGTGGGTCCTGAGCCGTAGGAAATTCCGGGCTGAAAGGAACGTCCTGGTGCGAAGGGGAGACATGGCTCTCTCCTGCCCCTCCATGTGCATTCTGCTTCCGGGACCCAGCTCAGCCCTGGCTGTCTGTTAAACCAGCAGTGTTTTCACTCAGGCTCCCTGCTTTATCTGATCAGTGACCTGGAGCTGGCTGCAGCCTGCGCGGTGAAAGGAGCTAATCCCACTCTCCAGCTAGAAACATTCCAGGCTGGGCTGGGAGCCTGCAGGCCAGCCTGTGCTTTGAAGTGCCACTTACTCTGAGATGGGCCATGCCTGCTCTAGGATAGCCCTACAGGACAGTGTGTTTTAGGTACCAGCCCCACTCTGGCTCCGGGGATGGGCCAAAGGGCAGCTGGGTCTGCGTCATTAAACATCCGCGCTCAGGGTCACCTGGTTCCTGGAGCCGCCCCTCCAGCAGTGCCCCGGCCCCAGTATGCAGAGGATGAGGAGCGGCACTGGGCTGACAGGCTGGGGCAGGGAACCAGTCTCAGATGCATTGTGGGAAATATCAGAATAGAAATTGGAATTTCTGTCCCATGGAAAATTCCGATATTTCTAAATTATTTTTATCCAAATTGGACAGAAAAATCTAAAGATTATGGTCACATGACTTCCATGATGCACTGCCTTGGTTAACTACAGGGTGACCGCAGTGCATCATGGGAGATGTAGCCCAGCCAGGAGCCCAGTCCCTAGAGGACGGCGGGGGCACGAGTGCTGGTGGACAGTTGAGTGTAAAACTGACTCGGAATGAAACCTGGGTTTGACAAACCAGAGCCTCGCTGCTGGGCTGGCCTAGCCCAGACCCGAAGCTCCCATTTGGATTTTCCCAATAGAAAATCAACACGTTTTGGCAAAATCAAAATTTTTCCTGCAGAAAATTTCAATTTGGCAGTTAGTGCATCTTGCACTGAAAAAACCCATTTAGATGGGAAATTCCAGACCCTGAGTAATTCCTCAGCCAGATCAGTGACACTGGGTGGGCTCGGCAGCCGAATCGGCCAACACCTACCAGCTGCTGACGTGAAGTGAGCAGAACCTGAGCACACTCGATCCCTCCGGACTGGGCCGAGATAGGGCGCTCTGTGGGGCAGGGACGTCTCTGGGCTCTTTTTTGGCACAGTGACTAGCATTCTGGGATGCACTTGAGCCAGCTGTAGAGAGTAGCATAACAACGTGCAGTGAATCCACTTGTTTAGTTAAATCTTCACAACGGCTCCAGCAGCAGGTTGGTTTGTGCTGTTATTCAGAAGGGGAAACTGAGGCACAGAGAGGGGCAGTGACTTGTCTGAGGCCATGGGGGAGTCGCTGTTGGTGACCGGAGTAGAGCCATGGATTTCCTGGTGCCCAGTCCTGCGCATGGCATGCAGGCTGCCACTCTCATACTGGAAAGGGGCAGTGCCCCCAGCCAAGGTGACCGGTGTGAATGAAGGGGCCCCAGCCAGCAGGGGGAGAAACCAGCTCGGGGTAGGGTGGGGAAGAGGATGGGCTGCAGAGATGGCACAAGATATGGTGCCCAAGCTCCAGGCACCTTAGAATCCAAGGCCCCAAGTGGCCCCAGTCTGTGCTCAGGGCCGGCCCTGCGTCTCCCCGCTGGCTGCTGAATTGGGACTCCTGGTCTCATCCCCCGCAGGCCCGGACAGCCCCGTGTCTCCACTGAAGGACCTGACCCAGGCGGTGCGCAAGCAGCAGCAGGAGCTGGCAGCGCGGCTGGAGGCCTGTCTGGCGGAGCTGAGGAAGCTGTGTCTGCGCGAGGCGGTAAGGAGCCCTGGGCCTGGCTGGGGACATGGGCGTGGTCACTGGGGGGATCTCGTGGGCTGGGCCTGGCGGCGGGTTGGCTGGATGGAGATTGTTCAGCCACCTCTCGTTCGGAGAGGAACCTGGTGGCTTTCCTGGAAGTCGGGAATCCCTGCGTGTGGTGGAGGGGGCTCCCCAGCTAGCCCAAAGCCTCGGCTTCTATCTAGGGCTGCCAGTTTTGGCCGGACGTATTCCTGGAGGTTTCATCACAAGACATTATCTTTAATTAAAGATTAATATTAATTCCTGGAGACTTCAGGCCAGTCCTGGAGGGCTGGCAACCCCCGGGCCTTGATCGCAGGCTGCCATGGCCAGGCCAGATGGCTTGGGCAAACCCTAGCCCTGGCATTGAGGGATTAGCTTGGGCCCATGGCTGCTCCGGTGTCTAGGCTATCCCAGGAGGACGGGGAATACATGGCAGTGCCAGTCAGTGCAAAGGTAACAATGTGCCAAGGCCACATGCGTGTTGGCTGCAGTGCCCACTCCTCCAGGGCCTGCTCCTCCAGGGCATCACTCCCCCAGTGCCACGTGCGTGTAGGGTGGGGCACACTCCTACGCAGGACATGCTCCCTAGTGCGCCCCGGCGCCTCACCCATCTCTGGTGGAAAAGACGTGCCGTGTGTGATCCCTTCTTCCCCTGGTGATACCCTGTGCCGCCCTGGAGGCTGATGTCTGTCCCTGCCCTCCCCCAGGAGCTCACGGGCATGCTGCCACAGGAGTACCCCCTGAAGCAGGGGGACAGGCCCCCCAAGGTGCGGCGGAGGATCGGCACCGCATTCAAACTGGACGAGAAGACAATCATCTCGCAAGGAGTGGTAAGGAGCCTGCTGGTGCCTGGGGATCTCTCCCTGGCGTTAGGCAGGGCACAGATGGGTCACAGCCACCACTGCATGGTGGCTCGTGTGAAATGAGTTTGGAGGGTCTCAGGACAGTTTCACAGTCCCCAGCACCCCACAGGCCCTGTCTGGTGGGCTCTGCTCGGTTGGTCCACAGCACAGGAACCGCCCCTGGCCCCTTGCTGGCTTTCTCAGTGTGGAGGCCAAACAGTGAGGAGGCCGTTCTGGGTCAGGGGGAGGCAGTGGTGAGGTGACGGATGCCCATGCCGGACCCGCCCGGTAGATCAACAGAGTCTCCAGGCTGCCCCATCCCATCGGTACTGAAAATGACCCGGATGCCTGTCTCAGCTGGCTCTGTCTGTCGCTGGCTGTCTTCAAGGGAGGAGAGCCCGGCACTGAGATGTCCCAGTTCTTGTGAGGAAGCCCAAAGGTGCTGAGGCTTTGATGCTCAGGCCAGCAGGGAGGGGGAGGGGAAAGGGCGTGGCTCCATCAAAGGGCGGAGTCCATTGATGCTTGATTTGTGCAAGAGTTTGTTAACATTCCAAACTCTCCACCTCGTGGTACCTCTGCCTCGGCCTCCTCTGCCAGCCCACACCCCGAGATAATGACCCAGTGCCTAGGGCGGTGCTGGGGGGGTGGGAAGGTGCTCCCTCTCCAGGGAGGGAGAGGTGGGAGCACGTTTCCTCTCACTTGACTCCAATCTTGGGAACCAGCCTGTTCGGCATCTGCCTCAGAGCCTCAGGAGACACGACCGGAGCCAGGAGCCCAGCGTGCAGCCGTCCCTCCGCCGGGGGGCAGGTGGGGCTCTCTCCAGAGCCTGAATCATTCCTGGGACTCCCTGCTAGCTGGGGCTGAGCGTGCCGCATGTGCAGCGCTCCCAGCCCTGTGGGCCCATGGGGGGAGAGCGCAGGGCGGGGAACCAGCTCAGACTCCGTATGGCTGCCTTGGGGGGCACTAGCCAGGGGTGCACCCGGGATCTGGACTTCCCTGGGGCCAGGGTGGATTCTGATCTGTCCAGCGATGCCCCCAGCCCCAGATGTGGTTCACAACGGAACAGACAAGGCTGGAGACAGCTCAGAGACCATCCCAAGGTGTTAAGGCAGAAGGGCCCCTTTGAGAGGAAGCCTGGCCCAATGGTCAGGGCACCGACATAGGAGACCTGGGTTCAAATCCCTGCTCTGCCCTGGACTCCCTTAGTCTCTCTGGCCTGGATCCTCATAGCTCCTTGAAGTGCCTGGGAAGCTGGGCCCTGAGCCCTTCTGCCGTAGTGTGCATGGGGGGATGTCAGTGCATGAGACTGGGAGCGCTCAGTTACTGCAGCAGTGGGGCCAGGTTGGTACCTCAGCCCCGTCTGCACAAACTCTCTGTGATTAGCGCCTCACAAGGAGCCGTGGTCCCAGGCTGCCTCTGCTGGGTCCAGGTAGCCAGGCCCTGCTCTTCTCCCGAAGGCTGAGGTTTCCCCTGAGCGAAGGCCTAGCTGGACGTGGTTCCTCCTAGCCCCAAGTGCCCTGTGGCGGAGGGCAGCTCCCTTGCTCCGTTCCATGGCTTGTGTTCTCTTCCCACCTAGGACCCGCTGAGCACGCTGGAGAGAGACCTGGCCCTGCAGCTGCAGATCGCCGCGGCCACACATCGCCTCTACCGGGAAGAGAACATCAGCAAGCACATCAAGAAGCGGCGGAAGAACATGGTGCTGAAGGAGGAGAAGAAGCTGAAGGAGCTGGAGAATGCCCTCAATGAGTGTCGCTTGACAGCCAAGCAGGAGCCCAGGGCCAGCATCACAGCCCTCGGGGGTGAGCTGCGTGTGCAGGCCAGATCTCGGCCTACTGCTCCATCACAGCCTGCCTAGTGCGAGAGAGAGCGGGCACAATCCGGCGGGAGCCCCTGGCACAGCCCCCACTGCTCTCCCAGAAATCAGCTGCCTCTGGCTTGCCTGGCTCCAAGCAGCAAAGGGCCCTGCTTGTAGCCTTGGCGTGACTGGGGCTGGCACTGCGTGGCTCAGCCCGCGTGAGGGTTTGTCCTGCCCCGAGGGTTGGCATGTTAACTGTGCCGCAGGACGTGTTGGCCAGGGGGTAGGTGGTCACATCCATGACTCAGGGAATGCCAGCACTGCCCTGATCACCCAGAATGGCTGTCCTGTGGGTGATTGCTACAGCTTCACACGCTGGCAGGATCTCTTGTAGCCCCCAAGAGCGCCATTTGCTTGGGGAGGGTCTCACTGGTCCGTCGGGGCCGGTCTCCCAGCTGTGCAGTTGTTCAGGAATGGCTGTTGCTGAGGAAGGAGAGGACAGGGCCCCACAGCTCAGCTGCCCCTTGGAGGTACATGCATGGGGGCGAGCTCTCCCCGGCTTCCTTGTTCCTTGAGCAGGAGACGAAGCTACATTTATCTCAGCTCCCCAAAGAACAGCTGGTGGTTCTGCAGCTTTCCCGGGGCTCCTGCAGCAGCCTGTTCCAGAGGTAGTCTCCTCTTCCAGCTAAAAGCACAGGGCTTTGATTTCCTCCAGCGGTGCCTGAGAGAGGGGAATCAGACCAGATGCAGTTACTCCTGCGTGACACCAGTGTGAATGGGAGAAGAATCAGGCCCAAGTTGCCTGAGTGGTCATCCCTGGGGGCAGCACCCTGAACTGCACACCCCACTCTGGCTTCACTTTCCTTCCTTGGCTCCGTTTCTCACTCTCCTGCGCGACCTGTCTGTCCCCTCCCAGAGCTCCCGCTGCACCCTCCGCCCCGGGCTGTGGCGGGCAGGGCAGGAAGGGTTTGTTCATCCAGAAATGCTGAGTTGTGCCAAGTGAAGCCATTCATGGAGTCGATTTGGAGTCAGCAAATCTCCTGACTCAGAAAAACGGGGGGGGGGGAAATGTTTCAAAATTGTTGAAATGGTTTGTTGTGCTATTTTCAAAATGAAAAATTCCAGTTTTCCAATTCCAAAAGACTTTTGGTTTCAAAATTTAAGCTCATTAGACAAAACGAAGATTTGAAAAAGAGAAACAAGTGGAAACTGAAATGAAATGTTTCAAAATGACTAAAATGAAAACAAAATGTTTTGAGTCCCTCCAACCAAAACTTTTGCAGTTTTTGGTTAACTAATATTTTCAAGAGTTTGACTTTTTGTCCCAATTCAAAATGGGAAAATTTCCAAACTCTTGAAAGGGTTGGGGATCCGTGTCTGGGGATGGGGGAGGGGGGTTGAAACCTGCAGGAGCAGCTGCTAAGCCCAGCTCAGCAGAGAGGAGGGGGAGGGAAACGTGTAGGGACATGTGTCCTGCATGGTGCCAGTTAACCCTTCAGGCACCAGAGTGCTCCGTGCCTGCGCCAGCTCGATCCCGCCTGGGATTGTCCCACGTTCCTTTGATGGTGCAAACCTCACCGGTTCCACCACAGAGGCAGCTGCATTGCAGTGGTGGGTGAGGGCCCCTGAGAGGTTGGAGCTCTTGGGACTACAGACAGGTTTATTGTTGCTATGTATAGTTAACTACCCCCTGGGGCCCAGGCAAAGCAGCAGGAGACCCAAGCCCCGCTTCTGTAGGCTGTATTTGGGGTTTGTGCAGCGTCTATGTGCTGCTGGAATCCCAACAATCCCTGCTGACTGGGATCTGTGTTACGGCCCCTGGCCGAGCCCAGTGAGCGTCTCTGCCCTTCCTCACCTCTGCCTCTTTCCCCATTGTTCCCTAGAGCTGAGTGCCTCGGATGACAGCTCCCTCTCGGATGCCATCCTGCTGGAGGAGGGTAAGACATGAGCAGGGTTTGGATTTCTCCTTCCTGCAGGCAGGGCAGTGTCTGACGTTGGGAAAGAGGTATGAGCCTATCTGCTCTGTTCCCCTGGAGACAGAAGCATTTGATGTGGGGTGAGCCAGGCAGGGCTGCTGTGGGGATGGGCTCTGGGCTGTGGGGGGATCTGAGCGCAGAGCCGGAGGGAAGGTGACGGGCAGACACCGCAATTCCTGCACCGCTTTCACCCCCCTCGTTCTCTTTCAGAAGAAATCCAGGCTCCGAATCATTGTGCTGCCCAGCAGCTCACGGTGCCAGTCCAGCCCGGCACGCCGCACAGCTCCCCGGACCTGCCCACCCGCTGTGCCCCTCCCCAGCAGCGTGAGGGGCTGCCACCCACGCAGAGCGAAGTCCTGGAGCTGGAGCGCTCGCCCATCCAGAACAGCCCCTGGAAGGAGACCAGCCTCGACAGGCCCTACGAGAAGCCCAGGAAGCACTCGGCTGAGTCCTGCAGTCTGCCAAGGTACAGAGCATGGGCGGCACCTCTCTCCCCATCTCCGGTCTGGGGAGCCCTGCTGATCAGGGGGCTAGGGGAATCGCCTTGGAGAGATGCAGTGACCACAGGAGGCATAGAAACAAGTTGGCTTGTAAGGCAGGAGAACCTCAGGGAGAAAGTGTTGGTGGGCTGTAGGTGGCCTCTTCCCTCTAAGCCAGCATAGACCCAACCTCGCAGTGGGGTGCTACCGCTGAGACTGGAAGCCAGAGCGCGGAGACCTGCAGCCACTGCAAATCCAGGGCCCCTGCCCGATGAGTGAACCCAGTGTCCTGGCCAGATGTCAGCCAGACCTGATGCTCTTCACGTCCTGGCTTAAGCGGCTGGGTTCTGCGCCATTGCCGGGGCTCTGGACAGTCTAACATGTGGCCTTGTGTCTCCCCCTCCCCTGGAGGTCACACCCTCCCCAGCTTCCATTGCTCGATTCTCCCCAGGGCGCTGGGCGGGAGATCATCTTTCCCATCCGCTTTTCCTCTCCCTTCTGCCCCGCTCTCCCTCCCCTGAGAAACGTGATGCCCTGGGTGGGTTGTCGGCAGCAGGGGGCGAACCGGGACCCTGCGTCTAACAGCACTAGCTTCTCTTGGGGAAGTGACACGCCAATGCATGCAGGCGGGTGCATGCCCGGGGCTCTGTGGATCCCTGCAGCGGGGCAGAGTCGCTGTACGGGCAGGGCGCCGATGCAGAGGTTTGGGCGCATTCCCCGTCTCCCCAGGGCCCTGGGCCACTCTGCTCCCATGGAAGGAGCCATGCAGATGTTGCAGTGCGGGGGAGGGATTCCAGCTCTCCTGCACTGGTCTCTGTTCACTGTGCTTCTCCTCAGCAGCCCAGCCGGGACACCCGTGCCAGCGCCTGCCCGCAGCCCAGCCGCTCAGAGGACAGCTGAGACGCCCCGCTACCACTTTGTCCCCATCCAGACCTTGGCCTTGTGGAGGCAGGCTGGCTCCAGTGGGCCGCCGACCCCAGAGATGCAGGCGAGGAGAGGGCAATCCCAGTCCATGAGGTACTGCCCAGCAACGGGCTCTCTCGTTGTGTGGCCTAGCAGCTATTATTTAGGCAATAACGGCCATCGCTGGTAAAATGAGGGTCTGGCTAGAGAATCTTGCCTGTATGCTTGGGGTTCTACTGATCGCCATATTTGGGGTCGGGAAGGAATTTTCCTCCAGGGTAGATTGGCAGAGGCCCTGGAGGCTTTTTTGCCTTCCTCCGCAGCATAGGGCAGGGGTCGCAAGCTGGAAGATTCTCTGCAACTTGACGTCTATAGATCACGATCTGGAGACTTCAACAGCAGAGTTAAGGGAAAGTGGGGGGGTCAGCTTTTGTGGCCTGCATCATGCGGGAGGTCAGACTAGATGACCATATTGGTCCCTTCTGACCTGAAAGTCTATGAGTCTATGAGTCTATGAGCTATGACACTGCACAGGGAGAACTGGCTTCTGTTCCTACCTCTGTCACTGCCCTGCCCCATGCCTCAGTTTCCCCTCCCACCCATTCTCTGTTTGGCCTGTGAGCTCTTTGGGGCAGGGCTGTCTCTGTGCAGCAGAAATGATAGTGGTTGAGGCCTCCAGGCAGTGCTGGTAGGAAATGATAAGGAGTGAGGAATAAATACAGAATGTGAGTGTGAGATGGGACCCCCAGAAGGGAGACAAATGAGAGGAGATGGGAGCAGCAAGGGAGGGACCCTGGGCCTAGCCCCAGAGTTTCTGCTCATGGGGAGCTTCTGATTTTGGTGCTACTGATTTGTCTTCCCCCGAGTGCAAAGCAGGGATGTGAAACCCAATTAGCGCGTCCACCCTGAGCTGCCCTTGCTCTAGCAGAACCAACTCCTAGCTAGCTACCTTAGCACCGACCCTGACACTCATCACTGTGGTGCCTGCCACATAAAATCACCAGCAAGAGCCAAGTCTCTAGTGGACTCCATGGAGCCTCTGGCTCTGCTCCCTTCTCAAGGTCAAAATTCTGCTGGGGGGGGGGGATTTGATTTGCTTAGATGTTATTAATGTCCTCGTTTAGTGTTGGTTAGTGGGGATATGGAGGTGGAAGTGGGGGTCAGCTAAGGTGGTGGGTGGAGCTAAGAGGTGGGCAGGGTTAGGAGGGTGGGTGGGGCTAAGGGATGGGCAGGATTGAGGTGGTGGGCAGGGTTAAGAAGGTAGGCAGAGCTAAGGGGGTGGGCGGAGCTCAGGGGGTGGGCAGAGTTAAGGGCGTCTGGAAGGATTTCAGGTGTATTCTCCACTGAGGTCTGTGGGGAGTGCTGGTGTGTCTGTACATTCCCTGCTTGTACTTGTGCTTTGGATTTCTGAGAGCGCTCCTCTCAGCCTGAAGTTTGGGTCCGGGCCAGGAGATTCCTTCACTCGCCCCTGGTGCTAGAATACCCCTAAATAGCTTCCTTCTGCCCCCAGGGTGGATGTGTCCCGGGACCGAGCGGAGCTTCGGGGGAGGAGCGTGCTGCCAAGACGACGCCCCACCTACTACACGGTCACCGTCCCCAACTACTGCTTCCCTCCATCCAAACCTGGCCTGGCCTCCCACTCCATCTACCACTCCAGTTCCGAGGACAGCAACTCGGACGTCTCCAGCATCACATACGCCCCGTCGCCTGGCAGCAGCAGCCCTGACATCTCCTTCCTGAGGCCGGTGCCCCCGCCGTCCACAGAGCAGCCCTCACCGGTGTTGAGGGGCCCGCGCTCCGCAGCCGAGGCAGCGTACTATTACCAGACCCCCCAGAAGCGGCTGCTGCCTCCCAGTTACTTCCCGACTGTGGAGTATGTGGCTGGGCGGGAGCTCTGCCAGGGCTACCCCTCCCTGCGGCCTGGCAGCCCAGCTCCGTTCCCCTACGAGCAGGACGTGGTGCAGCTGCGCTGCCACTGGCTGGGCCCGGCCCCCAGCCGGCTCATGCGCACCCCGTCCCTCAAGGACTACGCCCCGGGCAGCGGCAGGGCCCTCGCCAAGTCAGCCGTGTCGGAGGAGCTGAAGTCGTGGCATGAGCGCACCAAGCTGCGGAACTTGCGGCCCCACTCGCTGGACAGGCAGGGGGCCTTCCGCGTGCGGAACGCGCCGGGCAGGGAGCTGTACGCCTCGCGCTCCGCCGGGCAGCAGGCTCAGGTAGGGCCGGCACACGACACGGGGTGGGGAGCGAGGAGGTGCTGCTGTCCCGGGAAAGTGCTAGGGGAAGGGAACCACTGCACAGCTCTCTGCATTCGACTCTCTATGGCCTGGGGCACTCGGAGAAGCTGGGGGGCCCCTTACCGAGCATCACCTCTCAGTGCCCAGTAAGTAAGGGAGAACTGGTAAAGGAATGTACCAGCCTTGCTCCTTCACAGGCCTAGGTTCAGTCGTGTCCTGGGTCATACACTGTCCTAGGATGGATCATTCCCCACCTCACACAAACCCCATCGGCAGAGCAGGGTGTGAGGGGAGCCCAGGGCTGGGTTTGCAGGGGCTGTGGGTTGGGAGTGAGGGGCACCAGCAGAGCTGTGTGTGCGGGGAGCCCAGGGCTGGGATTGCAGGGGCTGCGGGTCAGGAGTGAGGGTTTTGTTGGGAGGGCCTGTTCTGTGAGAGTCCCCAGCGATCCCCTCTCAGCGAGGGCAGCTCCTGCCAGCTTGGACACCCCAAAAATCCAGCATTTGGGTCCCTAGCAGCTCTCAGCTTGTGACAGCATTTGGTCACTGCTGCTCTGGGCAGGCCTGCGCCAGGGGCCCAGCACTGTCCATCAGCAGCTCCCTCCCGCTGGGCTTCTGCAAAGGGATCAGCCAGGGAGTAAAACACTCCTCACAGAACGGCCACGCTCAGCCCAGTGCGGGTAACACGTGGCATGTGGAATGGCAGCACCGTAGCCTGCGGGCCAGGCCCTCACTGG
The DNA here is from genome assembly GCF_002925995.2 of Terrapene triunguis. NCBI lineage: Eukaryota > Metazoa > Chordata > Testudines > Emydidae > Terrapene > Terrapene triunguis. The sequence continues at coordinate 2,440,693 of NW_020664542.1, read as the reverse complement.
TGTAAATCAGCATCACCGATGCCAGTGGGACAATGCCGATTGACACCATCTGGGGAGCTGGCCCTGCTGACGCCACTGGAGTTACCGCCGATTGACACCAGCTGCAGCCCTGCCCCCGCTCTCTGAGGTTAATGTAATAGTATTTGAATAGTCTTAGCGTGCCTATTCAGGTGGGGGAATGGAGTTTATTAATGTTTGAACTCGCCCCCTCCTGTGCCACACGACCCCCAGCAGCTAGTGGGGACCAGCTCTTCCCTGGCACGTTTCTCCCAGGTCCGTGCGGGCTGGCCCTGGGGCTGGTGATGCGCTGGAAAGCCTCCGAATTCAAATCTTGCCCAGTTGCTGCTTTCCCGTGGTCGGTTGAATGTGCTGCTGGTCGCATCCAGCTCCCAAGAGCCACTCGCAGCCTGCCCCAAGTTACTCCTGCTGGCAGCTTCAGAGAGGCCTTGCAGAGGGGTTCCCCGGGCAGAGCAGGGCAGACTGCCACTGGCAGTGCATTCTGGGAAGCCCAGGCCCTTGGCGAGCACACTCAGTGCAGGAAGGGGCTGGAGAGCCCAGGTAGTGAGCCCAGGTTTATCCCATTGGGCTGTGGTACTGGCAACACTTGTCCGACAGGCCCTCCCCTGAGCCACGTCCGTTCTCCTGCCCGGGCAGCTCTCCGCCTCTAGCAGAGGCAGCGGCCCACGCCAGGCAGGCTGGGGCTTGTGCCTGGATTCCTCCCATCACCGCCCCCGCCAGGAACCAGAGAGCTGCTCTCTGCAGTGACACGCAGCCTGGCAGCCGTCCTCGCCCCTGGGAGCGCCTTCTGGGGGAGCACGGCCCTGCACACCACATCCCAGGGTGGGCAGCATGAGGGGTCACGTCACCCGTGAGCCTAGCAAGAGGGCCAAGGAATCCCTGGGGTAACTCCACGCACACCTGGCCCCTCCCCATCCATGCACCAAAGGCCAGGTCTGCAGCTGCAGTAAGACCATGTCAAAGCAGGGTGCTCTGTGCTGGGGGCAGGGGCCTGGGCACCCCCAGGAGACGGGGGCTGAGTGCCTGGCTTTGCACAGGCTCCATGCGTGACTTTTTGCCAGTCCCTTCCTCCCACGGGCCTGTGCTCCCTATGTGCGGTGGGGAATAGTGCCAACCCCCGGGGGTGTGAGCGGCCGGGACGGGCTGGTTGTTGTCACGCTCTTGCTTTGCTGGCTGGGATGGCTGCTCTGACAGGCTCTTTCCTTCACCCCCATGCAGGTGTGTCAGATCCACGTCCTGAAGCGGTCCCCCGAGGGAGCTCCTGTGCAGGTCTACGTGCCAGAGAACGGGGAGGTCGTCACTCAGGTCTAGAGTCTGGGCCTGCTGCCAAGCCCTCGCCAAGAGAGCCCCGTGCCCAGCTGGTGAGAAGAGGCAGCAGTGAGCCTGGGCGCAGGGGCTTACTCAGGAAGCCAGCTGGTTGCCCTGGAGGGGACTAGCAAGGGGGCAGGACCCCGAGTGCACCAGTCCTGACCACGTTATTTGGACACTGCCATTTGGAAGGACTGGATTCGTTCTGGCGTTGTCACCTTCTCAGGCGTTTCTCTTTGGACTGTGAGGTGCCTCCTCCCCCAAGAACTCCCCTGTCTGTCTGCCTGTGGGTTTGTGTGGGCTGCAGCAGAGGAGGGGGGCCGGCTTGGAGCAGGACTGGTTCGGCTGCTGGATATGCGCCAAGGGACAGACGTCCTTGCTTCACAGGTGTCATGCAGCTGATAAGAAGAGCAGCAGCTGCTGGGGTGATGGTACTTTGCTAATAGAGAGACACCTGCAGGATCATTGTTATGTGTCATGGTTCAGTCCAGTGCCAGGGAATTGTCCTCTTGTTGATTCAGCATAGAAGCTGCTGGTTTGCCGAGCACCCCACCACCTCCTGGAGAATGCAGCAAGGGCAGTCAAGATCAGAGTGTTTGGGCAATTGGGGAATGGGAGGATTTGATTGGCTGCTAGTCTTGCGGCAGACCCATAAACCACTGCACCTCTCCCACAGGTACGTGCCTTGCCCCTTTCTAGGCTCTAGATCCTTCTCTTCAGTTGTATTGAAGAGAGAAGTCAAAGGAGGCCATCTGCCCAGCTGTGCTAGCAGGAGGCGCAGTTTACAGTTGTACTTACCTGGCTCCCGCCTTCTAAGACCTTGTGGCTTGAAGCCTGGGGGATACCACCCCACTGTACACACCGGGCATTGGTGAGAATAAGTGACTGGGCAAAGTCCTACAAGGAGTCAGTGGTAGACATGTGGGTTCAAACCCTGCCTCCAATGCCCACCACAGCAATCGATCCCCAAGCCCAGCCGGGAGAGGTGAACAGAGCATTGGCCAAGGAATCACGATACAGTAGAACCTCAGATTTACAAACACCTTGGGAATGGAGGTTGGTCGTAACTCTGAACAAAACATTATGGTCGTTCTTTCAAAAGTTTACAACTGAACCTTGACTTAATACAGCTTTGAAGCTTTATTGTGCAGAAGAAAAATGCTGCTTTTAACCATCGTAATTTAAATGAAACAAGCACAGAAACAGTTTTTGTACCTTGTCAGTTTTTTTAAACGTTCCCTTGATTTTTTTAGTAGTTTACATTTAACACAGGATTGTGCTGTTTTGGCCTTTTTCCCTTGTGTCTCTGCTGCTGCCTGATTCGTACTTCCGGTTCCAAACGAGGTGTGTGCTCAGCTCATAACTCTGAAGTTGTACTGGAGTTGCCAAGTCCTTGAGTGACCCAACTATTTGCTGCCTTTGCTTGCGCACAGTGCTGGGGATGAGAGGGCTGGTTTTCTTCTGCAGTCAAACACAGAACTGACATTTGCTTCCTTTGAGGCATCTGTGTCCAGGCACCTGGCTTTTCCCACACGTCATTTACCAGGTTGCGCCAAATGCTTCCTGTACAAACATGCCCCAGAGACTTCCTCCTGCTTCAGCCACCTGGGGCGCCCTGAACATTGGCTGCCCAGGTACTTACAGGCCCTTCCCACTGCAGTATCTGGGCGCTTTGCAGTGCCCCTGGCAGGTACCAGCACCATTGTACAGGGCGGGAATTGAAGCCAGAGAGACTAAGCACAAGATCCATTTGCAGATCTAGGTGCCTAACTGCTAGTTTAGGCATCCAAGTCCAAAAATTAGATCCTCAAATCCCCCCACCTCCCCAGGAGCTGCCTAAATCTCTGCTGGTGGCCATATGCCAGGCCACCTAAGTCCTGAGTGGCTGAGCTGCTCGGTGCCTAAGCCCCATGCCTCTGCCTGGCTCCGAGACGGCTAATGGATTGGGTCTGGCCCAAAACAGCTCAGGCAGTGGGGTCTGGGTGCCCCAGTGCGTAGAGCCTCCCCCCAGCTGTGGGAGAGCCAGCTTCAGCGCCCCGCTCTGCCTGGTGTGGAGCAGGAGTGGCCCCTGGCTATAGAGTCACACTCGCTCGAACGACTGGGAGCGAAGGGTCACAGAGCACCCCTGGGGCGCTCACCATAGGGGGCTCCCCAGGCACCAATGCCCAGGGAGCCTGGGCACTTAACCCAGGGCTGGGGATTCTGCCCGGCACGTCACTGGACATTGCTGAGTGTGAATCCCCTTTGTGGGTCTAGCCCAGTGATTTGCACAGGGAGCCTGTGGCCAGCCAGGACCTGACCCCCATGTCTCCGAGTGCTTCACCCTCCAGATCATCCATGAACCCCCTTGTCCTGCTGTCTCCCTGGTCCCTGCAGCAGCCCCCTATTGCTCACTCCCCTGTGGCTTTTATAACTGTCCAGGCAACTTTCTGTGTTAGGCTGAGAAATTAACCCATTAATTACGGTAGCTGACTGAGTTTAGATACAGCATCTGTGGCACCATTTCTTTATATTAACTTATTTGCAATAATGTACAGTATTGGGTCCCCACCCCGTGGGTTTGTATCGAACAGCAAGGGCTCCGGTTGTCTGGATTTATTCCAAGCTCTCTTCTTTAATAAATGCTGTTGTTACTTGGGGTCCCTTTGGTATCTGAGACTTCATTTTTGAGGCATTGGGCCCCCCTCAGGCTGCTGGCACTGGCTTGTTACCGCTGCAGAGTGCTTTGTGGGGTGGGCTGACAGGATGAGCCAGCAGAGAGACCCCACTGTGACCGTCAGCCAGGTGCCTGCTCCAGAGCTCAGTGTTTGTCAGGAGACAGCAACGTCACTGGGCAGTGAATGGAGCAGCTCAGCTCAGTCCTAGGACATGAACCCAGCCTTCCAAAGGCCCCTCCCAGCGGTGCTGGGGCCTCCATGAGGGACTCGACTATTGCTCTTGCTATACATGCAAGGTGCCCAGGCGCTATGGTGATGGGCAGCAGGAGAAAAGCTTAAAATAGCTCAGTCCCAGTGCCAGCCCAGCTCCTGTGCTGGGGGAGGTTAACCCTTAGTTCCCCAGGGACCAGCCAGAGCAATGAGTTCTCAACCTTTTCCACCTCAGGATCCCCCGTGACAGCACCAGAATATCGTGGGGTCTGGCGCGTCCAGTGTTGCCGAATGATGAGATTTTTATGGGGGGCCAGAAGCTCAAGCCTGTCAGCAAATTTGAGCCCTCTGACTGGCTGCCTGCCTTAACTGCCCGCCTCGTGGGGCAGAGCAGCCAATCAGAGCTCTCCCTCCCCAGCCCCTCAGCAACCCAAAGCCGTTCTCACAGGAGGGGATGGGGGAGGAGGGACCACAGAGCCCGGCAGCCCAGAGGGCTCCACTCCCTCCCCCTCCTGTGAGCAATGGGGATGGGACAGCGCCTCTCCACCCCCTCTCCAGCATTAGCTGGAGGGAAGGGGGCTGAAGAGGCCCAGGAGGAGCAGAGGTGAGGCTGGAGTGATGGGGACTAGGTGGGAGCTGGGCAGATCGGGGCTGGGACTGAATTAAGGGGGAGCTGGGGGAACAGGGTTGATTGGGAGGTTGGGGAGCAGAATTAGTTGCTAGGCAGGGGCAGGTGGCTGTGGGAAGAAGCCCTGCATACATGTGGGAGTTCTGGCAGCACTGAGGGCCACCCACGTGTGTGGAGAGACGGGTTAAATCAAAAGACAGACAAAAAGCACAATAAGATCTTTAAAAACCCTCATGATCGTTGGGGCCTGCCCCAGGATTTGAGATCCTTGCGGTTGGCAATACTGAGCCATAACGCAAGACAGGGTGGTTGTGACTCCCAGAAACCTGTTTGTGAACCTCGGGGGGGGTCCCAACCTCCAAGATGTGAGTCCAGGAGGTAGGACCCTGGCCACAAATACATAAAATCCCAAAGAGGGAAGTGGTCTGTTTTCCACACTGTGCTAAGAGAGGTAGGGGGGCTAGGCAGGCATCGGTGTTCTGGGGAGGACGGGAGTCGTGCATTACCGGTGTCTACACGCTTCGAGGAAGGGCCACGCTGAGCATTGTGGGAGGGTTTGGCAGGGGCAGATGTTTACGATTGGCCCCCAACCGTCCCAGTGTTCACTCAGGCCCATGCAGACTCTGGGTCACTATGACTGACCCCTGCAAACACGGCCCCTCATTGGGGTGTCTCCATTTCCAGGAGCCCCTCTGGAGACACCTGATCCTGAGAGGTGCAGAGCTCCCAGTGCTCTGGCTGGAGCCAGTGAGAGGCCCAGGTACTCAGCATCTCTGGGATTCATTGGCCGAGAGCCCGTCACAGCCAGAGCGAAACCTGTGTGAGGACTGGGTGTGTATCCAGTCAGTGCTGTTTGATAACATGCAGCCATGGCAAACAGCAACTCCCTGCCTGAGTGAGTAACTCCCTCTTCGAGAGACAAAACGAGTGTAGCCTGTCTCGGGACTCCCTACCTGACTCAGCAGGAGTTGAATAACATGCCCAGCACTGTCATTATTCCATGATCTGTAGTGTCGCCATCAAATACTGTCACGTCCTAACCCCTGCACTCTGGCTATGGCTTCACTACAAAATCGGAGGTGTTTGTATACAATGAGAGCCCTCTGGATGTAAAACCCTAGTGGAGACAAGGCCAGGTGGTTTCTACCTCGGTGTAGCTAGTTGAGTTCAGCCTCACGTGGGGTGTGGGTGTCTCAGTTGCAGGGCTGGCTGCCCCTCTGTCCGTTTCCTGGCCTCTGAGTGCATCCCTCAGGTGGCAGGTCTTGGGCCTTGACGTCTCCTGGGCTGGAATCACAAGCTTCTCCGACTCAGACCAGGCCATGGACTGCAGTACCCTGGGCATTGCTGGTGCTTACCCAGCAGGTCTGACCGGCTTGGTGCCTATGGATCGTCCTTCGGGAGCCAGGGCCCACAGGAGAACAGCGTGACCAGGCAGCGCTCACACCACAGTGCAATAGTGACAAAGCACTTAGAGAAAAAAGGCTTTTAAAAACCACAAACAGTGACAACCTTATCTAACGACGTGCTACCCCATGGGAACCCAAGCAGGACTCTGTCAGAGCGTCGCAGGGTCTAGTCTAGGTCCCGGCCCGCAAGCAGGCTCTTGGGAGTGACCCCTTCAGTGGGCCAGGACCCACACAGTTCCGCCAGGGCAGGCCCGTGGCCACCACAACGCCGGGACTGGACCTTCGGCACCAGCAAGCCTTGTATCTCTCTGTGGCTCCCTGCAGCGAACCCAGCCAAGGCAGACGTGTCCTGTCTCCAGTGCTCCCGGGAGTATTTTCCATGACACAGGAGCCAGACAAGGTAACCACTGATCAGTCACCTGGCTGCAGAGTCTGAATGGCCAGAGGTTCGCAGAGGGGCAGGAGTGAACCATAGCCCACCCTGGCCAAGCCGGTGCCAGCCAGCCAAGCCGTGATGGACTCCGCCTCCAGCTCTCACTTCCGTCCCCTCCGTCTCCCCCGGTCACAGCCCCTGGCTCAGCTTTGTTCAATCCGTCTAATTTTCAGTTTAAAATGACGCTTGAGAGTCCCACTGGCCCTTTCTACAGCTGCTCAGTGTCGGTGAAACCCACATTAACTCAGGACGAGTCTTTGTGTCCCTCTCGTGGCAGCACCTTGTACAGCAGATTATAAATCAGCTATAGCCTCTAAGCCAGAGGTTCTCAACCTTTTCCTCCCCCCCAACATGCTATAAAAACTCCACGGCCTGCCGGTGCCACAACTGTTTTTCTGCATATAAAAGCCAGGATTAGCATTAGGGTGTAGCAAGCAGGGCAGCTGCCCAGGGCCCCACACCACAGGGGTCCCCACAAAGCTAAATTGTTCAGGCTTCAGCCCCAGGAGGCAGGGCTGGGAGCCCTGGGCTTCAGCCCCATACAGTGGGGCTTCAGCTTCCTGCCCTGGGTCCCAGCAAGTCTAACACTGGCCCTGCTTGGCGGCCCCCCGGAAACCTGCTCACGGCCCCCCAGGGGGCCCCGGACCCCTGGTGCAGAAGACCAGGCAAAGAGACAGCGCGTGTTGGCCAGCACATGGACAGAAGACGTAAAGGAAGGACAAACTCAGCACCTGGATTCACCTTCCTGGTTCCAGGCTGCTGCTCAGGAGGATGTGCGCCTCCCTGCCCTGGGAGATCAGCTGCTCCCACGTTAGGGAAATTCTCCCCCTGCACCCAGAACAAGTAGGAACCTGTTATTAGAAACCAAACCCAGCTAAAGGGAAGCACCAGGCTGTGCTCAGCCTTATCAACTATTTCTCTTAGTGGCCAGTCAGGGTAATGCACAGAGTGCATCCGCCCTGGAGCAGCAGTGACACCCGGTGGCCAATCGGGGTAATGCACAGAGTGTATCCGCCCTGGAGCAGCAGTGACACCCGGGGCCATTTGGGGTGATGCACAGACTCTTTCCCCCGGAGCAGCAGTGACACCCGGTGGCCAGTCGGGGTAATGCACAAAGAGTGTTTCCCAGAGAGGAGTAGTGACAAGCTGTGGCCAGCAGGGGCAGCACCAGCCTCTTCCCTGTGGGGGGGCTGAAGTAGACAGAAAATGCTGGCAGCTGCTCCCTCCCCTCGCCATGAGTCCCTGCTGCTCTCTGTGGCCCCACCCCCTGCAGCTCCTCAGTAAATATCAGCCCTGCCTCCTCCCCTCTGGGGCCCTGCCCCGTGCCCAGGTCAGAGGCCAGAAGCCAGAGCCGGGAGGGGCAGCTGCTGCGCTCGCTGCTGCCATGGTGTGGGCAGCTGCAGCGCTGCCCCGTCTTGTCCTCCTGCTGCTTGGGGCTGTGACTGCTCCTCAGCTCCCTGCCGCCCTTCGACTGCTCGCAGCCTGTAGAGCTGCCTGGGTGGGGGGCTGGACCCGGTGCCAGCAGAGTCCCCGGGGAACAGCGACCATGGCGGGCAGGACCCAGGAGCCTGGGCTGCAGCAGGTCAGTTCAGGGAGCTGTACAGAGCCCTGGACCCTGCACCGGCCCTTGGTGATGCACCCTGGTTGGAGACACAGGCCAGGCCCTACTCTTGGGCACCCCCTGATGACCTCTGAAGCAGGCCACAGTCAGTAGAATCTCACCCAGGCAGGGCCGGCTCTAGGCACCAGCAAACCAAGCACGTGCTTGGGGCGGCACATGTTCAAGGGCGGCATTCCGGACACCTTTTTTTTTTTTTTTGCTTCCGGAGCAAAAGCCTAGAGCTGGCCCTGGCAGCAGCAGCATGTTGTGTGTGTGTGGCACCCTGGGGCTGCTGCGGTTCACGTCGCGGGGGAGCAGCGCTGCACCTTGTGGCTGGGCCGGGCAGGCTCCGAGTGGGAGACACTTGGGCTGGGGGCCGCCTCATGGGGCACATGGAGCTGCCTGCAGGTGCCGCAGGGCAGCCGCCCCCAGCACCACAGCCGGGGCTGGGCGAAGCGGCCCGAGCCGCCCACAGACTGCGGCAGGGCGGCCAGAAGCAGCAGCAGCAGGGCCATAGAGGGCGGGGCGCTGCCGTGCGGGGCCCGCGTCCCGCTCTCCGGGGCTCCGCTCCCTCTGGGGCTACCTTGCCCCAGCTCCTCAGCCCCCTGCCGGGGCGGTCCCCTGGCTCTGTCCTCCCGGGTCCTGGCCGGTCCTGGAGGCGGGAGCCCTGGCTGGAGGGACCCTGGGCCAGGGCCGCCCAGAGGATTCAGGGGGCCTGGGGCAAAGCGGGGGAGCGGACATACTCACCGGGCGGCGCTCCGAGTCTGCGGCGGCGGGTCCTTCAGTCACTCCACGTCTTCGGCAGCACTGAAGGGCCCGCTGCCGAAGTGCCTCCGAAGACCCGGACCGCCGCCAGGTAAGTAAAAAGGCGCCTCTAACCAGGGAAGGGATTCTCGGCCAGGGCTTGCGGGGCCCCTGTGGGGCTCGGGGCCTGGGGCAAATTCTCCCCCCCGCCCCCCCCAGGGCGGCCCTGCCCTGGGCTGAGGCGCGGCCCGGGAGCCCCGCTGCTTATCCCGACCCTGCCAGCACCGGACCGGCTGGAGGTGAGGGGGGAGCGGGTGGAGTCAGCACTGGTGGGGGGGAGCCCAGGGCTGGGGCAGCAGAGGGTGCGGATGGGGGGGGGGCCCAGCGCTGGGGCGGCAGGGGGTGCGGGTGGGGGGGGGAAGAGAGAGCCCAGCGCTGGGGCAGCAGGGGGTGCGGGGGGGAAGAGAGAGCCCAGCGCTGGGGCAGCAGGGGGGTGGAGGGGCGTGAGAGCCCAGGGCTGGGGTGGGGGGCAGCCAAAAATTTTTTTGCTTGGGGGGCAAAAAACCTAGAGCCGGCCCTGCACCCAGGGATGTAGAAGGGAGAGAGATGAGGACTGAGCATCTCTGGTTACAGGCAAGTGGCTCTCCAGGAACTTACCATACCTCAGGATGACTCCATAGCAGCTGACATCTCCTTGAGAGGGCACAACGGGCTCCCCCAAGCTTGCCGGGCTCCAGTTAGATGCAGAGAGGCCTTTCCTCAGGGACCCCCCCAGGCTAACATAACAAATTCTCTCCACAGCGAAGAGTCTTGGCAGCCATCTTTCAATACTTACCTTAAGCAAATGTCTGCAGATCACTGTCTGGTTTCCATCCCCAGGGATGAGCTCAGGTGGCTGCGCCTTCTTTTGGTCTCCGCCACAGGCTGGCCATTCTCTCAGCTTCCCAATGTCATTAGGAACTGAGAAGAGAAAGTGAGAACACTTGTAAGATAGGTCAGAACTGGTGCATGGAAGACCGACAGACAGACAGACATGTGTCACCTGGCTGCTGCTCATTGGATCTCCCTTCTCCATTCTCCTCCAGCCTACTAGGGCCTAAAATGCTCAGCACTTGTAGAGTACATACAGCCCCCCAGGTCTCTTCACTCCCTCAGCCCGCGACACCCATGCCTGCACAGAAAGCTCTGATCCTCTAAAGAAAGGGATGATTGTTCTCCAGTTTCATACTCAATGTGGTGCCCAGTCACTCAGGATCTCCAAGCTAGCAGTGTGAATTACAGGAACACAGCTCAGCTGTATTTGTTCACAACAAGTGACTGCCTTAAAACAAACCAAAACCCTTATGGAAGTAGCCACAACTACTCGTTCCAAACACACCCACGTACCCTCTCCCCCCTCCCATTAGAAGAGCAGAAAAGCAGCATCACAGAACACAAGTGAAGTTAACGTGACTCACATGTCGGGCGCTAGAGGGAGGATGTTGCGCTGCCAAAGTGTGAGGCTGCCATGTCATCCCCCAGGCACTGCTGAACATTGCTCACTCACCCTCACCTTTGTGATCCTTTAAGCTCCTGGTCTCCAGGCTCCTGTGGAGTCAGTTTCAGATTCCACATCCTCCCCTCAGGGTCTTGCTGAGATGGCTGAGCATGTTGTCTCATCCAGCTCCCGAGTAGCCCTCTGTCCTAAGAATGATGCTTCCAGCCGCTGGGATGGCTCAGTGGAGCTCTGCATGTGGCCGCACATGCCTGCCATCACGGAGTACCCAAGCACGGTGGCCTCCAGAGATGCAGCATAACCAAGAGCAGGTGCCATTTCATCTTGGGCAACTGGTACCTGAAGAGGGTGCAAAGGTCAAACAGGAAAAACCCGGGAGTTCAAGTTCACAAGTAACCTTTGTCTCCATTGGTCCCTCTCCTCCCCTCTTTAAAAAAGAGCTCAAGCCGTTCTTACTCATTCTCCCACCTAGAGGAAAATGAGCTTCTGGGGGCTGGATGGAGAGGAGGATGGAGAGTTATCTTTCAGCCACTAAACTGCCCCCTGAGAGAGGCATCAAGTGGGACTCCTGAGGCTCAGGATGGATGGGCTTTGTGCATGGTCTTAAGCATAGTGAAGACTAGGGTTACCATCCGTCCGGGTTTCCCCAGACATGTCCGGCTTTTGGGTCTTTAAATAGCCGTCCGGGGGGAATTT
>NW_020664542.1:2406430-2419498 GCF_002925995.2 Terrapene triunguis | reverse complement strand
TGTAATTAGGTAAGCTCCGGGGGGAAACGGGCCCTATTTGGCTAACAGTTCAAAGGGGTGTTTTTGCATGTGGGTGGTTGCAGCGTTTACCAAGCCAAGATCAGAGAAAAGCTGTAACCTTGGGAGTTTAATACAAGCCTGGAGTGGCCAGTATTCATTTTTAAAATCCTTGTGGGCTCCCACCTTCTGCACTCGGAGTGCCAGAGTGGGGATTCAGCCTTGACATGGTGGCAGAGCGGTGGGATAGTTTTGAACCAGAGGCACAGACCTCAGGATTTTAAAAGGACACATTTTTCCTTTTGGCTGCTTGAAAGCCAGGGAGGTTTTTTTCTCTTTCTTTTCTTTTTTTTGCCACCTGAGGGGGAACAGGCCCACAAAGGGATCACCCTGCAAAGCCAGGGAGTCCAACAAGCCATTTTTCTTTTCTTTTCTATATTTGTGACAAGGAAATAGCTAGGCTAGAGTAGGGCAGCCCTGTGCATGAGGCTGAGGTCAGGCACTGAAACCCTAGAGAACCCAGTCTTCCCAAAGTGGCTCGCCACGGAGAAGACAGGCCCAGATCAAGCCCAGACACCCAGCCCAGAGAACAACAGATAAAGGGAAAGTTTCTTTTCCAATTTAAAAAAAATCTAGCCTTCCCATTGGCTCTTTTGGTCAGATGCCCACTTTTTTTTTTCTTTACCTGGGGGACTTTTTAACCCTTTACAGGTAAAGCAAATAGAGAACAGACCAAGAGGGATTTTACAGCTAACTGGCTGGCTGGGTGTCCATCAAAGGGAGCTCCCACCCCCGCCCCTCATTATCACAACAGGCTTGTCTGATAAAAAACACACTCTACCAGCAAAGACACGAGCCCTAATTTCAGCCCATCCGGCGAGGAACTTGCTTCTCCTGGAAGTGAATAAACAGCCTTTACATCCATGGGCTATAAGGGGCGGGCGCCTCTCTGCACCTTCAGGTACACTATTGCCGTCCACTGCTGAGCCCGTAAGCTCCCTGGGCGAGAATTGTTTTTGTGTTCTGTGTGTGTACAATGTCTAGCACCACTGGGCCCTGATCCGGGACTGAGACCTCTGGGCACTGCTGAAATGCAAAGGAGAACAGCAGGGCTGGAGGATTTACAGGCTCCGTGTGAGGAGGCTGGTTGGGTTGAGCCAGCAGTAAGTCCCCAGTAACACAGAGCTGCGCTAGTGATGGAAGATCTATTTTGTCTTCCCTACCTAGCACAGTTCAAAACTTAGCACTGACCAGCTGCAAGGATCCTGGCGGGCCCTGGTATGGTTGTAGCAGCAGACTCAATGTTCGGGAAAAGCGAGATATGTGCAATAGGCAATGTAGTTCCATCTGGGCACCAGCCAGCTCCTGTGCCCCAGAGAGCTCTCACAGTTCACACTGAACCAGGGACAAAGGGGGCAGGAGGTTGGAAGAGAAGGTGCCCAGGGTCATTTCCCAGCTCTTCCACAGATGCTCTGTGTGGCCTCGGGCAAGTCCCTTATCCCCTCTGAGCCGCAGTTCCCTGTCTGTACAGTGCGGGCAGCAGCCAGGCCCTGCCCCACAGGGAGCAGTTAGAATAAATGCAATTGAGGTTGGGCAGTGCTCGGATGCCAGGGGGATGAGGGCCAGGATGGTGCCTAAGACAGACCGAAAGCAAGGGGGAGCTACAGAGCCGGTGGTGAGAGGGGTTTGGCCTTTGACAGTCTGCTCTGGGTGCCTGGGCTGTCAGACCCCAGCCAGCCAGCCACTGGCATTGCCAGACCTTCCTGATCTATGGTGCTGCTGCTCTCTCTGCTTCTAGGAGTCACTGCCTCCCCCTGGGCCAAGACCCCCGCAGCAATCATCTCCTGGGGCTGCCATGGCACTGAGCGGCTAGCAAGGCCTGAGACTCAGTTGGGCGCGGGGGGGAGGAGGAGTGCTATGAAAGCAGCTTCCATGTCGTTGCTGCAGTGGGAGGGGAAGCAGAGATGGGGCCATTTTACATCACACGGCCAAGGCACCCGGCAGCCTGGGCAGGTGCAAAGAGCTGCCCGCGTGGGCTGGGAGCTGGGGGTAGGGAGAGTTCGGGAACCCCCGTTCTGCGCTGTCACAAGGAGGAAGAGCAGGGATGGAACTGATTATCCCACTCGGGGATCTGGAGACCCCCCTTGCTCCAGCTGCATGGACGCGGGGAGGGGCTCTGGCCTGTGGTCTGCAGGAGCTGGGACTAGACGAGCCCCAGTCGAGCCCGGCGGGGACGGAGACGAGGAGGAGGGTTTGGCGGGGCTGGTGGCAAGGCACGGGAAGGCGGCACAGGCTGATAGGTGAGGCATTGGGCTGGGACTCAGGAGAGCTGTGTTCAGTTTCCAGCTCTGCTGTAAGTCTTCTGTGTGAGATCAGGTGAGTCCCTGTCGCTCTGGGCCTCAGCAAACTAGGGAGAGCAGGTCCCTGCTCCGTGTTTGGGTTGAGAGGCTAAATACAACACTCATGTGCTCAGCCACTGCCATGATGGGGCCAGGTCAGTGTCCAGACAGGGAGGTAGCTGGTGGCCAACATGGGCCATGTGGGGGTGATGAAAGGCAAATGGGAAGAAGCATGAGAGGTCAGGGAGTTGGAGAGTTGTGGGAATCCCCCTCTTGTGAAATCAACCACCCCCAGATGGTGCGGGTCCCTCGCAGGCCTGGGGGTGCTGATCCGGGCTTTGCGCGCTACCCCGAGCTCTGATCCTGGCTCATTCCCAGGCAGCTGGGAGTGTGAGTGGTGGAGCTGCCGGCTCTGGGAATCTCCCTTCCCAGCATGAGATTGTCTCGGGGGGCAGCCCACCCCAGGAGCTGGCGTTTGTTGGCCTCTTCCACTGAGTGCTGGAGTCTCTGCCGCTCCAGACCTGGGGGAAGCGCCAGCTGTGAATTGGGAGCCAGAGCCGGGTTTGGATCTGAATCCGCTGGCACTGCGGAGCGTTCAGATGTGGGGAGCTAGCTCCCGCCCGTGCCAGATCACAAAGTGCCACTTCAGAGCCTGGCAGGCAACTGGCTGGCAGCGCCCTGTGTGGAGCTGCAGCTGGGTCCTCCAGAGCCGGGTGCTGCTCCTCCTCTCTGCTGGCCAGCCGGCCGCAGCTCCTCAGCACCTGCCCGCTCAGCCCCACTTCAGCGCTCCTGCCTCCCCCATCTCCTCCCTGGCTGCACCTCGCCCCCTGCACCTGGCACGTCAGTACCCAGCGGTTTCTATTGCCTGGGGTAACCCTGCTGCTTGTGTGCATTTCCTCTATAAGCCATTGTTTGGCTTTTTTACTGTTGTACCTGAAAGGCTGTTTTGAACCTCACAACATGTTTCAGGAACACAGACGTAGCTGAACTTCATAACTTCACATACAATGATCGCACATACAATCCAATGAGTCACTAATGTCTAGCAGATAAAGACTTTTAGAATGATGCCGTACAAGACATACTTTGTACAAAACATATCCTAATGACATGACAGTGGCGAATATTAGGGTGCTTGGGTGTAGGGGAAAAATGACAAGTTTCATTGTGTTTAGGCACTTCGCCATTTTGTTTGTAAGGAGTTGTTGTTTGTCCACCATGTCGGTGACCTTCTTCTTGAGACAATTGCCGCCTTTTTCTCTCTAAGGCAGGAAAGAGCAAGGGTCACAAGGCCTGTGTTCTGCCTAGTAACAGCAGAGCATAAAAGACTGCTGCACCCGAGAGGAGAGGCTGTCCTTCCTGGGGGCAGTGCAGTACGTGTCCTAGACAAGACTTGGAGGGATCTACAGAAGACCAAAGAAGAAGAGCCAAACTCCATAGTTCCACCTATCAGTTCCTGATTGATTCCTAGCTTACCTGTATCCTGAGCTCCTGTGTCCTCACCTTGCTGTCCTGATGCATTCCATCCATGATGTCCTCTGTCGTGGCCATTTCTCTGAACCTGGTATAGTATGTTGTGTACCTCTGTACCTTACCTGTAGCAAATTCCCCGTTGTCCTTATGGGTTTGGGACCTTGACTTTATGTCAGTTTGTTGTGCCAACCTGTACCTGTATGCCCTTTGTGTATTGTTTTGCTGGGGGGTCCTATAAGTTACTATTTCCTGTTTGAGTCACTGTTCAATAAACCAGTTTGCTTTATAGTTAATCTTGTCCTTAGTTTTCTCTCTGTTGATAGATGCGGTTTGGGGGAGGGAGTCTGCTGGGTAGGGACTCTGAGGTGTGGAACCTAGAGCACATCCAGTTAACCATAGGCAAGATCTGAGTTCCTGGTTAACAAGGGTGTCACACCCACACGTTCCTCCCACACTATTAAGCCCCCAGTAAGACTGGCTGCTTAGCCCCCATGTTGCAGTTCCTCTTTGGACACCTACCCGGTGAGATCTGCTCCCTCTCTGGTCCGGTTTCACACAGAGCTGCCCTGCCCTCCCCAGATAGTCACTCCTGTTGCCAGGTGAATGGTCTTCTGGGGGGAAGCTTTCTGACATCTCTCCCATGGACAGCTCCTTTCCACACTAACCTTCCTGTTTGTGTCTAATCTCTGCATGGCATATGACGAGGCCAAGAAACTTAGGTTCTTGGATTGCGTCAGCACCTTCAGCAGAGCCGTCCTCACTAGGAGCCCAGAGAGAAACCTGGAAGGTTTTATCAGCAAAGCCCTCCTTGTGGAGAAGATAAAGGTGAGTAAAACACACACTGGGGCTGTGTTACCTGGCGGGTTTAGTGATTGGCCTGGAAATCTCTGCAGATTTGTCTAACTTCAGCTGCCAATCATTGGATCGTGTTAGACGTTTGTCTGTTAGACTGAAGAGCCCATTATCAAGTATTTGCTCCCCCTGTAGGTACTTACAGATTGTGATCAAGTCACCCTGTAACCTTCTCTTCGTTAAGCTGAACTGATTGAGCTCCGTGAGTCTCTCACTATCAGGCATGTTTCCCAATCCTCCAATCACTCTTGTGGCTCTTCTCTGACCCCTCTCCAATTTATCAACATTTTCCTTGAATTGTGGGCACCGGACCTGGACACAGGATCCCAGCAGCGGTCGCACCAGTGCCAAATACAGAGGGAAAATAACCTCTCTAACAACTGGAGTTTGCCCTGTTTCTACATCCCAGGATGGCATTAGCCCTTTTGGCCCCAGCGTCGCACTGGGCGCTCATGGGCAGCTGATTACCCTGACTGCCAAGTCTTTTCCAGAGTCACCGCTTCCCAAGTTAGAGCCCCCCATGCTGTGAGTGTGGCCTGCATTCTTTGTTCCTAAACATATAACTGTATGGAAATGTAGAGTGTTCCCTTGCACCCAGCTTCCCAAGTCACCGGGTCGCTCTGTATACGCCAGTCTCCCTGCCCAGAGCCCCAACACTCCGCAGTCAGTGCCCACTAGGGAACTAGCAACAAATCTGCTCCGTAGATTTGGCAAGTCGTTGCTCTCCGGCACTGCAGAAAGCTTTCCAGAGCTCACCTCCCTTCCCTGAACGTGGGACAGCGTGGGCTGGTGGGTGGTCCAGTGGGCTGGGGCTCAGCACACCCGGGTTCTACTCCCAGTTCTGCAGTAAGACCTTGGGCAAGTCACTTCCCCCTCTGTGCCTCAGTTTCCCTCCCATGCCTTGTCTCGTCTAGTTAGCTCGTGAGTTCTCTGGGGCAGGGACTGGCTCTCACTGTGTGTGTGCAGCACCGGGCACAAGGGGGCCTGATCTCAGGTGGTGTCCCTGGGTGCTAATGCTGATGGAGCCTTTCAGTGCACTGGCGCGTGACACTGGGGCACTGACCACAGGCCCTGCACTGCGCTCCCCGGCTGGAGCCCTGCACACCATCAAGTGTCCGCAGTAGGACGACCTGGCTGCCGAGCCCACATGTTGCAGGCCCTGCGCTTTGCTCCCCAGTCGGAGCCTTGCAAGAGCTTGGAGCCCGGCTGGCATTTCCCCACGTTGTCTCCCCAGGAGCTGATTCATCACGAGTCCGTCGACTCCCTGACCGACATGGTGCGTCAGCAAGCGATGCTCGCCATCATGGAGCTGAGGTACCCAGCCTGCCCGGCCCAGCCCCAGCCAGTGCTGTGTGCAGCCAGACACGCCAGCCTCTTGGCATCGCCAGTTCTCCAGGGCATTCCCCCCTCTGCTCCTCCCCCATCTTCTGATTCCGCCGGGCACGTGGCACCAGGTGATGGTGCTGGTGCATGTGGGCTGGCACCAGTGGGTAGGTGGTGGAGGCGCCTGGCGACCTCTCCACGTGGCCTTATGAAGATGTGGGGGAGGGAGCGAGGGGGTTAGGACCGGTTCCCTCTGGGACCCCGCAGGCGATGGCTCTGGGGGGAGAGGGGCAGTTGGGTGCTGCTGGAGCGGAGCAACCGAAGTCACTGCCAGTTGTGCCAGCTGCGTCACACCGGCAGCTCAGCAACCCCCTGTGGCTGAGAGGCTGGGCAGGCTGAGCCCTGGCATGTGGCACTGCCTGTGCCATGGGGGGCTCTCTCTCAGTGCCGCTGGCGCCCTGCTCTGAGCTTCCCAGAAGCCTGCCCATCAGGCATCCAGAGGGTGGCGGATGCTGCGGGCTGGAGCTGGGCTCTCGCTGTTGGCTCAATAGGTTCCCCAGGAATGGGAGGGGGAGGCGGGGCAGGCGCTGGAGTGGCTCTCCCCACAGGGCACTGGCTTCCTGACAGCGTGGCAGGTGACAACATTGGCCACGATCCCATCTCTGCTGGGGCGGAGGGGGGGGATTTGGGTCAGCAGTGGGCGTAGCTGTTCCTGACTGGCTGCCGCCTGCCACGAGGGGCACGGCTCTGTCCTGCAGGGGGCAGCTCAAGTAGTCACCTGGCACCTCATTGTATGTGCTGGGGCCATACTCTGGCAGTGGGGGTGAAGGGGTTAATGCTGTCTGGGCTGTCCCCACCTTCCTGCCCCCCTGCACACAGCTGTGTGCCCTGTCCAGCAGGCTGAGCGCTCTTGGCAGGGGGCAGGGCTTGGATCCCTGCCTGGATTCTGCCCTGCTGCGGGCTGATGCAGCATCTCTCTGCTGGCCCGGACTGTGCAGCCGCAGTGCAGATGGCTGTGGTGGGAGGGTCTCTTTGCCCCCAGCGGGGCAGGACTGGCAGACTCCTCTGCACTGTGGCCGCTGGGTTCAGAGGCGCTTTGGTGCCAGCAGGCTCTAGTCTCCCGTCCATGCCGTTGGCGGGATGTCGTTTCTCGGCGAAGCGCAGCGCTCTCTGCACAGTTGGTGAGTCCTGGTGGGGTCACAGCAGACAGCTGCAGGCTACACTAAGTCCCTGCCTGCTGGTATGAGAGAAGGCAGCACCAGCTCCCTCCATCGCCCCCTGGCCTGTTCTCATCTGCCACCCCCCAGCTGGAGCCCCCCCAGGTGTTTCCATGTTCTGGGAGCCTGAGGCCAACATTAGCGCATCGGTCCCGCGTCAGCCCTCCAATCCGCACGTGTCTCTTCTCTTAAGAAAGTGAAGCCACCGCTGCGGGGCCTGGAACAATCCAGCCTGCTCGCCACCTGCTTCTCCAGCATCTTCTCCCTGCCTCAGCAGAGACTATGCAGGGCATGGAGGATGCTCTGTACACCAAGGTAAGCCCCAAACCGAGTGGGAATCCTGCCAGTTCCTCGTGTACCTGTTCCCAGGGTTACCTGGCACTGGCATGAGAGTGTAATGATCACAGCTCTTCGGCAGGACTTCAGCTCAGGACCTGCAGCACCAAAGCACAGGCTCCACCGCCGCAGATAAAGGAGTAATTCCCTCATAGGGTAGCAGTAGTAGGCATTTATCCTTCACATGCACTGGCAATTAGTGCGGAACAGACACTCCCTTCACAAGCACATTCATCCCCAGTGCGTGGCTGGGGGCACAGGCCTGCGATCGGTGGCTTCAGACGCACACAGGCCAGGGGAACCGAAGCTTGGCTGGAAATCTCCCCTCCAAATGCAGAGTCCTTTCTGACTCTTCCAGTGAGTTAAACTGCGTGTGGCCTCCCTGGGGAGACAAAGGCAGGTGGGGCCCTGTTGCCAGGAGGAGTTTGCAGTAGGTCCCTGCGGGCACAAGTGAGTGGGTGAGCTGGAATACCAGGGGCTGCCGTGGCCTGGGGGGTGTCACACGCCAGGGCATTGGTTCATCGCCTGGCTGGGTAACGCCACTTGCTCTGGCTTCTCCTCTGCTCTGCACGCAGACTCTGAGAGCCATGGATGAGATACTGAAGGCCTTGATGTGTGAGGATGAGAAGCCCGACCTTGTGGAGCTGCAGAACATCTGGAGGCATGGGGGCAGGAAGGGGCCTAGTGCTGTAGCTGGGGTGGGGCTCAGGGACCAAAGCTCCATTTAATCCCAAGCATGGGACACCCCCACCCCCACCCAGTGCCTTCTGCTCCTCAGAGCACGTTCTATACAAAGGTTCTTGGGCTGGAGGGCCAAGTGCCCCCGCTATATCTGAGAGACGTCTGCATGGGGTGGGGGTGGAGGAGTGCAGGATCTGCCCTGTTCTCCACTGAGCCCCCATCTGACCCTGGCATTCATTTGTGTTCACCATGGGCCCCACCAACCTGGCCAGAGTCCAGAGCTAGATTCCCTCAACGTTCTAGTTCTGGGGCCACAGGAAGTAGATTCTGTGGGTGGTTTGTGCTCCAAAAAGAGGGAAATGTCCTTGACAGAGATTCGGTCTCCTCGATCCCAGAGCCTGGGAAGAGGGAACACAGAAGTGCAGGGCTGGAAGGGATCTCAAGAGGTCATCTACTCCAACCCCTGCACTGAGGCAGGGCCAAGCATTCCTAGACTGTCCCTGATAAGTGTTTTTCCAGCCTGTTTTTTAAAACCTCCATGATGGGGAGTCCACCACTTCCCCAGGTCACCTGTTCCAGTCCTTAGCCACCCTTAGAGTTTTTCCTAATATCTAACCTAAATCTCCCTTGCTGCAGATTAAGCCCATTACTTCTTGTCCTACCTTCAGGGGACATGGAGAAAAACTGGTCATCATCCTCTGTATAACAGCCCTTAACGTATTTGAAGACTGTTACAGGTGCCCCCTCCGTCTTCTCAAGACGAAATATGCCTAATTCATTCAACCTTTCTTCATAGGTCAGGTGTTCTAAACCGCTGATCACTTTGCCTCGCTCCTCTGGACTGGCTCCAGTTTGTTCACATCTTGCTTAAAGCGTGGTGCCCAGAACTGGATACAGTGCTCCAAGCTAGTACACCTGAGAATGACATTTCCCTTTTTCACAACAGCATCACACTGTTGATTCATATTCAGTGTGAGACCCATGATAACCCCCAGACTCGTTTCTGCAGTACTGCCACCTAGCCACTTATCCCCCACTTCGTTTTTATGCATTTGATTTTTCCTTCCTAAGTGTGTTATGTCACATTTGTTTTGACTGAATTTCATCTTGTTGACTTCAGACCAACTCTCCAATTTAGCAAGCTCATTTTGGAGGACAGGTTAGAATTCAAAGTGCTTGCAACCCTTCCCAGCTTGGTGTCATCCGCAAACTTTACAAGCATACTCTCCTCTCCGTTAACCAAGTTCTTAATGAAAATATTGACTAGTACTGGACCCAAGCACACCTCTGGGGGACCCCACTTGAGACACCCTGCCAGTGTGCCTCGTAGTCAGTGATAACTCCTCTTTGTAGTATGGTCTTTCCATCAGTTGTGCGCCCACCTTATAGTAATCTCATCTGGATCATACTGGCTTAGTTTGCTTATGAGAATGTCTTGTGGAATGTGTCAAAAGCCTTACGAAACTTCATATACATCATCATATACTGCCTGCCTCCATCCACTAGGCAAGTAACCCTGTCAAAGAAGGAAATTAGATTTGTTTGGCACGATTTGTTCTGGACAAATCCATGGTGCTCTTCCTTATCACCCTATTAACTCCTCTAGGTTCTTACAAACTGTTTAATAATTTGTTCAGCATCTTTCTGGGTACCAAAGTTAGGCTGACCGGTCTATAATTCCTCGGGGCCTCCTCGTTCCCCTTTCTGAAGATAAGTTCTGTGTCTGCCCTTCTCCGGTCCTCTGGGACCTCAGCCCTCCTAATGGTTCAGAGAGTGGTTTGCCTAGCTCCATCTAGGGTGAATATCATGAGGCTCTGCCAATTTGAATTCATCTAACTGACCTAAATTGTCTTTTACCTGTTCTCTCCCTAGTCTGGCCTGTATTCCTTCCCCCTTGTTGTTAATATTGTGTTAAGCATCTAGTCACCATTAATGCCTTTTTTGCTTCAGGTTTCACTAAAAAGGTTAAACACCTTAGCTTTGTCTCTGTCCTCCATTATTTTCTCTCCTTCCCTGCTGAGTAGTGACCGCACACTTTCCTTTGTCTTTCTCTTGCTCCGAATGTATTTATAGAGCTGCTTCTGATTGTCTTATGTCCCTTGCCAGTTAGAACTCATTTTTGCCTTAGCCTTTCTGATTTTCTCCCTATGTGCTTGTGCTATTTTTTTTGGTACTTCTCCTTAGCAATTTCTCCCAATTTGTTTCTCTCAGATCCTGCTCCCCTGGACCGCATCCAAGGAGGTGTATGGGCGGCTGAGGGCAGTGGTAAGGATCACCTGGCTGATGAAATTCATGGGTTGTCAACACAAATTCAAGGTGAGCAGCCTGTGACCCTGGCCGCCTCCTAACTGCACTGAGCAGCCTCGCGGTGCAGCGCTCCCTGGCAGGGAAAATCCGGGCCTAGAATAGTGACTCAGCAAGATCCTCGGTAGGAGTTCAATCTACCGAGCACTGATGTCGATGGGTCTGTCCTCTGACTCCAGTGGGCTTTGGGTCGCGTCCCATAATTCTGTCTCCAAGGACTCTCCCCGCTGTTCCCCTAGGACCAAAGTCTGCTCTGCAGGGTCAGTGCATTTACACAAGATGGCCCTGAGAGCCGCCTCTGAACCCAGGTGTCCACCCCCTTTGTCAGTCGCCCCCGGGATGCTTTGGCATCAGCTCCTGCCAGGCTCCCAGATGAACGCCCCCTGCTCTGGGTGCTCAGGGCCATTTAGCTGCTCCAGCTGCTCCATCCCCACTGTGTCAGGGCCTCCCCTCTGGCAGCTGGAGCGGGGCGCTTGGATGATGTGCCCCCAGAGGCTGGGGCAGCAGAGCAGAAGGAGGGAGGTGGGAGGGGACAAAGTGAAAGAGATGGAAGGGGCCAAAGGAGCCAGAGCACTGGGGAGTGGGTGGGGAGAGGCTGTGCAGGCCTGAGGAGAGGAGGGCAAGGGGCTTGGTGTGAGGTGGGGAAGAGCAGGGAGCCAGCGCAGGGGCTGCAGGAGGGGCAAGGGAATGTCTGGCAGGAGGGGGATGGGAGAGGACAAGGGTGCAGGAGAGAGCCAGCAGGCTGGGGATGGCACAGAAAGAGGGGGGGTTTGGGGAGCTCCAGGATGGAGTGAGAGAGGAGGGACGCAGAGCAGAGGAGTCCAAGGTGACCCCAAGCTCCTGGGCCTGAGGTTAGAGAAGGGAGGGGGATGGGAGAAGGGGCTGGGATTAGGCGCTTGCCCTTGAGATGGAGACTGGAAGTTAGTTCATTCGTTACCCGGGTCCCCACTCAGGAGCAACATTTGCTGACTTTGCTGCCCAGATTTCCCCATCCCTGCTGAGCTTTCCTCAGCTCCTGGTGATGGGCCCCAGGGCTGCTCCTGCTCTCATTGTCCCCAGTCTCTCTGCGCTGAGCTCTGCCTCCCTGGGTTCTAACCCATTGCCAGTGCAATGCCAGGGGGACAAGCTGCGCTAGGCCTAGGGTTGACTTAACTATTAATTTTGTGAGACAATTGAAATAAGCAGGTTTTTGTTTTATCTAACTAAATGTAAAAATGTTTATTCTAGGTTGTTTGCTACTATACTATGATCCCCCTTACTCTCTTAATGCCCCACAAATGTGCCTGTATTCATCACAAATGTTGGAGAGAATGCATTAATAGTAACATGTTTCTTATTTTAGGAAACTCCGTGATACAGCCTTCAACCAAGTGTCCCCGAATGGTGAAATTATTGAAAGGCCCTGGCTCATATACTCACTATCACCTGTCTGTGTCTTCTGGTTTGTGTGCAAATTCTTTTCTCTGAACAGCACATCTGCACTAGCTAAGAGAGGATTTGATTCAAGGGATCACATTGGCAGACTTGCCGCCACACAGGCCTTGGAGAGATGAGCTGCGAAACCCCCACAAAGTGCGGCCCCTGGCACACAGCTCTGTAGCACTGGGACCCCGTACCCGTGAGCGCAATCCAGCAGGGCCCTGGGCCAGCCCCACCCTCTCCCACTGCCGTGCTCTGGCAGTCCAGGGCACAGTTCACAACTTAGCACTGACCAGCTGCAGGGATCCTGGCGGGCCCTGGTATGGTTTTAACAGCATTTTCAATGTTCGGGAAAAGCGAGATATGTGCAATAGGCAACGTAGTTCCATCTGGGCACCAGCCAGCTCCTGTGCCCCAGAGAGCTCCCACAGCTCACACTGAACCAGGGACAAAGGGGGGCAGGAGGTTGGCAGAGAAGGTACCAGCCTTCCTGCCGCTCTCCCGCCTTCTGCTCCTGCCCCTTCACGGTGGTGTCTGAGCAACTCCTGCTGCTCACGAGTCTGCCCGCCCTAGCTCCCCCACCCCACTAGCCTCGCCCACCTGGGAACTGCCATGGCCCGATATTCCTGGGGGAAGGGATCAGGGTAATTTCCCTGGGCAGGAAGAATCCTGAGTGGTTGGATCCAGCCTGTCTGCTGTGCAGATTGTGAACTAGCAGAAGGAGAGGCGGAAGTGACCCAGGGGAGGCCGTTTGGCCTGCGGGATGGGGTGCTGGCCTGGGCATCTGGAGACCTGGGTTTTAATCCTGCCTGTACTGCTGACTGGCTGGGTGACTTTGAGCACATCCATTTGCTTGTTTCCCTGCTGGCTGCCTTGACTAGTTAGAATCTGAGCACTATGGCCCAGGGATTGTCTGCAGCACCTGGTGCAACAGGGCCCTGATCTCAGCTGGCATCTGTAGTAGGGTTACCATACATCCTCTTTTTCCCGGACATGTCCGGCTTTTCGGCACTCAAACCCCCGTCCGGGGGGAATTGCCAAAAAGCCGAACATGTCCGGGAAAATGGCGGCTCTGTTTAAGAGCCGAGCTGCCCGAGCGCTATGGGCTTCAGGCAGCCCCCTTGCCT
>NW_020664542.1:2393176-2406030 GCF_002925995.2 Terrapene triunguis | reverse complement strand
CGCCGCTCTCCCCCCGGCGGCCGGGGGGAGGGCGGCCAGAGCGCCAGGGGGGACTCGGCTCTCCCCCGCGGCGGCCAGAGCGCCGGGGGCAGGGCGGCCGGAGCCCTGGGGGGAGGGCGGCGAGCCCCGGCTGGGGCTTGGCTCTCCCCCCCCCGGTGGCCAGAGCGCCGCGCCGCCGCCCCCCTCCAGGTGCCGCCCCAAGCACCAGCTTGGGTGCTTGGTGCCTGGAGCCGGCCCTGCTTCTATCAAAGGGTGTCACAGAATGGATTGGGCCCTTTAATGGGAAACTGGTCCAGCTCATCTGTGCCTCATGAACAGCCTCTCAATAGGCCTGAGAGAGGGCAGCTGTGCTGTTTGAAGAGCCAGCATGGCTGAGAGGAAGCTGTGCTATAGTGAAGCTGCAGAGGGGAAGAAGGCTCTGTACAGAGCTGGAGGCTGCAGGTGAGTTTGAGACCGCAGGGACCAAAAGACTCCAGCCAGGTAGGGCTGGGAGTGGCCCAGGGGCATGGGAGGATCCTGTCCTGGGAGGAGCACAGGCACGGAGTGTTTTGAATTGTATGTAACTAAACTAGACCCTGAAGTTAAATGTTCTAAGGACTCTGGATAGGTGGAGCTCTAAAGAAGGGAAACCGAGGCAGGATGCTGGCGAGCTGCCCTGGCCTTGAGGGGGCACTCAGGTGGTGGCTGCCTGTTAGTGTGTTAGTGCTTAGACCACTGACTGTAAAGATGAGTTTCCTGAACTGGTTTTATTCCCCTGCCTCAGCTCATCCCCAGCTCAGTTTCTAGCTTCTGTCTGGTATCGCCAAGCTGAGCTGTCTCCGATGCTTCAAGCAGCCACTGCAGTGAAGACACTGGAATTGGCCCTTAGCTGGTAACTCTGCCAACGCACTAAGTGGAATTGAATCCAACTCGATTCTCCCTGGCAGCAAGAATCATGATGTTGCCCGAGATGTAGGGGAACTGAATGCGCCTGAATCCACCAAAAGTAGCCCCCACTCCCAAAGTCCTTCCTATGCTGATCCCCTTCAGCAGCATCTCTGAGGCTGTTATAATAAAACCTCTCCCACACACACTGTTTGCATCATAGAGTAGGTTGAAAACTAAGCCGGCTCCTGTAACATTGAGCAATGAATCACAGTGGCCAAGTAACCTGGCAGCCTTAGTGTTGATGGAGGAAAGAGAACCTGTGTTGGAGGAAAAGGCAGCTAATAGAAAAGGATCCAAGGTTCTGCTGCCAGCATCTATCCAACACCATGACAACCCTCTCTCATCTTGGCTCATGAGGTTCACAGCAGGAGATCTGGTGCCAGATCTGAGCATGTCTATGCAGGGGAGGGCTGGGAGTGAACTTATGGCACATTGAACTTCCAATGCCCCTTGGGGAAGATCTGCACGCTGGCCACCCATGTACAATGCATCCACTTCCCACGTGGCTATGGATGCCTCACAGAGGTCTGGATAACAGGCAGCTGCTTAAGGGCAACTGGTTCTTGCTCCTTGATATGCTATGATGAAGCCAAGAGCGGTCTGGGTTCTGGCCAGGGCTGGATCACTCTGGTCCCTGCCCACAGGCTGGTCTGGGGGCAGCACGGCACTGGGCTGTTCA
The DNA here is from genome assembly GCF_002925995.2 of Terrapene triunguis. Lineage (NCBI taxonomy): Eukaryota > Metazoa > Chordata > Testudines > Emydidae > Terrapene > Terrapene triunguis. The sequence goes on along the minus strand of NW_020664542.1, from coordinate 2,404,424 downwards.
GAGAAGGCAAACAGAGTTTCTAGAATGATTTCCAAGGTAGGTTGAAAAGTGCCCCGCCCCACAACCAATAATGAAAAATGTATTGGCATTTTTAAATCAAAAATTAATTTCTGACAAATAAACCTGTAATCCAGTGTTTGATGTTGGGGGGGGGGGGCAAAGCAGGGGATTTTTTCCATAGACAATTGCTACATCATCAATAATATTCATTGAACACTTCTGCCTTTTCTGCATTATTGATAATTCTTCCATTTCCATCTAGTAATGGACCAATACCATTGTCCGCATTTTGTTTCTTTCTAATATATTTTAAAAACTCCTTATTGTCCTTAACTCTGCTGGCCATAGAGTTCTTCTTGTGTCCCTTGGCTTCCCTTATCAATTTTCTACAATTCCTAGTTTCTGATTTATATTTGGAAAACCGTTTCCAGAAAGTAGTTATCAGTGGGTCACAGTCATGCTGGAAGGGCATAACGAGTGGGATCCTGCAGGCATCAGTTCCGGGTCTGGTTCTGTTCAATATCTTAGTCAATGATTTAGATAATGGCACAGAGAGAACACTTATAAATGTTATCGGGACGTCTGGTCACGCTAGTCAACAGTGTGACACTTGCAAAAAAAAGCAAACATCATTCTGGGATGTATTAGTAGGAGTGTTTGTAAGCAAGACACAAAAAGTAATTCTTCCGCTCTACTCCGCGCTGATTAGGCCTCAACTGGAGTATTGTGTCCAGTTCTGGGCGCTACATTTCAGGAAAGATGTGGACAAATTGGAGAAAGTCCAGAGAAAAGCAACCAAAATGATAAAAGGTCTAGAAAACATGACCTATAAGGGAAGATTGAAAAAATTGGGTTTGTTTAGTCTGGAGAAGAGAAGACTGAGAGGGGACATGATAACACTTTTCAAGTACATAAACGGTTGTTACAAGGAGGAGGGAGAAAAATTATTCTTAACCGCTGAGGATAGGACAAGAAGCAACAGGCTTAAATTGCAGCAAGGGAGGTTTAGGTTCCTGTCAGAGTGGTTAAGCACTGGAATAAATTGCCTAGGGAGGTAGGGGAATCTCCATCTTGGAGATTTTTAAGAACAAGTTAGACAAATACCTGTCAGGGATGGTCTGATAATACTTAGTCCTGCCATCAGGGGACTGGACTATACGACCTCTTGAGGTCCCTTCCAGTTGTATGATTCTGTGATTTCTTACTATCAACTTCCCCTTTCTTCCATTTGTTGTTTCTTTTTTACAGCTGCCTTCACTTACCCTCTATACCAGGTTGTTTTTTTTAAACAGCACAGCCTTCTTTCTTAGTTGTGGGATTGTGGTTTTTGGGGCATCTAGTAAAGTGTCCTTAAATGATTCCCAATTATCATTCACATTTTTCTGATTAAATCCTTCCTCCCAGCTGATTTAGCTCATAATTGTTTTCAGTTTTGTGAAACTGACCCTATTAAAGCACCAAGTATATATATCACTGGTCTGGATTTTATTCTGCTTGTACATTATAAATGTGAACAAGTCTTGATCACTTGTACCTAAGCTACCATTAACTTTTAGTTCTGTGATCAGTTCCTCTTTATCTGTTAGGACAAGGTCTAATATAGAGTTCCCAGTGTTGGCTGCAACACTTTTTGAGTTAGGAAATTGTCCTCTATAATGTTTAGAAATTCCAAGAATGTTTTAGTACTGACAGCATGAGACCTCCAGCAGATGTCACTCAAATTGAAGTCCCCATGGTCTCTCAGGTTTTTTTCCCTACACATTATAGATAGGTGTGGAAAGAGGTGGTCATCCTGTTCCCTGGTGTGATCTGATGATCTGTAGCAGACACCAACTAGTACCCCATCTTGGGCTTTCTCTGTTAGAACATTGACCCATAAGCATTCAAGATCATTTTCTTCCCAGTGATCAGTGACTTGGAAACAGATAATGCCATTTTTGACATAGAATGCCACCACCCCCCACCGCTTTTGCCCACTCGATCCTTCCTAAAGAGGTTATAACAATTGGTTTTAACATTAGTCGTGTGAATCATCCCACCAGGTTTCAGTAATACTAACTAGATGGAATTTATGCTCATAAATGAGCAAGTCCAATTCCTCTTGTGTGTTACACTGCTGCTAGAAGCCTGGGTATCGGCAATTCAAGAATTTATTCTCTTTTGCCCTTTGGTGCCTTTATTCATTTTGTTCTCAACATCTTGATTTTTGTGCTGAGTGCTCATATCTTCACTCTTTTTACCCTCCCCTTTTGCTATTAATTTAACCCCGTCCTGACTATTCTAGCCACAGGAGGGTGAGGGGGAAAGAATAGAAGGGCAAATAAGAATGGGAAGGGGCCGGGATGGGGGAGGTGGGGGCGAGTGTTCTGGGGAGGGGCAGCGGGAGGAGAAGGAGAGAGGTGTGGGTCTGCAGTCTGAGGCCAGCCCTCCCCTCACTCTGCGGTGCTGCTAAGCCCCTGATGGAGATGCCAAGGCTTCTGTGCAATCTCCAGGCGCCCTGTGGTGCTTTGCCCCTGCCTGTGCTGGGGCGGGGGGATGAGTTGCTGGGGTTTGTATTTGCTGGTTGTCAGGAAAACAAGGGAGGTGCCGTCCTCACGACTAAACCCAGGAGGTCTGTTCAAGGTCCACTCTATCAACAAAGCATCTCTGTGGAGAAGCGAAGGCCAGGGAAGAGCCCTGGACGGGTCTTGAGGGGTGGAGACCAGGAGCCCGAGGGTAAATGGAGAGGAGGGGTCCTAACCAGGACTGGAGAGGACAGTGCTGGAGACACCGGCTTGCTGGGAGGTGACTGGGAAAGACAGAGTGAGGGGGGAGCTGTGCTGAAGAACCAGCAGGCGGTGGGGCTAGGTTTGGTTTGGAGAAGCCCCATCCAGCATGGAGAAGCCCCCTCCGGAATGGGTTAATAGCTTGCCAGGGAGAGGGCCGTGAGCCCGAATTCAGAATAAACCACACATGAAATGGGTCTAGTGAATGAATCCCCAGCGACGTCACGAAACCAACATGTGATCCGGAAACAGCCAGTGCTGGAGTGGCAAAGTGGGTCAGGATTCAGCGGCATTGGCAGAGCAATGCCGGGAGCTCAGCTCTGCACGAGGAGGAAGTGCTGGAGGGCAGGATGCTCACAGGAGGGGAGCCAGTAGAGCTGTGTGTGAGGGTCATGGCATTGTGGGAGGGGAGGGATACGGGGGAGGGGGGGGGGAGGTGTCTGCCGTGCAGAGCTGGGCAGGGATTTCCAGAGCTGGGTTAGTCAGGGTGCTGACAATGAGGGTGGAGGTGCCTGGAGAGAGCTGGGAGAGGGTCTGCTCTGAAGCTGTTGTAGCCTAGGATTGCTGTGCATCGGCAGGAACCTGCAGGGTTGATGATTTCCCTATGCAAGAGACCAAAGAGCAGCAGGCGTGGTCCCTGTGTCACACGTCAGACGAGATTATTATGATTCACTCCCTCTGGGTCCAGTTACCAAGAGAGCGAGTCCAGAGCTGGGGAGATCAAAGTCTTCAGTCGAAGCTGTAGATTGTCCAAGCTGCAGCTCTTGGCCCCTTTCTCTTCCCCTGACTTTCTCCAGGAGAGAATGCCCCTGTGATCGCCCACTGGAGAACGGGTAGGAGCCATCGCCCCGACAACCTGCCAGGTAACCGACTTGCAGTATCCCCTAGACGCCAGCTTCCGGCACCAGGTGCTGCTCCAAGCCCTTAGCGAGGGAGGAGTAAGCAGCAGGCAGGTCCAGGTTGATGATGCCTCCCCAGGGAGAAGACTTTGTGAGGAGCAGCTAATTGTTTGGAGAAAGGCCCCTGCTCTCTGGGTCCGGCTGACAGGCCGTGGTGTGCTGTGACGTGTGGCTCTGGAAGGGGATAGATATGAGCTGGGGTTAACCAGTAGCAACTCAGACACATGGTTACTAAGGGGAATCTCCCTCTCAAACCAGGCAAGTTGCCCTCCCTCCAGCATTTCAAGCCCTGCAGGGAAAATGCCTGATCTGGGGCTTCTTAACAGCAAGATGGCTGGCAGGGCCGTGACGCCGCCAACTTCCTGGTGCTCCTTGCTAGAACCAGGGCTGTGGGGAGGCAGCTGGCCAGGAAGGGTTTGGATTGATCGCAGCGCTTGTCTGATAAGTGGCATCGGTGGCTGTGAGGAGACTGAACGGGCGAGAATGGAGGCCTGATTAGCCACGGGGCTCAGTAGAGACCAAGTTTTTGTGACAAAAGGAGCACAGGGATTGCCACATGGGATCAGAGCAGAGGCCTATCTAGCCTAGTGTCCTGGCTCTGGCACTGCCCAGCGCCAGCTACTTCAGAAGAAGGTGCAAGAAACCCCCTTCCCCAGTGGACAGTTGTGAAATAACCTGACCCCGTTAGTTAAAAGGTAGCTCGCGCCCTGAAGCAGGAGAGGTTATAGTCCTTCCAAACATCCTGGGGATCTATTTTCAGGAGGGGAGGCATTTGGGGTAATTCGGGGAGCTGGCCTAACATTGTCCCCTCCCCTTCTGGGCAGATCCAGCCCATTGTGGAGCAGGTAAGAGTTCGAGGAGCAGAGGCTGGAGAAGAAGACAGGGACTGAGTTTAGCTGAAGCCCTTTAGCGAAGGCTAAATCATTAGCTCTCCTCCCTGGGCTCCCCCACTGGATAATGATGGCTCCAGCCTCCAACCCTCCCGGAGTCTCCAAACCCTACTCTTTGGAAGCCCCTTGTTCCCTGCAGAGGGCTGCATGGCTGGGCAGGATCAGGGTGTGCCCCTATACTGAGGGAGGGCAGGGCAGCGTCAGTGACTGGTGTGCATTGGAGCCGAGGGGGCAGAGGTGGGGGATGGGAGCCCTGCCTGCCCCTGCCCGAGCCCTGCCTCTCCCCCTGCGCAGGGCTGGCATCACCGCCATGCACGTTCCTCCGCACCCCACTCTCTTTTGACAAGAGTGGGCATTTGGCCCATTTGCTCTTGCCAGCTGATCAGCTTTGCAAGAGCAATCTGGACAAATGCCCACTCTTGCCAGAAAAGTCAGGACGGCTGGGACAGGACTTAAAAAAGGGACTGTCCTGGCGAAAATGGGACATATGTTTCTCCTACTACTGTGGCCCTGCATCCTTTCAGCTCCCTCTACCCTGCTGTCCTGCAGCTGATCCCATCCTCTGGGTGTGGGCTCTGAAGTTTCTATTTTGCAGGGCCTGCTCTCTGGGCCGACCATGATGGAGCACTTTGGCTACGGGACCGAGTCTCAGTACAAGTGAGTGCCCATCTCTCTTAGGGCTCTGGGGGTGCCCCCTACCCTGCTCCCCCACCCCACAGGCACACAGTACAATCAATGCTCCATCTGACAGCTGCTTCTCTGACCATCCCCAGGGCTCTTGGGCAGAGCAGCCAACCTGAGGGACAGGGGGCATCTTCCAAGCAGGGCCCAGGCACTGCTCTCTCTGCATCTCCCCATCTGGGTGGGGAGGCACCCTCTGAGATTCCTCACGGGCCGGTGGGGGACAGGCAAAGGCCAACTGTCATCAAACCCTACTCGCCCGGCTCTGCTGCACAACCTGGCATGTGCCAGCAGGTCCCTGCACTGGGGAGCAAGGGCCCAAGCTCGCGGGGAGGGAGGAGGGTCCTTGGGATCTTATGCACCAGGTGTCTGTATGTCTGTCCTCTCTGCAGTGAGTTCAGCAATGGCAGCCCAGACTTCATCAGAGCCAACAGCACGTCCAGGCCCAGCAGCAAAGCCATTTACCGTAAGACCAGCGTCCCCCTCCCTTCAGCCTACCCCTCCCCTTCCCCTCCCTCATGTCTCCGCACCTGCCGCCCAGGAGTGCAAGTAGGGTGGTACGCTCCAGTACGCAGTACCGGCAAGAGATTTTTAGTGGGTACGGGGCACCGGAAAGACTTGGGGAGGCTGGCCCCGCCCCTCTGGAGTAGGGGTGGAGCTGCACTCTGCTCCTTAAAGGAGCAGAACGCTGCTAGGGAGGGCATTCATTCATTCGTTATATGGGTTTAACAGCACAATACATGTGCTAACAAACATAAACAAAGGCTTTGTTTAAGTTTGTTAGCATATGTATTGTGCTGTTAAGTTGGTCAGGAGTCCTCAAGAGGGCAGGGATGGGGGGAACAGAAGGTGTTTAGACATGTTTTTGATTCCTGCTCCAGCCTCTGGACTATGAACATATACTGATGGGAGCATTCTAACCAAGGGACTGAGGACTTTAAGGTAGTCTGGAGCCTTCATATTTCCTTGATCCTTTGCAGATGGACTTATGCGTTGGTTATGGTCCAAAGACTGTTCTAACCTCATTGATTGCTGATTTCTCCCTTGTAATGGACAAAGATCAGATATCTGCTGCCTTTCTCACATGAGTCAGCAGCCTTTGATACCTATGGTATAAGCAACATAGCCATTGCTTGAGTGGTTTTGTTCTTTCCTCTCCAGATGTCAAAGCCTGTTCCCATTGAACTCAATAGCAAAACTTCTTTTGATTTCAATGGGAATAGGATTTGGCCCCAAGAGATCAGAGAATGTGATTTTGATCAATTGCTTATCTGCCCAGAGACAGTTCTCATGCATGTTCTGCCAGGCTGATTTTGATTCCCCCTCCTGTATGTCATGCTGAGGAAAATAATAAAACAAGGTGGGCTGGAGTTCTATCAAGATGCACATGGCACACACAGGTCTGTGCCTCTTTCCCATCAAACCCAAATGGTGCAGCATCTTTGCTTTCCTGGTGCCAGGCGGGGAGCAATACTTAGGCCTTGTCTACACTGCCACTTTACAGCACTGAAATGTTCTCGCTCGGGGTGTGAACCGCTCCCCCCCAAAGTGCTGCAAGTTTCAGCGTTGTAACATGCCAGTGTAGACAGCGCTGGGAGCTACTCCCCTCGTGGGGGTGGGTTTTTTACAGCGTTGGGAGAGCTCTCTCCCAGTGCTATGCCACGACTACACAGCCACGTTAAAGCGCTGCCGCAGCAGCGCTTTAACGTTGGTAGTGAACATACCCTTAGATAAAGCCAAGCTGGCAGAAGCTTAGTTTGGACATAAGGAAGACACTGATAGTGTGTTAAGGGAAAGTGGGGTGATTGTCCTTCCTATCCTTCTTTCATTTAAGAAGTTTTCAATGTGGGGTGCTGCTGGATCCTCAATGACACCTGGAAGAACAGGTGGCACCAGGGGCCCAAAGCATCATTTTGTTGTAAAATTTTAGACAGGTAAGGGGGGGCGTCAGAGGGGCCGGGGAGAGTGTGGGGGCCCCGGGTTGGGGGTGGGGTGGAGTCATATGGGGAGGTCACGTGCCCTCCCTTGTGTCCCTCCCATGAGTGCAGCACTGGCAAGAAATGATTTCTACTTGCACCACTGCTCCCGTTAGCCAGCCCCTTCTTCTGCCCAGATTTCTGCCTCTCCCTTTCATTCCTCTTGCCCTTCTCCGCCTGCAGGCCAGCGCAAAGATTACACCCTCTCCACGCTGAAGCAGCAAAGAGACTTCCAGCACCGCGTGGAGGTAGGAGAAGCCCAAGTGGCCTGTTTTCCCTCCCTGGAGAAAATGCCCTGTGCACACCCACTCATCAGAGCACGACCAGCTGCCCCCACGCTGTCATCTCACCCCAGTGGGGAGGGGCCTTCCCAGCATGCTCCGGTGCGCCAGGATGGGCGATGCTGGTGCACACTGCTTCCTCTGGGCTTTCACCCTGGCTGGGTTCCCCACTGATTGCAGACGAGACGTCCCCGCCTTGTGCTCTGCACTGGCCAGTACCACCCACCGCCACCTTGCTCAGCCATGTCACGCGGGGCCCCGTCCCAGGTTGCGTGGTGCCCCACGCGTCCCCTCTCCTGCTGTCAGGGGCTGGGGTGGGGGACGCTGGGGAGGGCCTGGACACTGTGCTTTGTGTCCCCAGCACCTGCTCACTGTCCACGTGGACTCCAAGGACATCCGTGGCGTGGACGACTGTGTGGCACGGCTGAAGATGATGGATGCGCAGGGACGGGTCTGGGGACAGGACATGATCCTGCAAGTGAGGGGCCATGAGCTGCTGTTGAGCGACATCGAGACCAAGGTGCATGGGGGTCTCCCAGCCCATCTTAGCCTCCTCCCAGCAGGGCCCAGCCCCTCCCGCCCAGCATGCACTCTCTTTGGGGTCCTGGGGGAGAGCAAATCGGGGGGCTTACCCTCATCCCCTGCCATAGGGCTGGCAGGAAATGCTGCCTCCGGCCCATAGGATTCCCCACACACCCCATGTCCATGGAAGAGGAGCTTGGATCTCCAGCACAGCAGAGACACCCACTGTCCCGCTGATCTGCCCCGTCCCCCCCGCTCTTCTCCCCCCCCCCCCACTGCAGGAGGAGCTGGAGAGCTACCCCCTGGAGAGAGTCCAGGAGTGCGCTGCCGTCCTCAACCGCTGTGTCTACAATTCCCTCCTGGCCGTCACCGTGAGGGAGCAGAGCCAGCACGGGAGCAGCATCCTCCTCTTCCAGTGCGAGCAGCTGGGGGTGAGCAGCACGGGCCTGGCTACACAGTACCGCCTCGGTGGGCGGCAGCAGGTCTAAGGACGGCTTCAGGTAGCGGCTTGGCCCCCTCTGTGGAGCACGGGAATGGGAGACTTATTAGCATGGGGTGTATGTGTCACCGCAGCCCTGTACTGGATGGAATCATGATTGTGTGTCATTGTCCCCACACTGCTAGGGAGAGTCTCCTATAGCTCCAGTAGCAGTTGCTTTCAGAGCTGGATGTTCTGGGGTCTACCCCCGCTATTGGCAGCATAGGGACCGCTGCTCTCGACTGCAGGGCTGTGGAGGGGAACTCATGGTCCTGCTGTGTTCCTCTTCCCTTCCCATCAGGCAGAGCTGATGAAAGCCAACCTGGAGAAGGCCGTCAAGGAGTGGAAAGGGGAACGGGAGAGTCAGGACGTGCTCAGGTAATGGGGTGCAGAGAGCCTGTCTCCAGCAGGGTAACGTAGGTGCAACCCCCCAACCACTGTCTCCAGCTGGGGCACTTCCAGGTCTGACACAGCCCCCAACCCTGGATTCCCAGGAGCCCCCATCCCCCTCCACACACCCTGGATTTCCAGTAAGGAACCCCCGCATAAAGGTACAAAGAAAATTCCCCACCTTCTGAGGTCCCCAAGCCCACACCCCAGCTCTAGACAGGTGCCCTCAGTCCTTCCATAGAGTTGGGGTGCTCCTAGGATTGAGTCACACAGAGCCCTCGTGGATGGGATGTGTTTCCTCCACCCCGCTTCCTAGGGGTCACCAGGCATTTCTCCTCCAGTGTCCCCAGGGGGCGCAATGCAGCCCCTTCTCTGTGGCGGAAGAAGCCTCCCCTCCCAGCCCCTCTGCAGGGACAGCACTTACTGCTGCATTACTAGAAGATGCCCTCCTTGTTCCCTTTCTCAGGAGCAGTTTGGAGACCATGCTGTCCCAGCACAGCCGAGGGTCCTTCCACAGCAACCCCCCACGTACCAGCCAGGATAGGTGGGCTGGACCGCCAGAGCCAGACCCCTTTATTCCCCCCGCACCACGAGCATGGCAAAGCCAAGACCAGGTGCCCCGGAATCCCCCAGTCTCCATGGATTATGGTAAACAGGCTCTGGTATGGCAGGGAGGGGGTGGTGAGTGGAGGGGGGTTGGCGCAGAGGAGAGGCAGGCCAGGGAGGTACAGGTTTGGACTCAGGACTCATGGATTCCCTTCCCAGCTCTGCCACTGACTCTCTGTACCATGGGGCTCATGATACTGGCTCCCCTTAGCCGGGCCGCGTTCACTGATGTCTGCAGAGCGCGGGGAGGTGCTGTGGGAGGGTGCAGAGGGCAGTGGGGGGCGGGAGCTGTAAGTCTGAGCCCTGGCGGACGGGAGCGTGGAATGGAAACCCCACCACAAACCCCTGCCTGCTGTGACTGACCCCAGCCTCCTGGCTATTGCAGCGCCTGACCAGCTGCGGCCCCCAAAGCCGAGAGACAAGTGGACGGATCCCAGCTTGCAGGCGACGCAGGACTTCGACAAAGACACTGTAAGTGCTCCAGGACTGCTCCAGCTGCTTCCCTGATACCAGCTTTTCCTGAGACTGCTGCAGCCCCCGTCATCGCCCGGTGGAGCCTGCCCCAAGGATAGGCTTGGCCCCTGGTGCATCATCAGGCAAACTTGCAGTAGGACAGAGCTTGTTTGGTACTGACACGCTTCTGACCCTCCTGGGGGCTGCAGTGTCGGGCTGGGACCCACGTGGGAAGGCACTCGCCAAGTGCCCTGCCAGGCCCGAGGAGAAAGGCCTGGAGAGCAGCTGGCAGAAGAGGGAGGGGAAGTAGCAGCCAGGGGGTAGCTGGGTGGATTTTTAGCCTCTGCACTCTGCCAGCTGGCTTAGGGGACAAGTTGTGTCCCAGCCCTGCCCAGAAGGAACTGTGGGCCGGCCGGCGAGTGGAAGGGGGGATACAGCCAAAGGAGGAGCTGGGGAGATCTGGGTTTGCGGCAGGGCAGGAGCTCCACCACCTTCTGACGCCTGCCGGTCCGGTCCCAATGCAGGACTTTTCCAGCCAATATACAGCATTAGGTTCCCCATGGGCAGACCTTGCTCTGTGCTCTGGCTGCAGTGGCTAGGCCTGGGCGTTCTCCCCAGAGATAGAGGCTGGCCTAGGGCCCCACCCTGCCTCAGATACATCCCGGCTGCTTGTGTCAGCAGGAAATCCTGAACCACGTGCTGAGTGACATCGAGCTCTTCGTGGGGAAGCTGAAGGAGACGAGCGGCTCGCTGAGCAGCAAGAAGAAGTCGAAGAAGAAGGACAAGGAGAGAGGAGGTGAGGGAGGGGGAAGGGTTCGGGTGGGGGGGAAGGGGGCCTTGCACTCCTAGGAGAAGTGGGGTCAGTCTCTGCATGGCCCCCCCCAGGGGAAAGGGGACCTGGGGAGGTCTCTGAGGGGATGTCTCCACAGCCGCTGGAGTGAGCATCCCAGCCTCGGTAGGCAGACGCACTAGCTCTGCTTCGGCTAACGCACTTGAGTGGAGCCGTGTGCATGTTGCGGCATGAGCATGGCCCAGGCTGCCCACCCTGTCGCGGAGCCAGGGGGTCGGGCAGGCCTGGACTCCGTGCCCCCGCCTGTGCTGCAGCAGCCACAATGCTATTTATAGCACTGTAGCTGGAACAGAGCTAGTGTGTGTCTGTCTACCCAGGGTGGGACACTCAGTCCCAGCTGCAGTGAGTATAGACACACCCTGTGATGGGAGAGGTGGATCTGGGGGGCAGGTCTTTGGGTGGGCCCCCTGAGGAGAGGTGGATCTGGGGGGCAGGTCTCTGGGTGGGCCCCCCGGGG
>NW_020664542.1:2368354-2393166 GCF_002925995.2 Terrapene triunguis | reverse complement strand
GGGGCAGGTCTCTGGGTGGGCCCCCAGGGGAGAGGTGGATCTGGGGGCAGGTCTCTGTGGGCCTCCAGGGGAAGGAAGTGGCTAGGGTCTGTGCCCCTGGCTAGTGTATCCATATCTCCAGCCTGGAGTGGGTAGCGGAGAGCATACGGCTATTCATGACGTTGGGGCAGGCGAGGAGTTACCCCATGAACGGAGCTCTGTGCCCTTTGGCACAGCCGCTGCCCCTTCCTAATGGCTAGGTGGGGTCCCGGGGCCTGGGTGGCTCCTGCCCCGGATCAGTCCCCAGGCCTGGGCTGCCTCTCCAGGAGCCAGTTCCAGAGCTGGGGCTGGGGCCCATCTCTTGAGGCTCTCTGCTGTTCTCAGCTATTAGGAGAGGGGATGGGGAGGGAGGAGGGGCGATGGATGGCCAGATGGACAGGGCCCACTCCTGAGAGCGAAGCTACCTGCCCTGAGAGTGCGTGGGTGGGGAGGCCGATCTGTCTGTCAGCATCTGGCTGCCTGCTTGCTGCGGTGTGGGAGAGGTGGGTGTAAGGGCCCAGCTACCAGGCTGACAGCTCCCTCCCGTCTCTCCCTCTCTCTGCCTCACAGTGCTGCCCCCTGAGCCTGAGTATGAGACCTGCTTGCAGAAGATCAAATACGCCTTAAACCTGCTGGTAGGTTCGGGGCTACCGGCTGGGTGGGCAGAGCTGGCTGTGGGTCGAACAAGGGGGTGCCCATGGCAGCAGCACACAGAGCCCATTGTATCGTCCGCAGACACAGCCCGGCCCAATTAGCAGAGGGCACAAGTCCAACAGGGGAACCTATCCCCTCCCCGCAAGAGGCTGAGCACTGGGATACAATGGAGATGAGCATGATATAAATGCCTGGATGCAGAGACCCTGTGCACCCAACCCCCTGTGTCCCACTCCCCTCAGCGCCACCAGGGAATCACATTAGTTATTGAAACTAAACAGGATCAGGGACGGAGGGATCTGGGGATGGAGGGTGGGGTCACTGTGCCTATAACGCTGGGATAAATCTATGGCTACTTGGCAACCTCTTAGAGCCAGGAAACCCCTGGCACTGCTCGGGCCCTATCGCTTGAGCCGAAGAAGTTTCCATCAGCCACTATGGGACTAGTGGGATCATTGGTCTGACCTGGCACAAGCAGTGAGGGCTGGGGGACTGGTCTGGTCTTGCATGGCCGTTCCCATGGGGTTCCTCTGCTTAGGCGCTCAGAAACTTTGGTGATGAGTGTGATCTGAGAACCAATATAGAAAAGAGTAGCTGGAGCTGAGTGTGTTGTATGCCCCTGGCTGTCCCTCCTGCTGGATGCCGAGCCAGGGTGGTGGGGGTATGGTCGGGTGGTGCGTATGTAGGCTTGGCAAAATTCAGGTTTTATTGTCTCTAATTTCAATGATTCATATTGGTTTTTTTTTCTATTTTTAATTATTTTAATTGTTAAGGTTGCTGTAAAGTAAGTGGGGGGTCTGGCTGGAGTTAGGGCTAGGGCAGTGCTGGCAGTGAGGCTGCAGGGGGCTCCTCGCATGGCCAAGGGGCCCAAGACACCGGAGCGCAAGGTGCCGGAGAGGCTGCAGTCATCCTGGCCTGGAGGAGCAGAGATCCCCAGCCAGGCCTGCAAGGAGGAAGAGTCCCCAGCCGTGGGGCAGGCCATCCGGTTGCTGAATGGCTCCTACCTGGGACAAAGCCGTTCAGCAGTGGCTGGGATGCTCCTCCTCGCAGTCCTGGCCAGGCGTCTCTGCTCTGTCCTGCCAAGACTGCAGCCTCCCCCCCCCCCCCCCTTGCCCCTGCAGGAGTCAGGGGTCACACAGCTATAGCAAGAACAGTGCATACGGCATAGGTACGTGTTTGTCATATCCATGCAGCAGGGAGTTCCTGGGGGCTGGGGGCTCTGCTGCTGACTCCCCTGCTCTACCAGAGCCAGCCACAGTTGTTACAGAGCACATGCTGCAGCCAAGTTTGCAACACCTCTGCATTGCTCCTCCTTGCGTTAGCCGCCCAGGGTGCAGCTACCTCCCTGGCAGTGGGGCCAAGGCAGAGAGGTGAAAAGCTTCGCCTATGTTTTGTGTCTGCACAGGGGAAGCTGAAACCTAAGCTGCAGCAGCAGCCCAGTGCCCCGGAACTGCTTCGAATCATCTTCTCCATCCTCTCCTTCGTGAGTATCCCAGACGGTTAGGATCCATCTCATTGACAGGGCTGCAGGTTGACTCCCCTCGTATCCATGCATCCAATGAGCTGGCAGGCTGGAAAATACCAGTATGCGAATCGTATTCTCCTAATGACACCATTATTCCAAATTGATCCTGCGCTCCTTGGGAATTACTTACTAGCAGGCCAGATCCTCAGCCGGTCAATTGGTATAGCTCCATCAGCTTTGGTGGAGCTGCCACCATCTCTGTGACTTCAATGGAACTAAACCAACTTATCCCAGGTGAAGAACTTCCCCAAAACTCATACTCTGGGATTTGGATTAGGGCGACCAGACAGCAAGGGTGAAAAATCGGGACGGGGGTGGGGGGTAATTGGCGCCTATATAAGAAAAAGCCCCAAATATCAGGACTGTCCCTATAAAATCGAGACATCTGGTCACCCTAAGTTGGATTGAGGGCTCCAGAAAAACTGAGTGTTGACCGATCCCAAAGCCCAGGTCTCGGAGCCTCACCAAATAAGGAAAGCACATACGCACCTGCAGTGCTTCCATCAGCTGCAAAACTACACACAGGGAAGGAACCGCCGTCCTCTTGTCTCATTGGTGCTTGCAAGGTTCCGTCATTTACCTTTGCTGTATCCCACACACCCATTGCAGCAGCAAAGAGAAACCTGATGAGACAGAGCGCCAAACACCCAGCCTAGGGGACAATCGGCTCTTTTAGCAAGCAGCAGCGTCACGCTGCATTCTTCAGGGGTAGGTGTAGAGACTGCCATTGTGGCTTCTGCCAGGAATTCCAGAGCTAAGCCCCTTTGTCCTATGTGGGCACAGAGGGGGGCCAGCTCACAGTGGGCAATGCATGGGTTGCATGCATATTTTTCCCCACCACAGGAATCTGAGAGACCCCAGATTTTCCCTGGCAGTAAAATTCTCAGGACATAGCCTTATGGCTACCAGGAGAGGGCATGGGCTAGTGATTAAAGCACAGGCCTGGGAGTCAGGACTCCTGGCTTTTATTCCTGGCTTTGCCGCTGGCTCGCTTTGTGACCTTGAGCAAATCACTTCCCTCTCTGTGGTTCCATGTCCTGATCTGTAAAACCGGCATCCGCCTACCGCCCCCAAGGGCTGTGTGATTGGCTCTGTTCAAAGAGCACTTTGGAGCTCTGCTGCACAGTGATAGTGTGAACCGTTCCCCTGCACCCAGCGCTGTGCGCTTCACAATTACAGATCTCCCTGCAAACATCTCATCACCCCCAGCTGCACCCAAAGCAGGCATGAGCAGGGCACCCTGACAACACAGCTGCCCTCGGACATGACCCTCAGAGGTGGGAGGTTCTGGGCTGACCTGACTTGTCACTGTGATTCTTCCCCATCTGCCCAATATACAGATTTTATCCACCTGTCCCTGGCCAAGCCTGGCTTCTTCCATTGTTTCCCCTCTGCTGACTGAGGCAGCCATCGACCTGCTGGACGAGTCTTTGGAGAAAAAGGATCGTGACACCTGGAAGAGTCTGGGCAAGGCTTGGCACACAACGAGGTGAGGAGAATCCCTCGACCATCCAGGCCATTCCCTGTGCCGAGCCAGCAGGGCGCGGAGCAGCTGCTTGGCACGTGCACCGTCTGTTGCTGTTAACGGGGAGGATCTTAAGCCGGCGAACGTGGAAAGAACTCGAACTGGGATCCAGTGGAGCCATCTCCCCCTTTAATGATAATCCGGATTGTAGTTGCTGGTCTGAAGTCCACTCTTTAGCCCCAGGCAACAGCTTCCCCGCATTACCCAGCCCTGTCTTGGTCTGAGAGGCGAGCTCGAGCTCCATTGCCCATTCAGCCCTGAGATGGGGAGAGAAGCTGGGCTGAGGGCAGAGTCAATTCCTCCCAAACAGGCATCAGACATCCAGGAACAGCGTCTGTCTCTACCAGCCCGAGCCGGCTCGGAACCAGCAGCTCAATTCACTGAGTTTTCCATCGTCCCCTCCACCGCCATGTGCACCTTCCTGCAGGGCTGACTGGTGCCTCCCTTCCCAGCCTGAGCCCCTTGACCTGTTCTTTGCTTGTTGTCAGGGCTATGGGTCCCCCTTCGAGTCGCTCCCACCCACCCTGTGCAGCTGCCGGTGATTAGAGAGACGTGTTTACAGTCCTGTCTGGAGACCAGCATTGCAAAGTCTTCTCTTTCTTCTCCATCCCAGGACAGAGTACCCAGGCGGACAGTTCATCCCTCCCTACATCCCCATCTTCTCAGATGGGTGGGTGCCCCCCCTGCCGACCCAGAGGGAGAACGCCACTCACGTGGAAGGGGTGAGTCTTGACTGCCAGGCTGTTCATGGCGGCACAAATTAAAATTTGAGCTGGGTGGCCGAGGGGTGCACTTTAAGTACTGTCTTCCCAAAGCTGCTACTCCCAGATTACGATAGATTCCCCTCACATCACTCTCAGCCCACTTGAAGCACTGTCATTGGGAAGGGGGAATAGCACAAGGGACATCTAATGGGCTCATCTCACAGAAGCAAAACTGATGAGGCAGTTTGGCCCCGGACCCCCTTGTAAGAGAGAGGGGGTTGTCTAGTGGTTAGAGCACTAGCCTGGGCCCTGGGAGACCCGGGTTCAAGCTCCTGCTCTGCCACTGACTGCCCATATGACCTTGGGCAAGTCACTTAGGCAGAGAGCCGCAAAGGTATTCAGGTACTTAACTTCCATAGGTGTTAGGTGCCTAAATACCTTTGAGGACCCGTGACTTAATTTCCCATCTGCAAAATGGACTAGTAGCACTGCTCTGTCTCACCCAGGGAGTCTTAGGACAGCTGCATGAATGGTTATGAGGCACTCAGATGCTATAGTGCTATAGGTGTACCATAGCCGGACATCGGAACTCAGAGTCCAGGGGAGGGGAAGACGCTTTGCACTGCTGTAAGCCCATCCTTCCCTTTAAACACTGAACAGAAGGTTGTAGCCAGGCCGTGACTTGGCACCTTGTGCAGTGAGTGAGTCTCTGGGAAAGGATTACGTCCCCTACCAGGGACTTAGGCTAGGTCTACACTACCCGCCTGAATCGGCGGGTAGAAATCGACCTCTCAGGGATCGATTTATCGCGTCCCGTTGGGACGCGACAGTCGATCCCCAAATCGACGCTCTTACTCCACCAGCGAAGGTGGGAGTAAGAGCCGTCGACGGGAAGCCGCGGAGGTCGATTTTGCCACCGTCCTTACTGCGGGGTAAGTCGGCTGCGCTATTCGCGTAGCTGAATTTGCGTATCTTAAATCGACCCCCCCCTGTAGTGAAGACGTAGCCTTAGTGCATGCAGAATTTGCTGTGTGTGGACTGCTGCCCCTCCACCCAGGGTCTAGCAGTGATAAAAGCCCTACTATTGCTAACAGCTGAGGGAGATTCTTCTGTAGCTTGGAAAGACAGGCTTATATTTGCAGACCAGAAGCTGCCGGGGTCACACGTGCTGTGTAGCCTATCCAGGCTGTTTCTCTGGCTCTGGGGGTTATCACACGTCTGTTCAGTGGGCGCCATGAAGGACTCTTGTTCCACACTCAGCTTCCCTGGAATACCCCCCTAGGATGTAACTAAAGCATGTTTATCGTCTCTCCATGCAGCAGCCCCTGGGAAGCCAGAACCACGCCGCGTCCAGGTACGTGCTCCTGTCCCTAGGCTGGCCCGGCTTCCTATTGAGGTTCTGAGAAATGTCCCAATACACTGCATCCAGGAAGGCCCCTTGGACTTCAGTGTGAATTAATGAACACGGGCAGCACAGGGCCCCTGGCTGTGAGGGGCAAATAACTCCTACTCAGAACTTGCTGGGATCACCTCTTGAGACCGCAAGTGCGCACACACACACACCTTGCTCAACACAGTCCTGTTCCCCAAATCCTACACACGCTACACACACTCCCACAGCAGTTGCTACACACACAAGGTTCTTTCTGTCCTACCAGCAGAAGAATCTGCCACAGCTGACTGGTCTCAGCCTGCCAGCAGAGCCGTGCTTCCATCCTGGGATGTCGCTGAGCCTGTGGGTGGGTGCCAGGGCAGCTCATTACAAAGGGGCCCTGTTGTCAGCTGCAGTGATGCCAGGGAGGGAAACCCAAGGTGGGGGCTTTGTCCACCCTTGGGTTCAACTGTTCACACTGTGTCAGAAATGGGGGAAGCATCCCTGGAACAAAAGAGGGTCTGTGTGAGACAGGAAGGTCAAACCCGCTGGAGACAGCAAATGAGTAGCTCATTTAGCTCCCTTGTCGAGTATCTTAATTGCTCGCTGCATTATTGCCTCTGAAAGTGGGTCACCCTCTCCTGGCCCCCCACCCCATGGTCTGAGAGCTCTCTCCATGCCATCCTGCCACTCCTGACTGCTGTCTATGCCATCTCTGTGGGCAAAGCCCACAGCCCCTCCCAAGCCCCTGCTGTTCACCTTTGGGTCACCTGGCCCCAGCCAGTTGCTCTTTCCCCTTGAGTGTGTCAGGGTAGCCGAGTGGCTCTGTTCTCCCAACAGTAACAGACTATGGGCCTGACCCTGCAAGGCGCTGAGCACTTCTGGGGGGTGGGTGGGGGCAGCACCCGCAACTTCCATGGGGGGAGTGACGAGAGCTGAGGGTGCTCAGCACCCTTCAGGATCAGGTCCTCTAGCTGTGTCTAGACAAAAATCCTGTGGGTCTAGACCTCCTCTTGGTGATTTGAGTAGTACTGAAATCAACAGTTACATGCCATGCAGAGCTTTGTGAGAGAGATCAGGATGGGGTTCTCTTTTTGGAAGAAGCAGCTGGATCTCTTAGCTGGCTCCCTAGGGATCTAGGCCTGAGATGGTCACAGTCCATACATGGTCTCTTTCCAGAGCTCCTTCTAGTCCCCCTCAGCGCATGCAAGCCATGTATGAATTCCAGGCCAGGAACAACAAGGAGCTGACTGTCGTGAAAGGGGAACTGCTGGAGGTAAGGCAGGAACTGTCCTATGAAGCCAGGGAATTGTTCAGTCTCTACTAGGCGGTCTTGGCGCCAGAACTTAGATACCTTTGGGAGGAAACTGGGTCTTCATTCTCTCTAAAGCACAGTGCATTCCTCTGGGACTACTTACAGATATAGAGGGAGGGCGGCTACTAGGGACTGGTGGATCAAAGTGAACGGAGATTGGAAAACAGGCAGAGAGGGCTTACAGCACCAAGGCACAGAATGACCTTTGATTGCTGACTATGGCTAAATGCCACCAGCCCAGAGGCTGCACAATGGCACGGCTGGGGAACAAGGACTAAATATCATGCACAGGATCGGCCTGTGGGGGGTTGCTGCTACCGATAGTACTGTGCCCAGTACTGGGTTTTCAGACATCTACTAAAATTAAGCCCGCTATTAATGCCCATACTATAACGATGTATGCTCCGGTCTCATGAGAGTGGAAGTTGGATGTCTCGGATTTTGGGGAGGTGGGCGGGGGATAGGAAGGAAATGTCACCTCCTCCCTGGGCACGTCTGGCTAGATGCAATTTTGGGAGAGGCTGTTTGTTTTCATCTGGAAACAGCACACTGGACTTGATGGCCCAGTAGTGTGACACATTACAGCAGGGACTAGACACTGTGCACAATTCTCTGGGCTGGACTATGAAGGAGGTCAAACGATGGGGAGAAGGGGCCTTTCTGGCCTTCAGATTGATGGATCTATATCTCACACCGTGTCATGGGTGGTGGGACAGTAGCACTGCATTACACAGCAGGCACCTGGAGTTGTCTCCCCAGAAACCCAGTCCAATCAGTCCAGAATCTGGTGTGATATTTATTTAGTTTGATCCTCAGCTGGTGTCAGCCAGGAATCACTGGGTGACCCTCTCTGGCCCGTGCCCTGCAGGAGATCAGAATGGTCCTGTCTGGCCTTAGTCTCTAGGGGTACGTCCAGACTACCCGCCGGCTCGGCGGGTAGTGATCGATCTATCGGGGATCGATATATCGCGTCTCGTCTAGATGCGATATATCGATCCCCGAACGCGCTCCCATCGACTCCGGAACTCCACCAGGGCGAGTGGCGGTAGCGGAGTCGATGGGGGAGCCGCGGCCGTCGATCCCGCGCCGTGAGGACGGGAGGTAAGTCGAAATAAGATACATCCACTTCAGCTACGCTATTCCCGTAGCTGAAGTTGCGTATCTTACATCGACCCCCTCCCCCTAGTGTAGACCAGGCCTAGGCCTCTAATTGCCAATAGATGCCCTAGACAGTCCCCATGCCATGCTGGGAGTCTGGCATTGCCATGAGGGTGACCCCCTGCTCTGGTAGCCGGGGTGACGGCTTTCACTCATTCACCACCTGGGCTCCTGGGGGCTGATTTGAATTACGCTGTGTCCCTTGGCTCAGATTCTAGACCAGAGGAAGAAGTGGTGGCTTGCTAGAAACAGCGCCGGCGAGAGGGGCTATATCCCGAACAACATCGTGGGGCCAGTGGATCAGGAGCCTGTGGAGAACAGCATGAACCAAGTAGGTCCCCCCGTTCCACTCCAAGCTGCAGCAACCCACTGACCTGGCTGGGTCCCCCCCCCCGTGCTGGGGCGCTGTCCCCACACCCTGGGGTTGGGATTATGGGAACTAGCTTGCTAGCGGTTCAGCGCATGCTGGCTGTAGAATAGGGGTTTCCTGATCTCATCCCCTGCACTGTGCTAAAGGCTCCCGATCTCCCATCCAGCAGACACCAGCTCTGAGAGCTTGTCACCTGCAGGCAGTGGCTTGCGGGGTGGCCAGAAGGGGGAAGAGGGAAGTGTTCGCTTGTCTGTTGGGGGGACGTGATTAGCTCTCATTTGCTGTGAGACTCCTCAGTCCCCTCCTCTCTTTTGGATCTAGGCGCCAAGCAGCTCCCCTGGTCTCCAGCAGCACTCCACGCCGGCGGAGGTGACGGCCTGGCTGCGGGACATGGGCTTCTCCAAGATGTAGGTTGTCTCAGTCGCTAACCCTGGAAACCAGCCTCTCTCTCAATCTGAGAAAGGCCCCTCCCTGCCATCACCCCACTGGTCTCCCTGAGTCACATCAGGCCCAATCCTGAAGCCCTGGGGGCTGATCATGTGCCCGCTGACTTCAGTGGCACAGAATTGGCCAAGCCACCGTTGGGCAGTTTGGGGTTAGGCCCAGAGCTGTGTGGGACCGTGGTGTCAAGGACACTTTGATACCTGGGGAGAGGGAAGAACAACCCCCCCTTCCATCCCCAGGGAAGAAAGCAGGATCCTTATGCCCTAGAAGGGGCAGGTGGCCACTCCCAGGCATGAAACTGACTGGTGCCTCTTGCCCCAGTTAGTGCTTCCCTAAGGTACTGATACCAGCTCTCCCCATCTTGGATAGTACATTCCAGCAAACGCCCCCACCCCCCCCACCATCCATCTGCACCTCACCTGGCGCAGATCTGCCTGTGTCCAGCTCCCGCTGCTGCTAGAACAGAGACCGCGCCCGCCAGGCCAGTCTCCCCTGCTGATGGTCCGACCGGGGAGCTTTGCCAGTTCCTCAGTCCATTGTTTTTCTTTGCAGTCCCACCCTTTACCAGGTAGCTGATCTCAGGGGGTTACTCCTTGCCCTGTGCACTTAGCTACCCCTCCCTCACCATCTGTCTGTCTCCCTGCAGCACGGTGAAGTGCCTTGGCGTGCTCAATGGCAACCAGCTGCTGGGGATGAGCCAGGAGGAGATGAAAACTGTCTGCCCAGAAGAGGGAAGACGTGTCTTCTTCAAGCTCTCTGCTGTTAAATCGTCCCTGGGGGTGAGTCTGCTACAGGCTTAGTAGATACACATAGCCAGCATCCCAGGGCCCTGCCTGGGCCATCACTGAACAGACTCTGCAGGGGTCTCTACAACACTGGGAGAGGGGACTTCCCAAACACACAAGGGGCTGGTGTCTAGGTGCGGCAGAGAGATGAGCATGGGGAGGCCTGGCTGAGGTATTCATATCTGACTTATGGGAAGGGCACAGTCTTCAAAGGTTGGGGGCTTTGGGGTTCCTTTTGAGACCCTTCAGCCCAGATCCACAAAGGTACTTATTGCCTGAGGCCCAGTGTTAGGCACCCCTGCACTCTACAAAACCCTGCCTGGCAGCCACCGAACCCCATAGGCACCTAAACTCACTCCAAGCCTAAATGTTTTCTGTAAAAGTTCCCTAGGCCTTTACGTTTCTGCCTCTGAGCACACGCACGGTGTCTCCCTCTAAGCTCTGGCCTAGCGCCTGTCTGCATCCCAGTGCCATCTGCAAACTCAGGGAAGGCAGGTGGAGGAGCACTAGCATAGGGGGCTGTGAGGATAAATCCACTAAAAGTGGGGTGCTTAGATCCTCTGCTGCTAGGGGCCAGAGAAGGACCAGAGCTCGTTGCCTGAAAGCTGCTGAAGATCAATAGCATGGAACTGAACCAACATGTTCAAACAAAATTTGTCCAAAAAAAAAAAAAGGAGGGGGGGCTTTCAAACCCCTGAATAAGTTTCCATTTAGAAAATTTATTTTTATAAAATAGGAAAAAACAGAGCAGCTTTTTCAGTTGTTTGGATTCCCCCCCATTTCATTGGTAAAATGCAATTGGTGGTGGGAGGAAAGAGGAAAAAAACAAGTGGGGGTGGGGCAAAGGAAGCATCCAAAAATGTGCAGGGGAGGAGAAGGGCACATCTATGAAGGGTTTCCTCTGAAAACTGGAGAGTGGCACTAACCAACCTTTGCTTCCCACTGTGCTAGGCGTGCTGGGTACAGTCACCCTGCAAGGAGTGCTAGCCTGGCCCCTGGGCCCAGCCCTAGGACCAAGGTCTGGAACCTCAGCACCCTGCACTTCTCTTCCTTGTTGCAGATTGGCCCTCACGATTAGCTGTCTCCTTTCTACACCATCTCCGGTCTGGCAGAAGCATCCCAGGGCCCCGAGACTGAACCGAGGGACAGCAGGTCTCCTAGCATCAGCCCTACTGCTCTTCTAGGATTCTTCTCAGTCTCTTCCCCTGCCTCTTGTTCCCAGTGCAGACATCCCCTATAGCCATGTGTCACCCAACTGTCAAGGACTGTTTTTGTTCAGTTTGTACAGAACCTAGCACAAGGGGGGTCCTGGTCCGTAACAGGCTGCTCGGTTCTCCTGCACTACAAATAACGCTAATTTATTCTTAAAGCTACGTATGCTCCAGCTAAACATGGACTTCAGCATTCTGATCAAAGGCAGATAAGTTTAGCTCCCCAACAGGCTTTGTCCAACTCTCCCAGTTGTACAGCACCAGTTCTGGGGTTACATGTATTGTTAAACTCAAAGATACACCCCCTAGAATGCTTGGCTTTCTTTCCCTACTATTATGCCTTTGCAGAGCTGGGTAAGTCTTATTGCATCTAAAAGAAAATCTTTCTGCTTAAGATCAAGCCTGCAGGGCCAAGATCTCCCAAAATGGTTGTATTGTTTTCCACAGGTTTTTCTAGCCAGGAGCAATTTAAGACTACATACCATTAAATAAACTTCACCTAATAATGGCTAAAGAAAGTTCTTGATTCAATTTCTTTCCTAGCTCCTTTTAGGAGTTGACTTTGGAAGAGTATTAGGAATAGGGGACAGCCTCTTCCCCCCCCACCTCCTCCAGAGGGGCTAGGAGCTCTTCCCCTGATACCAGGGATGGGAAAATGGTTTTAATGAAGTAGAGATTAAGATGAGGAAAGGTGTGTGGGGGGTGTGTGTCAAGTTGTTTGGCACCCACCAAACTGAACATTTCAGTTTGCGGGAAATTCCCAACCTAGTGGCGGACACTGAGCTAGGCCACTAAAGAACTGGGTTATGAACTGTACAGGACCAGAAGTCCTCCTAGCACTTGAGCCTTGGGTAGCTTACACACTACCTTGCATGTGAAGCACTGTGTATTGGATGAGTGTCACCTCCCTCCCCATTGGCTGTGTGTATGGTAGCCAGAAGACCCAGTCAGTGACTGGTGGACAGCAGCATCTTTAAAGAGGGCATTTGTCTGTGCAACCTTAATCCATGCAGCTACTTAGAGCCTTGGTGCAAAACAAGGCCATGCCCAATGCACTAACACTGGTTGCTTGTTAAGCCAGCTGCAAGATTCTTGAGAATTAGGCTGAAGCCATGTAAACTGGCCACGTGATGGTTCCTAGACAGGGTAGATAAATTTAAAAAAAAAAAACAATTGGTTTAAAATCAGCTTTTTTTGATAAACTGCTTTTTGGGGAAAACCAATCAAGATAATTTTAATTAAGATACATTATAGCTCAAATATCTCATCATGGAATAGGGATTATAAATTCTAATTCTTTAGTATGAGACAATATATTCATGTAATGTTTAAGAAAAGTTTTGTAAATGAGTTCCAATAGTTCATGGACTAGGGACCCAATCTTATGGGGTTCCAGGGGCTTCTGTATAAATCATTTAGTTAATCTTTCTATGTACCCACTGGGACTCAGTGCTCAGTCTAGAAGATACCACCAGAGATGCTAAGTTTTGCACTTCTCAAACTGAGAATTTGTCTCCAGAGGTAACGTGCTTTTTAATAGCAAAAGTGTTTATAAATAAATAAATATATAGAGAGAGGTGAGAAATAACAGACCTCAACCCTATTGTCCCTCTGCAAATTTGCATACACAGTCAATCCCTTACCTTTCTCTAAAAGCGCAAAGTTTCAAAAAGTTAAATGAATAGAAGATTGTTGGGGGCGGAATAGATCTGGACAAGGAGAAGAAGTCTGGAGATAAATGTGAAGCGAGGGACATGCTTTTTTGTTAAAATATGTTTGATGTTGAAGAAAAAAATCCAGAATACTTAATGTTGTTTTAGTTAAATAAAACAATTTAAATGTCTGTCAGGTGATCTTCTCTTCCTAATACAGCATGGCAAGAAAATCCTCCAAATATTATGATTAACCTGTTGAATTGGAGATATTTATGAAGTCATTGGGAGGTGAACTATCTGCTTCAGTTACCTTTGGTAAATGAAATAACCATCTTTCATTTGCTTATATAGCTGTAAAACTCAACTGAAAAGTTTTCAAAATAAATCAGTTTAAAAATGTATAGTGTGTACTTTCTAAAAATGATACCTACATCTATCTCTGAGTTGGGAAGAATATGTATTAAGGTTATACCAACCAACAAGAATGCACTTTTATGTAGAAATCCATGATTAAATTGAGTCTTCCTGACTAGTGATTTAAATCAAATCCACCCTGTTCCTAGACCAGTCCATCAACATCCAGGCTAGACATAGCTTCTCTTCTTCCAGAATACTAAAGCAGATCAAGATCACTGGGCCCCTGCCAACCTGTTTACTGATGTAGCATTAAGTCTTTCACCAACAGCTGGACTTCCCTCAAACCCCTAATTTACTAAAGCTACCTAGTTTAAATAGCATTAAGTATCTCCAGAGGAATTGGTGGGGCACAGGAAACCTCCCCTGCAAGTTCAGATGATACTGGTCCTTGAGTTGCCAGGGCCATGGCAACCCAGCCTGGAGCATCACTCCCCCACAGGCCAGGGTCATCAGGGTAGGGCACCCAAGGAAAGTACCTATAATTGGTTGCCAGGAAACAGGGCTTTTCAGCACCAACGAGGATGGAATGGGAAACAGGCCAGAGCCTCTTCCCTTGAAGAGGATCTACAGTAACAGCAGCCCTCTAAATCCACTAAGCAACACTGACCAGCACCAACTGAGAATCAGGCTGATGCTGTTAGTTTGGTTCACCCTAGCCACCAAGGGAGGTACATCAACAGCATGATTATACATGACCAGGGGTTGGGGGAAGTTCCACCTGCACCACTCCACTGACAACTGCAGAGGCATCAAAGCCAAAGCAGGATTTCATCTTGATGCCCTGTAGGAGACGTGATGTGGTGCTGCGTACTTGGCTATTCCCAGCTTGGTTAACTGAACAGACACGGGGAAGAGGCAGCACTGGAGAGGCTGGTTTCCTCCAGGGAGGCTACAGCAACTCAGCAAGAGGGAGCCATTGTGCAATTACTAAACATTTATTGGCTGGTCATTTCAGAGTAGGGTCACTACACACGTTTAGTGATTGTTCCACAGAGCAATTCACTGAAGCCGCCACTTAACATATTCAACTGTCCACCCCCTCACAACATCCGATCTGAGGGAGTCCGTACACAAACAGCAAGTGGGGGCTCTGGATTATTCCTCTCCAGCCCCTCCCTTCCACACAGATCTACTTCTTCTGGTTGCTCCATTTGGCCATCCTGTTGTTGATGGGAGTTTTCATGAAGCGGCTAGAGCTCATGTAGGCTGCGACCTTCTCCAGGGCCTGGGGGGGGGAGAAAGGAGAGAGTAGAGGAAGAGCCCTGAGCAGAGGGGAGACAGTCTGCTTCCCAAACCACCTCACAACACAGCCTCAACCCCCTGAAACATGAACATGAAGCCTCTTCTGGGCCACACCAAAGGGGGTCCCCCAAATCCCCCAGTCAGGAGTCTGATCAGTGTTATGTCTAGCAAGTCCCTGAGGAACCAGTTATACCTGCTGGCATGGTGGGACGTTTTCTGCCCTACTCCCTTTGTGCTGCTCAAGGAGTGGCCACACCCTCAACTAGCTAGGGTTTCCCCCAGCACTGAATAGTGGTGATCCCCGGAGTGCAAAGTTGGCTCCTGTACCTCCTCCCTACAGTCCCCAGGGCAGGAGTGGCCAGAGCACATCCTCAGTTGTAATATAATCCTTTAGGGACTGTTGCCTCCTGCCACAGGTTAGAGCAGCCCCATTGCTGCTCTCTGCTCTGGCCCTGGCCCAGGCCAAAGTTAGGAATCCATAACCAGCTCCCGGATACTACCTTGTACCTTGGCAGACTGGAGACTGGCCCATTGCCCCTGATCCACATACAAGGACCCTCTCTTGCTTCACTGAAGCTATGGCAGGAGTCAGGCTAGGATAATATAGAAAACTACTAATGGCAAGTATGGCTTTTGCTTCCTTTCTGTCCCAGCACCTATTTCCACCTGGAACCAGTGCCTGCCACTTCAGCCATTTCCACAGCAGTTCATGGCCAACAACATACAGAGCAAGGACAAAGTAGAACAGGAGCAAGTGTGCTTTGGGAATCCCAAGAGACATTGCTTAGGAGGGCTCACAGGATAGGAGTGTCCCATCCCAGCTTGCCAGTGCCACCTGAAGAGTGTCTGCCAAGATCACCAAGCAAGCGGGGCACCAAGATGTGGCTACCTCTCCATTAGAGAAGGAGGTAGCCAGTCCCTCAGAGGCCAGCAGAGAGCCCATCAGATACATGGCCAAGGAGAGAGACGACTCTTTCTCTCAGAGGAAGGCCTCAGTCAGGGCTGAAGCAAATCTACAGGGCACTTGGAGGGGAAAAACATGTGTGGTTACAGAGCAAAGAGGACTTCAACTCCCTCCAGAGTTGTCAGACTACCACCCTCTGGCACCAGTAGGGCAGACATCTCCATTCCCACCAGAAGCACTAACAAGTACTTGTTAGCAATAGCTCTGGCAGCTGCTGTATCTGTTAGAGAATGAAATTCTTTGCCTGTTGCCCAGTTCTCTGCAAAGGAGTTAATGTTTGCAGCTGGGCTGTCCCTGGATAACCAGAGCAGTGCATTACAGGAGTCAGGGCAAACCTCACCTCAAAGCGGTCAAGAAAATCCTTCAGGTTTTGGAACTGATCCAGGCACTTGGGCTCAAACATGCGGTTCTGGTCCAGGATGTCGTACATGACAAAGTCAACAAAAGTGATCTGGAGAGAGAAGAGAGAGAAGTGACACAGGGCAGTCGAGTCTGTTCCCATGCCCCTCCCCCAATCACACCCCCATGTACCTTCTCCCCAGCAAACCACTTCCTCTTTCCCAGGAACTGAGAGAACAGCTTCAGCTTCCCAGGCAACTGCTCCAAGTAGCCAGGCTTCAGTTTCTCCTGCAGAGAGGAAGAGGGAAAGTTTTCAGAGACAGCTGTGGATTAGACCAAGGCAACCCTGTGCCCACCCAATGTACAGTAAATTCTTGTAGTGGGAAGGGCACCTGGAGTTTGCCATTGTCATAATAAGGATCTACGGGTGAGCAGTATCATGTTTCAGGGCAGGTCACCTGTGAGGGCCAGGAAGGAATTCCCCCGGTACAGCATTATGCAAGTGACTCAGACCATTATTCACCTGCCCCTGAAGGATTAAGTATTGGGCCAGAAGCAGAATACCAGCTAAATGGACCCAATCTAGTATGGAAAATCCTGTGTGTGCCAATAGCATAGTATTGGAGTGGGATTTGTCCTGAAATCAACAAGGTCTTGTTGCAGCCCCCCCCCGGACAGCATGGATGAACTCACAAAGTCAGGATTGTAGCAGATCATTACAAGGCTCATACGGAAATCCATGGCCTGGTTCTCCAGCATGTCCACTCGCAGCATCTCCTCCTCTGTCTCACCACCTGGGAGACACAACAAATGTCAGAGTGCTCACCGCCAGCCAAATCCCAGCCCCTTGATCATTAGTGAGGCCCAGACCTCCCCCCACCGATACTCACACAACTTGTGCTTGCGTGCGATGTACCGGAGGATGGCATTGCTCTGCGTGAGCTTGTTCTTGCCATCGATGAGGTAGGGCAGCTGGAAGGGCAGTCAGAGGCAAGGTTAGTAAGCAAGCTCTTCCCACTTCTCCGGCTCCCACACTCCCCCCTCCCTGCTACTTCTGCACAAGAACCCCAACGATACCCCAGCATTGGTCCCCACCCAGAATCCATCTTAATCAGTGAAACTCCCAAACCCACCACACCCCAAGGAAGGACCTGCCTGCCCACCCACCCAGAGCAACTCTACATACATTTGGGAAATCCAGTCCCAGCTTCTCCTTCTCCTTAATCCACTGGCTTTTGTCATAGTCCGGAGCTGGAAGGAGAACAGAGAGGGTAGATCCCAGGCCAATGCCAACACATCCACCTAATTCCTCCCCCTAGCATCTTGGGGCAGCATGGCACACACTTGTGGTGCAGATTCTCCATGGTGCTGAGCAACATCAGCTCACTGAAGGCGGAGAACATACCAGGGGCTCAGCACTCTTGAAAATCAGGTCCTAAGTCAAAGAGGGCCTGAGCCGGAATCCTTCCAGGCCAGCTCTCTCCCAGTCATCAAGTAGCCATGTCTACACAAGAAGTCTGCTTTGGTTTAAACTGAGGTGAAATTTCTAACCTGGCGAAGGTTAAACTGGTGCAAAAAGCTGTGTGGCTCCCCTTTACTCTGGTTTTAAGTCATGCTAAAATGAAATACACCTAACTATAAGCCTGGTCTGAACTGAAATAAAAAAGGTCTACACAGCCCTTCACACCAGTATAGCTAAGCCACTTTAAAAAAAACTGCACCCTAAGTTAAAACAGGTGCAGCTTTCTTTAGAACAGGTGCATAGTTTCAGGACCTATTGTAATTTGAGTCGGCTGCCAATTAACTTGAGTCCACCCTGTTAAGTTATTGACAGAGTTGTAAATAATAAACTCAAAGTCCACTGTCAGCCAATTCAACTTGCAGTGTGTCCAAAAACTCTGGCCTGGATAACACCAGAGAGCTGTAACCAGGGCCGGCTCTGGCTTTTTCGCCGCCCCAGGGGGGAGGGCAGCGAGCCCTGGCGGGGGCTCGGCTCTCCCCCCCGCAGCGGCCAAAGCGCCGCGCCGCCGCCCCCCTCCAGGTGCCGCCCCAAGCACCAGCTTGGGTGCCTGGTGCCTGGAGCCGGCCCTGGCTGTAACCAGTGTGGAACTACACCTGCTGGGAATACAGGTTAAAAGAGCCTACCCCAGGTAAGAGGAAATAAGCCTTCTTGGTTTCTAGAGGGCAGTGTTGAGTACAAAACCTCTCAGCCTACTGGGACTTTATTTGGCCAATAAGAGCAGTGATCCATGCACACTTACTGCCCCTCGGGTGAGATGGGGCAGTCCCATCAGCTCATCACAAACCTCTGCAACACGTTAGGGCACAATGCAGGGTGTTCTCTATCTAGTTGGTCTTCCTCTGCGGTTTCAGCTTGGCAGAATGTGGTGACAAGAGTTAGAATTTGGCCAGGGCATGAGAACACTAACGGTGTTTTCACACCAAGAGAAAGTGTCCTTACCACAAGTTAAAATCCTAATGACCACAGACATGGCAGTTGTAGTTTTAACTCAATCTGTTGACCAGAGACAAAGACTAGAGGGGAGTCTGGTGTTTAAATCTACCTGCTACCTTACATTAGAACTACAACTGCCTTAACCAGGAAGTTAAGGCAACTAGAATTAGCCAGCCCAGGCGAACACATTTTGCAGGGTGACATACCCTAAATTACTACTGGTGCTCAGCGGAGCACTCGGGGGTAATGACCCAGCTTCACTGTTCACCCTGGAGGTCAGCAGTACCAAGTTCTGTCCCACCCCTGAAGAGTGAACCAACCCAACGTCACTTCCCCTGATCCTACATGATCCCAACCTAAGATTGTATTGCTGCATGCAACAGATGCTAAGCAGTAGCATGGACTACAGCTGACAGATGCTATTAGAGCTACATGCAATGAGGATGTCAGAACATATACACTGTGACAAAGTTCCTTCTCTATCTTGGTAGGTCCTGCGCTTATTGGCGGATTTTCTTGCCTCAGAGATTCACCATGTGGGTTGGGGAACAGCCCAGAGACCTTCCCCTCTGGTAGAACCCACAGTCCAGGTCAATTGGGAGGTTTGGGGGGGAACTCGGTCCCGCCCTCTGCTCCGGGTTCCAGCCCAGGGCCCTGTGGACTGCAGCTGTCTAGAGTGCCTCCTGGAACAGCTGCACAACAGCTACAATTCCCTGGGCTACTTCCCCATGGCCTCCTCCCAACACCTTCTTTATCCTCACCACAGGACCTTCTTCTTGATGTCTGTTAATGCTTATACTCCTCAGTCCTCCAGCAGCACGTCCTCTCACTCCCAGCTCCTTACACCCACACCACAAACTGAAGTGAGCTCCTAAACCCAGGTGCCCTGATTAGCCTGCCTTAATTGATTCTAGCAGCTTCTTGATTGGCTGCAGGTGTTCTAATCAGCCTGTCTGCCTTAATTGTTTCCAGAAAGTTCCTGATTGTTCTGGAACCTTCCCTGTTACCTTACCCAGGGAAAAGAGACCTACTTAATCTGGGGCTAATATATCTGCCTTCTATCACTCTCCTGTAGCCATCTGGCCTGACCCTGTCACAACACCTAACCGCTTGGTGCAGGATAAAGTGGGGGGCTTCTCCATGGTAGCAATAGCCTAAGCCACTGGTAACAAGTGTTTAGATGCTGAACTGCCTCACAAGAGCAGCAAAGATATTTGAGGAGGTCATCTGGAGCAATTCCCTTTATGCTCAAAGCACTCAAGAGAATCCAGAGCACAGGCCAGGGATGGAGGATTAAAAACCCAAGCTAATGAGCATGCAACTTTCTGGTGAGTTTGTTATGGGAAAATGTTCCTTGCAACAGGTAGTTTTCTAGCGGTCTTTAAAGACAGACTATTAGCACACTCACTAAGTTGGATTCTAGAGAATCCAGTGCAATGGGATTTGCTGAGAGCTAGGAGCAGGTGTTTGAGCAGACTGGTAAGACAGGACACAGTCCTGAAATGAATGAATCAAGAGTTAACTCTAAATTTCCTAGTGGCTAGGTCTAACAGCCAGACATTGGCAGATTAGCAGCCCTAGGCTGGCTCAGGCCTCATTGGTATGTTGGTTAATCCAGCCCTGACTACATGGTTTGTCAGATACCAGTCCAACAGCCAAGGACTGTGGGATCCCTTCCCTACTTCCTTAGTGTAAACATTACCCCGATCAAACACCAGGTCAGCATGCGGCAGCACATGACCCTCTGGAATGCATGGCACTCCACTGAAGGAGATTCATGCTAAGAATTTCTTGTAGGGACCAGGAAGCCCTTTGCTCCCTGGAGACTCAGACTGCACAGAGCTGTGACTAGTCCAAGTCAGCCAGGCAAGAGGCCCTCACAGCCACCAGCAGGCTCACTAGAGCCTTTCGCCTGGGCAAGGGAAAGGGGTGTCTCCACAGAGCTGGGAGCAGAGCTCCTACACAAACAAGCCATTCCTGGCCCCTCAGAACGCTTTCCACTCAATGAGCCGGGGAGGGCTAGCTTTGCTCCCTGCCTGCACCACTCACCTTCCCCACAGCTGTACATCTTGTCCTCGTACGCGGTGCCCGTGTATTCCAGCAGCAGTCGGATGGAGTGGGCAAGCTGCAGGGAGAAGACCAGGGCAACGTGAGAGCCTGCAAGTATTAGCGTTAGAGCAGGGGGATTCCGACCTCGGGGTACAGGAGTCAAGTTAGCCATCAGCTTTACCCAGAAGAGCCACAAGTGTTTGAACTCATCATTTCATTTACTATAGTACTATATATTCATATTTAAACAGTATGGCAGGAAATATCTACAGCCTATATTATTCTCACAGCAAAATGACAGTGCAAGTATTAATTTATCAACTACAATTGGCTAGCATAGCATAAGCATCCTGATTGGTTGTTAATTAAATCAGTGTTTTAATTATGTGCTGCAAGAGCCACAGGAGACACAATAGAGTCACTGGCAGCCTGCAAGCCGGAGTGAGTCTTACTGGTCTAACGTAATTCTTCAGCCTCAAGGGAGTTCACTGAACAAACTTCATCATCCCTCCTCCCCCACACCCACCCCAAAAAAAGCCTGGAAATTCAACCCCAAGAGATTCCTTTGACGAAGGTGGTGGTTTGTCTTTCAGGAGCCGGGTCACTGTGGTTGCAGCAATGAAAGGGAGCAGTGACTTCTCCTCTTTCACCTGTCAGTCCCCTCCCTGGTGACAGTCACTACAGCACTCGTCCTCAAGTGCTTAGACATCTTAGCCCATACAAAAGGCAGGTCAGTCTCCTTTGTCCCACTCCTTCCATCACACACATCGTCTTTGCAGGTAGGGAAACTGAGGCACAGATTAAGATCTAGTTTCTAAAGAATGGTTTCTAACTTTGGGTGCCCAATGGGCATCACCTGAAGACCAGGCCCCAGCCATCTCAAATCAAGTACTCAAACAATGGAAACAACCCTGCATGAGGCCAACAGTCCTGCCTGCGAACATATAGACAGTGAGAGGAGCTGGATTAGAACTCACCACCACCAGAGCAGCACCCTGCCCCCAGAGGCAGGCAACTCCAGACTCATGTCAGCTCCCCCAAAACCGCTATGAGCTCCCCACCAAGGCAGGCTCGAACAAGTGCAAGCAGAGCAGTTTGGTGCCCAGTGCCAGCCAAACCTCAAAACCTACCACCCCCAGCTGCACACAGGGCTTGCAAGTGTAACCGTTTTGCAATCTAGCCCTTCCCACATGGATACCGTGCAAGGCACGAGAGCTACAGTGCGCAGCACCATGTGCGTGGGAGCAGGCGATGGCATGCTCAGGTGTAAGGCCGTTTCTGCTTTCCAGTGGCTTGGGACAGTTTGGGACCATCCCTGTTCTGCGTTTCCCCCTTGGGGTGGGAAGGGAAATAGATAATGTAGCGAGATTCCCCCCCACCGCCAATCTTGAGTCAGGGGCTTTGGCCCTCTACCTGCCCCTGGCGACGTGAGGAGCCAGTGGGGTGGGCCGGGGCCAAATCGCTCGCTGCTGCCAGCATCAGGCTCCCCGCTAACCCCCCAGGCTGCCCTGGACCCCATGTCCCCCTGAAGCATGGGGCCTCCCCAAAGCACAGTAAGCCCAAACATTGGTGGAGCCAGGCCCACGTTCCTAAATATTGATGGAGCACAGGCACCATGGGCCCATGTAACTCACCACCTATGAACACAGGCCACTTCCTCAACGCCTGTCCCATAGCCCTGAAGCCGCCTACAGATCCCTAGAGACCCCTGGGACAAAAGCACAGGGGCACCCTTATTTTGTTTTTCTGGGTGCTCTTCTACAGAGACTCTTGCAATAGCAGAGGGCTCTGTTGAAAACAATGCAGGAAAGCAGCGGGGGTCACATGCTGTGTTCGCTGCAAGGAGGGGCAGGTGGGCTGCATGGCATAATTAACAAGCAGGTTCCATCAATAGGGCCCAAATTCATGGCCCATTTTGATCAATTTCACAGTCCTAGAATTTTTTAAAATTGCAAATTTAATGATTTCAGCTATTTAAATCTGAAGTGTCAGCGTGCTGTCATTGTAGGGGTCCTGACCCAACAAGGAGGATGTGTGTGTGTGTGTGTGAAAGTTATAAGGTTATTGTGGGGGGGGGGGAGGGGGATGCGGTACTTCTTCTTCAGAGCCAGTCAGCAGCACAGAAGTAAGGCTGGCACAGTATGGTCTTGCCACCCTTACTTCTGCACTGCTGCTGGCGGGGAGCTGCCTTCAGAGGTGGTTGCCCAGCCACCAGCCACCACTTGCCAGCTGCCCACCTCTGAAGGCAGCACAGAAGTAAGGGTGGCAGTATCACAAACCCCTAAAGTTACCTTGTGACCCCCTGCAGCCCCCTTTTGGGTCAGGGCCCCCCATTTGAGAAACGCTGGTCTCCCCCCTGAAATCAGTAGAGGTTAAAAGCACAGACAAGACCCGATTTCACAGTCAGTAACACATTTTTCATGGCTATGAATTTGGTAGGGTCTCACCCACCCAGAGTCAGCAGCCTCCAGAGACATGACCCCACTCGGCTGAAGAGTCAGTCCCAGAGGGAAGTGAAAATAGCAGCGTTTGCTAGCCAGCTCCTGCCACCCCTAGCCCGGACCGAACAGCCAACCCCCCCTGCGCTGCAGCTCGGACTCACCCCGCGGATGTCCCAGTACCCGAGAACCACCGGCATGGTGCGGTGCGGTGCGGTGCTTTTCCTACTGCTTTAGGCTACTGCTCCAGCGGCTGCGTCTGGCGGGGAGTCAGAACCGGAGCGCGGCGGCTGCTTTATAACCTGCCCAGCAAGGGGCGCGGCTGCCGAGCACAACCAAATGGCGGGGGGGGGTGTTAAAGGGGCCGCGCCGCCCAAACCCATAGACACGCCCCCAGGGGTGTTTTATTTGAACGGGCGATTGCGGGGGAAGCAGGTTGTGGCTGCTCGGCTCTAGGCGAGGCCCCGATCCCCGCGCCACAGACTCCCAGCGGGGGGCGAACCCGCGGTGCTGCGGGACAGAGGTTTGCACGTCGGACGCTGCAGCGCCGGGCACATGCACCCCTGAGAAGCGACCAGCAGCGGAGCCCGGCCCCGCTTGCGGGGTGTTGGCGCTGCGGGGGGGAAGGTGCCCGGGTAAAGCGGTTTCGCGTGCGAGGTGCTATTCACACGGGCCGGGGCCCGGATTCGTTCTAGCTCGGGTTTTGTTTTCAACCGGGCAGTGCCTCTTTAAATGAAGCACCGCCCGGCGGACTCCGGGGTGGAGCCTGTGCCGAGAGTGGGGGAGGAGGAGGAGGGACCCGCTGGAAAATGGCTAGAGCCGCTCACGGGAGATATTGGTCTAAGCAAAAGGACCGCAAAGAGATTTAATCCAAAGCAAAGCTCACGCTCAGCCTCCCAGAAAACAACGGGTCCGAGTCTCCTCTTACTCACCCCAGTTTGACACCAGTGCAGCTCCCCTGACCTAAATGGAGTTACTCCTGATTTACACCTGGGTGAGAGAGGAACTGGGCCCAGTGGGGTTACTCCTGATTTACACCAGGGTATGATCAGAATCAGGCCCCTGCTTCCCAGCCGGGGAGACGTCTCTACCATGTGCTGCAAACACGAGATGCAAGATGAAGAAAAGAGCTCCTGAAATTGAGAGGGGCACTGCCCGCGGGGATCAGCCACGGTTGCACTGAGCATCAACTGCAAGGGCAAAGAGGGGATTGGGCTGAGCTGGCATCCTTCCAACGCAGTACTCCAGGAACAGTACTCTGGGTGGGCAATCGATACCTCCCCCTCCCCGTGCAGGGGTTTCCAAAAGGCCCAGGCCCTACTTCCGTCCTCCAGGGTTTTCTCCTCCTCACACCAGCATCACTTTGTACTTGCTCTGATATGGGGCATCTCCCCTCTATACCTCCACTTGCCCTTTGGCCCCCCTGCCATCCCACCCCTTAGCCACATTACACCGGCTTTTCTCCTGTGCTGTCAGCCATTCTCCCATTGTCTCACCCTGCTGCTCCCCATCTCCTTCCCCATCGGCACCTCACCCTCTGCCCCTCTGGGGTCACCATTTCTCCATGCTCGTGTCAGAGTAGCTGGCCCTTGTGTTTAGGCACAGGGGAAAGCCGTGTTGTGTGATCGTTGTGGGGAACAAAGGGCATACATTCCTAGTTTGCGAGAGATTGGAGGAAGAAACACAGGGAGCCCCCGGCTCACATGCTGCTCAGCAAGGGAGATATAGTCACAGACGTTGCCATGAACACTGGCACTCACTGTGTAATGTACTGGCTCTGTGTACATAGAAGCAAATGTGTGATGGTGTCCTCTAGTACAGAGGGGGGCAAACTACAGCCCGCGGGACCGTCCTGCCCAGCCCCCAAGCCCCCAGCCCCCAAGCCCCCGGCCCCTCCCCGGCTGTCCCCCCTCCCCCGCAGCCTCAGCTCGCTTGCTCTTCCGCCGGCGCCATGCTCTGGGCAGCGGGGCTGTGAGCTCCTGGGGCAGCGCAGCTGCAGAGCCGGGACTGACCTGGTCTCTGAGCTGTGCGGTGGCAGCGGCGTGGCCCGGCTCCAGCAGGGCAGTGCGGCTGTAGCACCGCCAGCCACCGGTGCTCCAGGCAGCGCGGTAAGGGGGCAGGGAGGGTTGGATAGAGGGCAGGGGAGTTCGGGGTGGTGGTCGGGGGGGGGGG
>NW_020664542.1:2363902-2368344 GCF_002925995.2 Terrapene triunguis | reverse complement strand
ACCCCCTCCCCTAACCGGCCCTCCATACAATTTATGAAACCCGATGCGGCCCTCAGGCCAAAAAGTTTGCCCGCCCCTGAGCTAGTAGCTGAACCCACAAGGTAGATAAAGGACCTATTACATCTGCCAGCTAAAGGAGATGTGCTTTAGCTTACACAGCAGAGGCCTGTGGCTTTAGAGATTGAAAGGCCAGGGATTTACATAAGCCTCAAAACCTCCACCCGATTGGAATGACTGGGTCCCTCTCTGCTACTCTCCACTACTGCCCTGGGGGTTCTTTGCAGTTACACAAATCCAGACTACTTCTCCCTAAACCTGCTCACAGCTGTGGCTCCCAGCACATACAAGCACTGCATTACTTGCTCTCTCAGCTGTGTGCAACCCTGCAGCAGCTCAGTGCTTTGGGACCAAGCTTCCAGACAACTCAGCTCTGCTGTAGGCACCTAAATGGAGGGGCCAGACTGAGTTCTCTTGGGGATCTGGCCCTCTGTGTCAGAACAGAGGGTGCAGCACACTTACAAACCTGATTGGGTGCATCCAGCTTCCTCTCCCCTCTACCTGGCTGAGCTGTCCTGTTGGAGGGGAGCATGGTGATTTAATTAGTACCTTGATTATGCATTGGATATGACATCAGGGCTTTCTCACGCTGGCCCCCAGGAACTAGCCAACTTCTTATACGTCTCTAGTCACAAAAGGGAAATCTTCCGTCCCCTCTGAAACATGATGTTCTTTCTGCGTGTGTGATCACAAGCCGGTGTGTGTGGGGTGCTCCAGGAGAGAGCAGGTTTAAGGGGAGGGGAGAATTATCTTTCTGTTTATATTTTCATATGCACATGGGCTCAAAGGAGTGGTAGGTGCTCAACACCTCTGAAATTCAGAGCCCTTTGTCAAAGAGCCACTTGGCCATCTGAAGAGCACCAATGGAAGCAGGAACTGGCCTGCATGCTGGGATAAATGCTGAAACTCAGAAGAGGTTTAAAAGTAGAACTAAGGGTCTACTAATCAGAACTCCCTAGAGATCTATTTTTAAAAAACAAATAGAAACCAGGAAAGTCAATAAGCTGAGACGACTATACAGTCACCAAAATGTTTTCATTAGCCAGTAAGTGGGAATCGCAGCTAGCTTAGTGGGAAGGATTACAACAGGGCTTAGGGATTTCAGCTATTACTGATTTGCTGTTTAATGGGACTTTGCAAGCTAGAGGGGTTCCAGGGGTCTCCGTCTCCTTCTCAGATGCTGCAGTGGGTCAATGCCAAGAGAGTTGTTTGACATTTGCTGAGCTCCACTTGAGCCTACTCCTTTTTGTTGCTCCACTGGGCAGCTCTCCAGAAAACGGGAGTCTTCATGTAGCGGCTAGAACTCATGTAGGCAGCGAGCTTCTCCAGGGCCTACAGGGAAAGCAAAAGAAGATCCATCAACGTAAAGAGACATCATCAGCTCCTCACATGCCCCCTACCCATCATCACCGCCAGAAATTCAGCATGGGCCACAGCCAAACAGCTGCTTGGGAATCGCTCCCCATTGCAAACCAGAAAGGCATGCAGCCATGTCTTATCAGACATGTCCTATGGCCCAGTTCTTCTGGAGGACCAAGGGTCTGATCCAAAGTTTGCTGAAATCAGTGGGAGCCTTGACACAGACTTCAAAAGGCTTTGGATCAGGCCCCAAGGATGTGATTTTTCAAAGCTGCTGACCACTCACCGCTCCGATCGATTTCACTCAGCACTTCTGAAAGCCAGGCCCTTACGTTGCCGAGCTGCTCTAGGTTTAGGAGCAGAAAAAGCACTTTCTAAAAGCAGGAAGTCCTGTAACTTCTCAAAGCTCCAGCTCTCAAAAACAGTTTGTCCGGTTCCAAACTCAGTCTGCTCTTCAAAATCTCCTCTGCCCAAGAACCAAGCTTGAGAAATTCAGGGCTGTAATGATGTGCACTTGCAATATATTATTCAGCTACTAGGTGACTATGTGCTGTTCACCAGTTCCCTGTCTGGAGCTCTTCACAAGGGAGACAGTGCTGGAACTTGAGCTGTGTGGAAACTTGTTTGTGTGTCTTTAGTGTGTGATTGTCTTCTATAATGAACACCTCCTGTTTAAGGTGAACTCTGATTCCATATATTGTGAAAAGGACCAAGAGGTGGGTTATTGTTTTGACAAGATAAAGGGTGCAGAAGGCTTAGAATGGAAACCATCTATCAACCTTAATTGGGAAAAGTAACTTGACCAAGGGTCACATGCTGCAGACACTGCAGAACTGGAACTAGCGTGGCCAGCCCTGGAGATCCAGAGAGCAGCATGTCACAGGGGAGTCAGGGCCAAGCTCACCTCAAATCGGTCAAGAAAATCCTTCAGATTCTTTAGTTGATCCAGGCACTTGGGCGCGAACATGCGGTGCTGATCCAGGACGTCGTACGCGAGGAAGTCGACATAGGTGAGCTTGGAAATTAGAATGAAAATAAGCAGAGCATCAGATCAGAACCATCCCGATCTGCACTTCCCATCTCTGGCCTCTCTTTAACACAGAGCAGCTATGTCCTCAGTCCCCTAGCGACATACCTTCTCCCCAGCAAACCACTTCCGGACCCCCAGGAACTGGGAGAACAGCTTCAGCTTCCCGGGCAGCTGCTCCAAGTACTCCGGCTTCAGTTTCTCCTGCAAAAGGGAAAATAGAAGTAAGGGAGCTGTGGGTCAAATCCTCGCAATCCCCACCACCCCGGAGCAACTCAGAGTTCCGGCTTTCTAAGGTGGCCCAAGGCAGTGACGGGGGTAATTCAATCCCAACTTTTGGGGCATAAACTGATCATCTGAAGGGATCTCCCGTCCCAGACACTCTCCTCCCTCCCATGCCAACATCAGGTAACTAGTCTGGTGCATGACAGAAATTA
This sequence comes from Terrapene triunguis, assembly GCF_002925995.2. Taxonomy (NCBI): domain Eukaryota; kingdom Metazoa; phylum Chordata; order Testudines; family Emydidae; genus Terrapene; species Terrapene triunguis. The sequence goes on along the minus strand of NW_020664542.1, from coordinate 2,365,464 downwards.
TTCACCTTCCTTTGAAGGAAGAGGCTGTGGCTAAAGAGGAGCCGTAATAGACTTCACAGGCTGGTCTGTTCTGACACATAATCCCTGACCAATTCCACCTCTCTTTGTCTGTGAGGCAGCGTGGGATGGGGGAACAGGCAGTGTTGAATCTAGGGAGGGCTCAAATTCTATCTTACCTCTGCTACTGGTTTACTCTGGGACCTCAGGCAAGTCACATCACTTCTCTCTCCCCCACCTCTCTAAAATGGGAATAACTACTCTTCTTCCCAGGTAATTAATGGAGGCTTGTAAAGCTCTGGATTATATCTACACCTGTTAACCCTCCTGAGTCATATATTGCACTCCAGCTCTGACCCACACCCCCAGGGGAGCAGGGATGTACTCACGAAGTCAGGGTTGTAGCAGATCCTTGCAAAGGCCAGACGGAAATCCATCACCTGGTTCTCCAGCATGTCTACTCTCTGTATCTCCTCCTCACTCTCGCCAGCTGGGAGCCAGAAAACACAGGGGCAGAGAGGCTCAGCAACCATGGTTTAAATCTCAACTAGCCTCTAAGGGCTTGTCTTCACTGGGGGGAATTGACCAGCCCAGCTATTCTGGAATGACCTAGGTCTTCTAGAATAATGGCCCATCACTTTTACTCTGGACTAGGGACCTATTCCAGAGGAGCTGTTCCAGTCAAGTTCCCCGTGCAGACAAGTCTTCGACTCGCAGCGATACTCACCCATCTTGTGTTTGCGCGCTACGTAGCGGAGGATAGCATTGCTCTGCGTGAGCTTTGTCTGGCCGTCAATGAGATAGGGGAGCTGGGAGGGCAAAGAGAGGATGTCAGGGGATAAGTTCTCCCCACCCATTTATCCTACTCTTGGAGGGCACCGCAGCCACCAAGCTACTTGTGCCTCCTAGTCGGCGGGAGGTCAAAGAGCAGAGCTAAGTGTCTCATGAGCAGGCCCTGCACATTGCTGGAGTCCACCTGTGCTCAGACACAGCCTCTCCCTGCCCCTTTTTTACTCTGCTTGGGGGAGCAGGTGGACAGCAGGGCCCCAGATTCACAGTTCAGTGCCTAGCATTTAACCTTATAGCCATGCACAACCACCGATCACACTCAGGCTAGGCACGGCCACGTGCTCGCTGCTGCAAAGACAGCAAGGCCTGAGTCTCCTGCCCCAGCCAAGGGGGCACTGGAGAGCCGGGAGCCCTTCCCCAGCCAACAGCCTGGCTCCACCTCAGAGCCAGCAGTGAAAGCTGCTAGTCTCCAACCACTTCCCTCTCTGACCCTGTCCTCCCCACCGACACATGGGTAACGGCAAAGGAGGCTGCTACGTACGTTCGGGAAATCCAGCCCCAGCTTCTCTTTCTCGTTAGTCCATTGACTTATATCATAATCAGGACCTGGAGGTAAAGAACAGGATGGTAAGTCCTATGGCATGAACACCTGCCCCCCACTGCATTTCCCTCACCACCAACCCTCCAATCCCACCCCACTGCATCTCCTAATCAACATCACCTCCCCACCACTGCATCTCCCACCCCACTCCCCACACCCACTCACTGCATCCCAA
>NW_020664542.1:2352701-2363892 GCF_002925995.2 Terrapene triunguis | reverse complement strand
CACTGCTACCCCACAAACACCCACCCCACTGCATCTCTCCCCTGCCACCCTCACCGCATCCACCCACTGCATCTCCCGCCCCATTCCCACTCACTGCATCCCAACCCCTCCACTGCATCTCTAACCAGCACTGCCACCCCACAAACACCCACTCCACTGCATCTCTCCCCTGCCACCCACACACTCACTGTGTCCCTTTCCCTCCCATCCTCTTCACCCCCCACCCTACATCAACAGTGACTGGTGGTAGAATTGGAGATTGAGTCCCCTGCTCTCTCCCTCTCCCCACACCCCAGGAGCTGAGGGGAGAGGGCGCTGGCCCATGACTCACCTCTAACCAACACTGCTCCAAGTCCAGGGCTGGAAAAAGACTTAGGTCCCCAGGCTGGCCCCTTTGCACCACTCTAGCAGCAGGAAAGGGCCAGAACCCAGACAGAGCTTCCCACCACCCTTGGACAGCCCTATCCCTGGGGCAGCAGGTTTGTATAATTTTTGGTGGAGTCTAGAATGGGTCCAAGTGCCCGCCACCACCTGCCTAAGGCTCTGGGAGGGAGTTTGGGTGCGGGCTCTGGGCTAGGGTAGGGGGTTGGGGTGCAGGACGGGGTGTGGGCTCTGGGAGGGAGTGTGGGTGCAGAGGGGGATTTGGGGTTTAGGCTCTGGGAGAGTTTGGGTGCAGGCTCAGGGCTGGGGCAGGGGTGTGGGAGAGGGTGAGGGGTTCGGTGCTTACCTCGGGCAGCTCCCGAAAGTGACCCGCACACCCCTCTGGCAGCGAGGCCAGGGGTCTCCACGCACCGCTGCCCACAAGCACCGCCCCCACAGCTCCCATTGGCCACAGTTCCCGGCCAATGGAAGCTGCGGAGTCGGTGCTCGGGGCGGGGGCAGCACGCGGAGACCACCACCCCGGGGCCGTGGGGCCATGCCAGCTGCTTCCAGGAGTGGTAAGGACCGAGGCCAGGCAGGAAGCTGCCTTAGCCCCACTGCGCTGCCAGTGGTGGTGGCGGCAGCAGCCGGGGGCCCCCAGGCTCTTTTAAATCACCTGGGGGCAGCAGGCAGGGCCGGAGGAGAGACCCAGCCCCGAACACTGGTGGAACATGGACACCACGGACCCTGAATATTCCTGGAGCACGGGCACCATAGACCCATACAACTCGGCACCCGTGCCCTATACCACACTTCTGCTCAGCTCCTGGCATGGGGCATGCCTGTTCTGACATAGCAGAGCAGCCACTCAAGGCTGTAGTAGCTTACAGCACCCCCTGGGCTGCTCTAACACTGGGCCAGGCCACTTTGAAAGCCACCTGTGTTCCCCCTCCCATTCCGGACATGCAGCTTGGCATCTGGGCCTAGAAAAAACAGGGAAAAGCCTCAGCACATCCAAGCATGAAGGAGCAGTGCTGCGGCAATAGATACTTAACGGCCACAATTTTCACCACTGGCCTCTGATTTTAGATGCCAAACCCGGCCACGGGCACCTGATTTTCAGAAGTACCGAGCACCGCCTGCTCCCATCGAAATCCCTTGGAGTTGCAGCTGCTCAGTGCCACTGAGGAAAGCCATGCTGCTCATTTACGTGGCTAACATCAAGCCCCCACATCTGATCCTTTTGGCCAACACTCCCACCCACGCTGGCCTCTCATTCCTGGACGGTGCCATTTACTGACCTTGCAGAAACATAATGAAACGGCTCAGTGCCAAGGCTAGACACCATGATCACAATATGGTGTTTACTACTGGAGTGCCTGAGGACAGCTGAGAACAGGGTGCTGGGTGCCAGACAAACACAGAATCAAAGACCGTTCCTGCCGGGAAGCCCATCTCTAATGAGATGGTTCAGTAGTTAAGAGCATGAACCTGGGGATTTGGGAGACTGAAGTTCAAATCTCTGCTCTGCCATACACTTCCTGGGTTTCCTTGGGGAAATCACGAAGCCGCTCAGAGCCTGAGTTCCCCAGCTGTAAAACCGGGATCTGAGACTAACCGCACTTCCCTACCACACTGGGGGATTGTGAGGCTAAATACAGTAAAAACGGTGAGGTGCTCAGATGATACCACCTACCCTAGGGGCCTATATGGCTATGCTCTGTGTCTGGATTTAACCGCTTCCCTGCTGGCTCAGGTCCCCTTTACAATCAGGCAGGGCGCACGCAAACCCCAATGATATGAAATCCTCACCACTTCCGTTTGACACAGGGTGATAAGCAAAGCGTCAGTGGCCATATGCAATCTGGCTTCGTTTATCAGAGCTCAAAGGTCTGTTTACCTGCAGGTGCCATGCTGGCTATGAAATAAACGTGTGGCAAATCCATCCCCACTAGTGCAGCCTGAACTGGGATATAAGCCCGGGGTCCTCCAACCCCGGGGACATAGGGTCTGTTTGCAGTGCAATCTAGGGGTGTAATTGCAGCACATGTAGACACACCCGAGCCAGCTTTGATCTGGATAGTGCAGGTACCAATAGCAGTGAAGCTGTGTCAGCACGGGCCAGGGTCCCAGGTGAGCTTGTATACCCGGCACTGCTATTGGCATGCAAGCTAGCTAGAGGCACATGCTGCAGTTACACCTCCAACTGCAATGTAGACAGACCCTGAGAGGATTTACTGGGAGGGCAGGGAGAGTATAAACCCAGCAGAATCAGGGGGGAGGGGCAGGGCACGAGTTCCTGAGAATACTCATAGGCCCCCATGGGCCACTTACCCTGATACAAAGCTAAGGTCTTACCCTCAGCTTCTGTAAATCCAGGCAGATCCATTTACACCAGCTGAGAATCTCCCTCTCCCCAGCCATGAAAGGCAGGAATTGTAATTCTTACTGTTTTTAATCAAGACAAATGATGCTATTGCTTGTGACAAGCACCTCCTGGTATAGGTTCCAGCCAGGGTCCCGAGTCCCAGCCAGAGGATCGGCTCTGTGATTGTCCACACTGTAAGGACAATCTGCCGGAACTGGATTTCCTTGTCCAGTGTACAGCTAGTTCTTTTCCATAAAGAGAGCAGTCTAGTGGTTAGAGCACAGGCTTGGCGTGAGGACACCTGGGTTCCTCTGTCACTCACTCATCGGGGCTTGGTCTTCACTGCAAGAAAGGGTGTTTTTACACTGCGATAGCTGTCTCGATGTAAAATTCTGGTGGGGCCAAGGCACTGCGGTTCTTACCTTCATGTGGCTCAGTGGTTCTCAACCTGCGGCCCGCAGGCCACTTGCAGCCCAATCAGCACAGAGCTGCGGCCCATGTGCCATCCTCAGGGCCATACAGGTAGCACTGGGATGTGGTACACAATGGTAAACAAGTTGAGAACCACTGATGTAGCTGATTGATAGGGTAGACCTCAACTAGCTGCATCCAGGTAAAAACTCCAGTCTCTTGTCTCCACCATGAGTTTACAGAGAGAGAAATAACTACAAACACCTTTTTGCAGTGAGGACAAAGCCAGGGTGACCTTAACGCAAAGTCATTCACCCTTTCTGAGTCTCAGTCGAAAGGGGAATTTTACTTTCATGGTGCCCTGGGAAGTTGTGAGGTAGAATTTTATCGTGATTCTAAAGGGATAGAAATGTGCAATGTCATTGTAAAGGATCCATGACCAAAAGCAACCTGACCTCATCACCCCCCTCCCTCGCCACTCCCTGCCCGCGCATTCATCCAGCTGCACTTTCTGCTCGGGGAGAATGCGTTGCTTTGACATAGCTGGGGTTTCTTATCGCTCACTGTGACAAAGAGCAGCCCCGTGACCTTCAGAATTATATAACCAAATCTCAGGGTGCATGATTCAGCAAAAAAACCCCAACAAGGTGGGAAATTAGTCCAAGCCAAGAGAGTCACAGAGTCTCTCTGCAGCCATGGAAGAGTTAACCCAAGCCCTTGGGAGAGCAGAGATAGGAAGTGGCTGTTACAAAGCTGCCTTCTAGAAACAGGCTGGCCAGGGTTGAGCAATGCCCCCAGCTCCCATGGACTCCAACTGGCATTGGGCCCCTCAAAGTCTGTCCCTTACAGCAGCAGAAAGGCCAGCTCCGGACAGAGGGCACTGTCTTAATATAGGGCAGATCCCTTCTCTCGCTAAAAGCAATGGGAGTTCTGCTATCAACAGCCACAGGAGCAGGACCGGGCCCTGTAAGCAACAGCAAATAGAAGCCAATACAGGACCGGTAGAACCAGACTTTGGAGGAGGAGTGACCTAAGGCAGGAGGGAGAAGAGGGTCTGAACCTCCTTCCCATTAATGCAGAGGGGCTGTACAGCCGGCCCTCCGGAACTGACCTCGCTAGCTGACTAATCCACACATCCCATCCCCAGACAGAGAGGAAAAGGCAGTTTCTAACACAGCTGCTGAAACCTGAGCACCTCCAGGGAGCTCATTGCTAACAGTGAGTCTAAGGTTACAGCCTGCTCAGAACTAGTTTCTACCCCAGCCCTGCAGAGTTGTCCTGGTTAATTTCAGGGGTGGCAGCAAAAGCTGCTGTTCTCCTGCCTGGTGTGATCTGCAAACTGCAACTTGATAGATTTTGCAGTGGAAAAAATCTGGCCCGAGTCAATGATTTCCTTGCAATTTCCAGCTGCGATCTGGGCTTGATCCAGCATCAGCCTCTCTATTGCCTTCAGCAAGCTTAGACCCTAATTGAAGGGCCTGCTCTAAGGTGACTCAGGAGCCAAGATGCCATGTGAACAAGGGCACCATTCAGTGCTGTTAAAGGACCTGCACACTTATTGCTATTTAACACTGTTGAGCATAGATCTTAAAACATCCCTTAGCCCTAACGATAACAGCGCACCCCTCTCTCACAATATGAGGTTGGTACAGACCCAATCACTTCTGTATCCCTCCCCAACACCAGTTCTGATCTCCACACAGGTTCCCTGCCAAGACTGCAAAAGACAATGCAACTTGCAAGTGCTCATCTCACACTCCACAGGCCAAGGCAGCCCGGGGCGCAATCTCCACCCATGACACCTTACCTTCCCCACTGGGGCTGTATTGCTTGTCCTCATAGGGAGTGTCCGTGTATTCCAACAGCAGTCGGATGGCATGAGCAAGCTGAAAAGAGGAGCACGAGAGCATTTATATCCCAGAATCCCTCCAGTTCCATTGGGCGAGCCCAGAGCTTGCCCATCTCTGAGAAAGCAAGATAAATTGACCTTCCTCCCAATTCTGCTCACAGCTGCTGGAGCCCAGGACTATACACAGATCATGCGTGATGGCTTCTACCTTAGCCAACGCACCACACAGGGGATTGAACCAGGGAACCTCCATCGCTCAGACTAGAAGGCCAGAAGGGACCATCATGATCGTCTAGTCTGACCTCCTGCACATCGCAGGCCGCAGAACCTCCCCCACCCACTCTTCTAATAGACTCCTAGCCTCTGGCTGAGTAACTGAACTCCTCAAATCATGATTTAAAGACTTCAAATTACCAAGAATCCACCATTGACACTAGTTTAAACTTGCAAGTGACCCGTGCTGCAGAGGAAGGTAAAAAAAACAAAAACAAAAAAAATGCAGGGTCTCTGCTAATCTGACTTGGGGGGAAATTCCTTCCTGACCCCAAATATGGTGATCTGTTGAACCCTGAGTATGTGGGCAAGACCCACCAGTCAGACACCTGGGAAAGAATCCTCTGGGGTAACTCAGAGCCCTCCCCATCGAGTGTCCCGTCTCCAGCCATTGGGAATTTTTGCTACTAGCAGTCACAGACGAGCCACATGTCATTGTAGCCAGTCTCATCACATCATTCCCTCCATAAACTCATCAAGCTCAGTCTTGAAGCCAGTTAGTTATTTTGCCCCCACTGCTCCCCTTGGAAGGCTGTTCCAGAACTTCACTCCTCTGATGGTCAGAAATCTTCATCTAGTTTCAAGGCTCAACTTATTGATGGCCAGTTTATAGCCGTTTGTTCTTGTGTCCACACTGGCGCTTAACTTAAATAACTCCTCTCCCTCCCTATATGTATTAACAGAGAACGATCACATCTCCCCTCAGCCTTCGTTTGGTTCGGCTAAACAAGCCAAGCTCTTTGAGTCACCTCTTGTACAGTATGTTTTCAATTTCTCTGATTATCCTAGTAGCCCTTCTCTGCATCAGTTCCAGTTTGAATTCATCTTTCTTAACCATGGGAGACCAGAATTGCACACGGTATTCCAGATGAGGTCTCACCAGTGCCTTGTATAACGGTACTAACACTTCCCTGTCTCTACTGGGAATACCTCACCTGATGCATCCTAGGACTTCATTAGCCTTTTTCACAGCCACATCAGGTCGGGGGCTCATAGGCATCCTGTGATCAAGCAATATACTCAGGTCTTTTGGCTTTTCTGTTGCTTCCAACAGATACATCCCCATCTTATAGCAAATATTCTTGTTGTTAGTGCCTACATTCATGACCCTGCACTTTGCACTATTAAATTTCATCCCATTTCTATTCCTCCAGTTGTTAAGGTCCTCCAGATCTTCCTGTGCGATATTCCGGTCCTCCTCCATATTGGCAATACCTCCCGCTTTTTGTGCCAAGGTCATGAATGAAAATGTTAAATAAGATTGGACCGAAGACCGATCCCTCAGTGGAATGCCCCTAGTAACCTCCCTCCAGCCTGGCAGTTCACCTTTCAGTATGACCTGTTCTAGTCTTCCCTTTAACCAGTTCTTTATCCACCTTTCAGTTCTCATATTAATCCCCATCTTTCTCCAATTTAATGAATAATTTCCCATGTGGGACTGTAAAAGCACAAGCTAAAGCTCTAACAGACTCAACTCCACCATAGAGCGCACACCATATGTGTGAGGGGAGACCGACAACACACCTGCCCCACGGCATTACACATGCTCGTGGGAGTTTCAGTAGCCTGAGTTAGGAACCCTGCATTGCACTGTGGACCCCAAGAGGGCTTTTCTTGCTGAGACCACGCGGCAACTAATGCAAAATTGCAATGGGGCTCCTGACCTTCAAGCCACCAGCCACTGGGGGGACTACACCCACCAATAACATACCTCCCCTCCCCCCAGACATCTACTGTTGGGAAACAAAACTTTTAAAGAGTTACAAATAAAGTGCCCAGTCAGGGCCTGGCAGTGGGACAGGTCCATCAGAGTTTCACTGCAGAAAGGGGCAAGGACCAGGAGTGTGTAGGGCTTTCTGCAGGGATGCACATGGACATTGGCTTCCGGGCAGGGACGACTTTCCCCCAGCCCCACCCTTGGGGAGGGGATAAGGGTGGAGGATGGACACTTTCACGTGATGGGGCCCTGCTCTCCTAGGGCTCACAGCTGAATTGTCGACTGGCCTGCTTGCAAGAGCCCATCCCCCTACCCCAGGCAAATCTTGGCTACCATGACATGTGACCCCAAGCAAACCAGATAGAGCCAGCCCATACATTCCCCTACAGAGACCTCCCCCACAGCTGGGGGGCTGCCTACCCCATTCCTGCACCCTCACCCCTCCCCCATAGCTAGGGCTGCCTGCCCCACTCCTTTACCCTTCCCCCATAGCTGGGGGGCCGCCTGCCCCTAGGGTGACCAGATGTCCCGATTTTATAGGGACAGTCCCGATTTTGGGGTCTTTTTCTAATATAGACTCCCATTACCCCCCACCCCCTGTCCCGATTTTTCAAAGTTGCTGTCTGGTCACCCTACCTGCGCCGCTCCTGCATCCGAGCCCCTCCCCCATAGCTAGGGCTGCCTGCCCCACTCCTGCAGCTTTCCCCCATAGCTGGGGGGCCGCCTGCCCCTCTCCTGCAGCCCCGCCATAGCTGGGGGGCTGCCTGCCCCTCTCCTGCACCCTCCCCCATAGCTAGGGCTGCCTGCCCCTCTCCTGCCGCCCCTCCCCATAGCTGGGAGGCCGCCTGCCCCACTCCGCGCTGGCCCGGCGCTGCCCGCACTCACCCCGCGGATGTCCCAGTACCCTAGGGTGACCCCCATGCTGCCCCTGCGCTCCGGTCTCGCCGCGGTTCGATGCGCTCGAGTGGGGCTGCGGGGGCGGAGATCCGAGTTCCCGCCCTGGAATCCGGTTACTTGCCTGTCAGGCCAAACTCGCTTCCCCAATTCCTGGCAGGTCGCGGGGGGCGGATCCTGAACGCTGCGGACCTCACCTGTTAACCCTGCCCTGGCTGTCTGCACTCCTGCAGCCCCGCAGACCCCTCGCCTGTGCCCCCCAGCCCCTGCCCTGCCCCCTGGGGGGGACCGACCCCCCACTATATCTGGGGGGCTTGGAGGTTAATTTAGCTCATTGCTGAGCTGGCTGCTCCCTGTAGTGTTATGCCCTGGTCCTAGCGAACCTGCGGAACTCCCTGCAGCAGGACCGTGCTCTCTCTCCATCATGTACTGGGTGGTCAGTGGGGCAGTGTCTGTGTTGGGGGGAGGGGTTGACTTGGCAGGACTCTGACCTGTTGTGACTGACCTTTCCTTCCCTGGTCACCTCGGCCCCTTCATTCACACCCTGCCCATCCAGCTTCGGGCAGTAGCTTTGCTCGGATCAGCTGGGTGCAGAAAATAGAGTCTCAGGAGGCAGCTCCGGTCACCAAACCTGCAAAGTCTCTTACAGGCCAAATCCGGGCTTTCTGGGCCAGAGCGTAGCAGGAATGCTTGGCATGCACAAGCCAAGTTGGCTCGGCAGGATCTGGCAGGCCACCCTGGACCAGGGCACAGTTTCCCCCTCTCTGCCCGCCCCTATGTTTCCGCTCAGGGTGGGAGCTGGCCAGAGATACCAACCCCTCACACCCATTGTACGCGTTGTTGGAGGGTTTGTTTGTGGCTCTGGCTTCCATAAACAGACAGGGGGACAGTGGTGAGACTGGGATCAGAGAAGAGGGGGCACTGCAGGCACTAGGTCCTTACCTCCTGCTGAAAAGGGCCTTAGTGTAGCCGTCGAAGGAATATGATGGTTTGGAGCCCCTGAGAGGGCTTTTTGTTACTTGTTCATTTCTGTTGGGTCCGTATTGAAGGTGTGGGCGCACCATGGATTTATATAGAGGCATTATGATATTTTCTCTTTTATTTTATCTATCCCTTTCCTAATGGTTCCCAACATTGTGTTCGCTTTTTTGACTGCTGCTGCACATTGAGTGGATGTTTTCAGAGAACTATCCACAATGTCTCCCAGATCTCTTTCTTGCGTGGTAACAGCTAATTTAGACCTTGTCATTTTATATGTATCATTGGGATTATATCTTCCAATGTGCCTTACTTTGCATTTATCAACACAGTCCTTTAGCCAGGGATGCATGGAAGAACATGCAGCCTCTGGGCCAGGGCCAGAAGAGACTTTTTTCTGCTTTAAATGAAATGGAGAAGGAACGTGTAGAAAATCCAGGGGGTTTTGACGTGGAGCCTGGACTCTCTGTGGACGTGGATGGATGAAGGGGACCCCTGCTTACCCCTTCCTGAGGTGAGAACTTCATCTGTTTGGCTTTGGCTCATTTTCTGCAGTGGGAAATTTAAGGCCTTGCTATGTCAGCTAAGCCCCGACACTGGTGTCTGTCCTAGCCAGCCATCAGCGGAAGATGTCACAATAATCAGGTTTGCCCCAGTGAAATAATACAGGTTTCCCTAATACTCCCCTTCTAGGGTTTTGAAATCTCATTTCCCCCATCTCCACTTTCTGCCTAAACTCCAAACCCCCCCCCCTTTTTTAAATTATTATTGAAAGGCATGAAATGTGAAACTGAGTGAAGGAAATAGTGTTTTTACCCTGTGCATAATGAGCCTATGGAACTCATTGCCACAATGTGCAATTGAGGCCAAGACTGCAGAAGGACCCAAAACAGGATTATCCATTTTTGTGGATAGTGAGAACATCCTAGTGACCCCTTCTGCCCTGACCCAGGATTTCCAAGGCAAGGGGTGGAAGGGTGCTGAGAACACCAACAACTATAAAACCAACAGCCAGGGGAACTTGGACTTTCGCCCAAAGGTTGCTTCTGTTGTATCTGGAATGGAAATCAAATAGTACAACCTCCAAAGCCAAGACTCTTTGACCTGGAGTCCGGATTCCGTAGATGGCAGTGAGAAGCCCTGCTTCCTATTCTAAACTCTAGAGCTAAGAAACCAACTCTGCTCAGGCTCTAAAGCTCTGCAAACTAAAGGTATTTAGTTCTCTCCAAGCTCTCTAGGACTCAATTCCTTGGCTCAGCTTCCTCCAGAGACAAATCCAAGCCCCCTGCTCTGTCAGAGTCAAACCTGACACGGACATTGCTGCCACACTAAGCCAGCTGTAGTGGGTGGTATTGTAATAGGCGGCTTGCTACAGCTGACCTGAAAACTAGCAAATGATTCTCCCAAGGGAGAATAATTGACCGGGTTTGGGGTAAATCAAGTTTCCCTAATACTGAACTTTAATGGAGGGTTCAGATCCCATGGCTGCTGGAAGTAGGGGCACCGGGTTGCTGCAGCACTTCTTGATTTGAAGTGGTTTCCATTATATATAGGGTTTACAGTTTGGTTCAATGCCTCTCAGCATCCACACTATAAAAAATGTTCCAATACCACTGTCAGATCCTGTCCTACCCCAGAGCAGCCTTCTAAGACCTTCAGGGGTCACAGAAAGCCCTTTTATTCCCAGTGGTTTCTCCGGCTCCCATTTGCAGTGCTGCTGACAGGGTTAGTAGGACTGTCAATGGACTGTCAGAGGATCCTATCGATTCACATTCCCCCGTCTTTTGCAAGGCTAGAGCAGAGGTTCCCGAACTGTCTCCATGTGTGACCCCAGAACCATGCAATACTGAGGATTCCATGTCCCACAATCCTCTGCACCCTTACTCCAAAGTTTCTCACACATCCAGAGAGCAGAGAACTCTTGTAGGTTTAGAGTAAGTGACTGCTTCTGTGGATTTATCTACCCTTAGCTTACGTAGATGGGGCCAGATATTCCAGAGCTCAGCTGCCAACCTGCTGGGCACTTCTGGAAATCAGCCAATTGCTGCAGTATAGGGATTTCAGAAGTGCCTCAGGGTATGTTGGCAGAGCAGCGAGAAGGCCGCTTCCCAGCATGGGCGGACAGACATGCCTGTTCTGCTCAAACTAGCGTGGCTGGCAGCTCAGGCTAGCCACCTGAATACAACCCTGCCTGACCCCTTGGGTATATAGATGAGAAGAATGAGGGGGGATGTAGCTATTGGGTTCCGGGAAGTGGGCGGGCAAAGCCTGGGGTCCGCCCACTGCTAAAGGAACCCCCCCAGCCTAAGGGGAGGACCCACAGGACCTAAAACCCAAATGA
>NW_020664542.1:2306544-2347701 GCF_002925995.2 Terrapene triunguis | reverse complement strand
CCCCCCCCCCCCCTCGCATGATCTGCCCCTGAGCCGGGCTGCTCTCCCACCTGCTCTGCAGAAACACTGAGAGCTGGCTGGGACTTTCTGTTGCCAGTTCCCAGCATCTGTTTACCCTTGGCTAGGTGCTAAAGTAACTTAACCACATCCGGCCCTGTGCAGCCATTCATTTATTTTCATGCCCAAACATCCCCATGAAGGACACTGGAGGGGGCGAATAGGGCAAGGGTCTTTTGACTCCCAGCTAGTGCACTTTGGCAGAAACTGGGGTTGCCCTGAAATCCTAGGACTGTTTAACACTCAGGTTCACAGGTTCTTAGGAAACACTGTGGATAATCCATGCTCCTCCAAGGGAGCACCACCACACTGCAGCAACACAGTCCTTCTGGCTAGATCCTTCAGGCTCCCAGCACGGGGTTGATGAAGAGGAGGCTGCAGGTACTGAGTATGAAGAAGAGGTCACCTGGGATTCCCCATTGCTGCTGCAGTCCAGTGGGGAGGTGAAGTTCAGAGTTGCATGACCTGCGAGGCTGCTGTCAGCTTTGGGAGCTGCTCCCTCGGAGGTTCTGCTGAGAAGGTCCTGGAGGTATTTGATGTACCTGATGGCAGCTCATAAGGTTTCGACTTTGCTAAGGTGTTTCTCTGCTATGAGAGGTGGCCTTGGAGCCAGGTGTAGCTTTCATTAACACATTTCTCCCTCCGCCTCTCCCTTTCATTCCTCTCCTGCCTGAAGGCAGCTTCAAAGGGGTAGTCGCAGACCCCAAAATGCCTGTGGAAAGGGACCCAAGAGAACCTACCACCATAAGTGTCATAATAGACTGAGTCAGTGTTGATGGGGCGGAACCAGACAGGGATGTTGGCCAAAGTGTCTGCAGGAGGAATGGCCATGAGAAGGAGAAATTGCTAGTTGCAGGCAGCTGTGCCATTGTCCTCCTGTTGACCAGTGCTCTGCAGTAGCTACTGTTCATGGTGCGCTAAACAAATCTCGCTTCTCAACTTGGCTGAGTGATCCCAAGCAGTAACGGAGCTCCAGCAGCAATCCCAGCTCCCCGAGGTGTGGACAGCTAGAGCAAGGGTGGACAAACTATGGCCTGGGGGCTGCATCTGGCCCTCCAGACATTTTAATCCGGCCCTCAAGCTCCCACCGGGGAGCAGGGTCTGGGGCTTGCCCTGCTCCACGCGACTCCCAGAAGCAACAGCATGTCCCCCCTCTGGCTCCTATGCGTAGGGGCAGCCAGGGGGCTCTGCACGCTGCCCACGCAGCTCCCATTGGCCGGGAGCTGCAGCCAATGGGAGTTGCAGAGGCGACCCCTGCGGACAGGGCAGTGCGTAGAGCTGCCTGGCCATGCCTCCACTGCTTGAGGTAAGCGCTGCCCGGAGCCTGACCTCCTCCCATGCCCCAACCTCCTGCCCCAGCTCTGATCCCCCTCTGAACCCTTTGATCCCAGCCCAGAGTACCCAAACTCCTCATTTCTGGCCCCACCCCAGAGACTGCACCCCCAGCTGGAGCCCTCACCCCCTCCCGTACCCCAACTACCAATTTTGTGAGCATTCATGGCCCGCCATACAATTTCCATACCCAGATGTGGCCCTCGGGCCAAAAAGTTTGCCCACCCCTGAGCTAGACGGAATTCCCGTTGATTGCTTCCAAGCCTCTTTTATTGCCCTTAAGTTAAAGAGGACTGGAAACAGAACCCAGCTCTCCAGGCTCTGCCCTCCCCTCTGGCGTGCACGGACTCTTGTTATCCTGAGCTACTTAGTCATTGTAGCCACAGCAAAAGGTGCGACTGGCTGGCAAGCGTTTGGCAGCCATAAGATGCTGAGCTCAACATTTTCTTATCATGGGGTCAAGTCCTCATCTCTGTCCAGCAACAGCCGCTCCAAGGAACTCTTCCTCGTACCGCTGGCAGAGCCGTGTACCGATGTGCAGAGGTTAACCCCCAAGCGGGGGACAGCCTCAGTCATCCCAGCCTTGTGGGAATCTAGTTGGCGTCTTATCCCACCCTCATCCTGGTGGTGTTGGAGCACTGTGCAGCCATGTGTTAAGCGACGTGACTCACGTGTATTTTGTTCTCTCTGCATCTCCCTGGGGGGAGGATTGGGTGTGCAGTGTAGTGGTTTGTTTTGGTAGGGTTGGTTGGTGGTTGGAGTTATTGAACAACTACACTACTCTGTGCTGATGTTTGAAGTGGCCAGTTGGAGATGTTTGCCTGGCACTGGAAGTGGGAGCTGGGGAGGCCTGTGATGGTCCTTAGCTCCTGGACAAGGGGGTTCCACAGTCTCTGAGGGGCCCTAAGGAAGCTCTGTCTCCTCCACAGATGAGCTTGTGGTGGAGGAGAAGACCTGTTGACCTTCGTGCTCACCCTGGGGCTTTAGTCTCTTTTAGGGAGCTTGGGCACAGGCTGTTGAGTGCCTTGAAGGGAAGGACTGAGCCCCTGACATTTCCTTGTTCTATGGGAAGCCAGGGTAGAGTGTGCTGGTGAGGTGAGGGCTGTGATGGTCCAGTGACTAGATCCCTGTAGTGGGAATTGGGAGACCCTAGCTGTGCCACTGACCTAGTGCATGTCCTGGGGTAGGCTGGCGTTAACTCGCCCATTATACCCCTGCAGGACAGTTAACACAGGGTTCTGGTTAGCTGGAGCGTATACGGTTACTCAGCGTTCTCCTGAGTATTAGCTTGCAGAGTGTCTCTCTCCCCTGGTTAAACCAAGTCCTCATCCTCCCTGCCAATCTGCCCCATGTTCCAAGCCCAACCCATCTCCCATAGTGCTTTTTATTCCACACAGCTGCTGAGGCTGCCTGAAGCCAGGGAGGGGGGAAACCTTCTGAATGTTCAGATCTGCAAGGTCTCCACGGGACTGGGTTCTTCTGGCCAAAAGCAGATTTCTCCTGAGACCAGAACTGAAGTGCGAGTACAGCTGTGATTACAGGTAAAGCCAGGAAGCACAATTACCACAGGCCCCTGTTTATTTTCACAGCTGCACCTGCTTGGTTATAACCTTCGGGCTCTCCAGCTGCTTGTCTCTGGGCTAAGGGACACCCTGTGGCTCCGGATCCTGCCGCACCCCAGGGCTGAGCCAGGCTGTGCCGCTGTATAAAACCTTAATTTCAGAGGCACCATTCACCTTGGATTGTCACCCACATTGTGGCCATACGTGGTGAGGGCAGGAAGTGTCTGGCTGTTGGGATGCTCACAAAGCATGTTAGGGGAGCAGGGGTATTCACTGAAAGCATTGCTCCCCATCCATAAGAGATGCCAGGAGACTTTAGGGCCTCCACATGGCTACATGTTTTGCCACCCAGCAGTCTGCAGTGAATTAAACACCTAGCCTGGACAGGCAGTGGGCTGTGAACCCTGGAGTTTCAGCACTAGAGCACGTTTCTACATGTGAGCCATAAGGGTAACTCCACTAGCTGAGAGCAGCAAAAGGCTCTATCTGGCCACTAGCTGGATCCACAACATTAGCTGGAACCATACCACTAAACCCAGGGGAGTTCTGATCCAGGATACTTGTTCACAACTATCCATAAATTTTAAATAGATTTATTTTGCTGCAACGACAGACTAGCCTCAGGGAGCAGGCACAGGGCATCAGTGGTGAATTTCATGCTGAGGACGCAGATGCAAATACAGAAAAGAAATTTACCTTGTAAAAGACAGGTGCACCTGGGCCTTAGAGTAGGATGATATGAAAGCCTGTCGAATGGATGGGGCCATATTTATCCCTGGTGTAACACCAAGCCATGGCTGCCCGTCGCCCCTGGTCCCCAGAAAAGCACTTATGAGACCTTTGCTGTGGTTTTTTGTGTGGGAGATCCAGGGATGCAGGCTCAAAATAAACCAGGAGGGCTCTTTATATTTTGGCTGACAGCATATATTTCGTTAGCCCTCTGCAGGATCCAGTCCTAAGTACCCCGTGAAGTATTCTTCCCACTCTCCGCTACCACTGAAGTCAAAGCAGTTTCTCAGAACCTTTTGGGATTAGGCCTTTAGCTAACAGCCTAGATGCTGAGGTCAGAAGGCGCTATTCTGATTATTGAGTCTGACCTCCTGCATAGCACAGGTCAGAGAATCCCATTATCTGACTGGGTAAGCCCTGCACATCTGCTGAGCCTGGGCAGAGGTTTAACATAAGGCTGGGAGAGCACAGGGAAATTTTGGGTTATATTTATATTCCCTTCCCCCAGCTGCCAATAGTACCCATTGCCCCCCTTTCTCCTCTTCCCTGGCCGCAATTAATTTTGCTCTGAAAACCAGGGATCTGCAGCCTAGCATGTAATATTTTAATTCTTACACAGCAAAGGTATTCAGTTAAAAAAAGCCACTCAAGTGACACACTCCCTTCTTTCTTTTTAAAGAAGCGATGCTACATGATAACAAAACTCAAGCACTTAGCAGACTTTCTTGATGGGAAAACAAATTGGAGTAACAGAAGAATAAATACACCAATTAATTACTTTGCTTTCTCACACACAGCAGGAATACTTACCATAGTCAAAGATCTCAGACAGTTTCTTCTATGCATTACGGAAACTAAAGTGCATCTTTAGTAAATGTTCAGGGCTCTGTGATCCAGAGAGCAGGAGGGGCTTAGGTTCCAGACCTGCTAAACATAGTGAAACCTTTGTTCTAAAGTCTCATTGACACTAAATTTGTTAGTCTCTAAGGTGCCACAAGTACTCCTGTTCTTTTTGCGGATACAGACTAACACGGCTGCTACTCTGAAAATTGACACTAATGGCCCTGTGCCTCGCTCTGCCAGTGTAAACAAGCCTGTAACTTACTCCCACTGTGCAGGGCTAAAGTGGAGTAAAATGGCCTCAGTGTAAATGAGAATCAGGCCTTCTCTTCTCTCCCCCCCCCCCCCCCCCAAGGGCTCCTTGGGTTGTTAGTACCCAACGCTTGTCAATTTCACAATGCTCAGTTAGACAGAAGGCTCAGGTGCCAGACTCTGATCTCAGTGACGCTGGTGTAGATCTGGAGAGACCCCATTGACGTCAGTGGAGTTACTGCGGATTTACACCAGAGTAAATGAGAGCAGCAGCTGAATTCAAAGGCCTGGATTCTCCTCTCATTCACACCAGTGCAAATCCTGACAGGAGAACCAGGCCTCTTGTGTCCAGAGCAGCGTCCTTACAGAAAAGGCTCTGGGGCCAGATCTTCCGCTGCTGTCAATGAAGGTAGCTCTACTGACCTTAGTGGAACTATGCCAATTTACCCCAGGTGAGAGACTGGCTCCCTGTGGTACATGGTAGAATATTTGGTGCCCTGCCATGGAGTAGAACTGGGAGACAGTGTAAATAATATCCATAAATAATAAATAATCCTGCCTCCTGTTGAAAATGAGCTCTACGGGAGGACAAGCTGCATCCTAGCTCCCACATGTACAGAACTGGCTTATTTCATCCAGCACAGACACAAGCTTTCCTCCCTTGTTGGTTTCTCTGGGTTCACAGCCCCTCAGCTAAGACCAGTGGGCTGTGTCTTGACAGCACAGTGGCAGAACAGGTTTGGCAGAAGCCATGTGCTGAGGTATCTCTCCCTTGTAAGCCAGGAATGCGCTGAAACCAGCTTTGTTTCATTAAATAGTTTTCTTTGACTGCTCCAGCCTGCAGATTGTTACACGATAGCTCAAAGGAAGAGGCAAGGGACAAGGATTCCCCAGAGATTACAATGCCCTCGCTCAAGGCTATTTCATGCCACATGACATGCTTCCGGAGAGGGGCACGCAAAGCGCCAAATGCAGGCAAAGGAGTTTGAAAACTGGGTCTCACCTTTGCCACAACTTTTAACACCGAGGTGCAGCCGGCAGAAACGACAGGTCCCAGCGTGGAGCACTCTGTCATGACCGCTGGACTCTAGCTGGAGCAGTACATGCTGGGAGCTGTAGTCTCTGCCAGTCTCCTTATTAAGGATGACAGTGGCTGCACTGGGGTTCCTTTGGGGCCATTTGAGGGCAGTTGTCAATGGGGCCCTCAGCTGGGCAAAGCTCAGGGTGCCTCTGGCTTAGGCTGCAAAGGGGGTAGAGGGCATAGTCATGGGCAGGCACTTTGGCCTTGTTTGCTCTATGAAAGCCAATACAGTGGGGAGGATGGGTTGGGGGGCTCAAACTAAACACTGGGGGGGGGGTCCTATTGGGTGAGACAGACATGGCCTATCCCCACTACGCTGCAGCTGCCTGTCCCCAGCGGGCTGTCACTTCATGCCTGGCTTGCTCTAGCTCAGCATCTTGTGTCGGTCAAAAACCGTCTTCCTCTGCTCCTGCACCTGGCGCTTCCATCGCTGCTGGGCTCCTTCCACCCTCTCCAGCACCGTGTTGGCTCTGGCGCCGGTGGGAGCGGGAGCTGCTGCCAGTGAGCGGGCCTCCTGCAATGCAAAGAGAAGGAACCAGGAGGTCAAGGGGGTGAGTGGGGTGGAGGAGTGATATCTCTAATACAGAAACAGGCTGCTCAGCGTTCAGAGACACTTTTACATGAAGAGCTATTTTGGGACTGAGTTTTCCTTGCAGAGAGAGGGCCTGATTTTCAGAGGTGCCCAACTCCCACCGACTCATACTGGAGGATTGGGTCCTCAGTGTAACTGGGCTTAAAGCTAGGATCACCCGTGCTAAAAGCACAGGCCTCCAGCACTGGAGCTAAAGGAGCAGCTCCCCTAGGAGGTACCTGTAGTAGGCTCTTATCCCTTTCTTTAGGCCAGCAACTAGAAGGGCCAGTGCTCCACACTGCTAATGTGAATTCCCTCCCCTCAGACTCCTCGCTTTCCACTCCCTCGCACCCATTCCCCTTCCTCTCCCAGGAATCTCCCCCTGCCCTCCTTGTCTCGGGGCTGCTGCATTTCAGTCCTTCCCAGCCACATAAACTTGCACAAAATCTCTCCATCAAAAGGAAGCATTACTTCCTGTAACCGCAGCCGGAGATGCTGGGGCTATCTCTGTGCTGAAGCTCAGCATGGCTCCCCAGTTCCTGGAGGGATTTCCTGAACGGCTCCGGGCCCCTCTCCTCTGCTGCCACATACCTCATAAGGGATTAACATGCCTCATTTGCCTCGCTGAGAGCCGCCCACTAACTGCACCTTCCTTTGCAGCGCCCTGAGGGCACGGCTTCTAAGGCTGCACAGCTGCCAGGCTTAGCAGGGAGCAGAGCAGTGGTGTGGAAGAAAGGTGTGTGTGTGTGTGTGTGTGTGTGTGTGTGTGTGTGTGTGTGTGTGGGGCGGGGAACAAGTCGGTGATTAACTCCTTGGCTTCAGTCTGCTGTCAGATCCATCTGATGGTCCATTGCTCTCACGGCAGCGCAGGAACTGCAGGACCAGCACTGAAGGGGTTGAAGTCCATGGCTGTTCATCCCAGCTTTGGTCCCAATGAAGTCAGTGATCCAACTCTCATTTGCTCTAACGAGACCAAACGTTGATCTATGCTCAGTGCTTCGCTCATGACTCTGGAAGATGTCGTGTTAGCAGGAAGGAGGAGTGGACCCCCAACAAGGGCTATCCCACCAGCAGATCCAGATGCCCTCTGAGAGTGTGTGCGGCACACTTGCTAGCCAGACCCCTCATGCTCTGCAGCAGTTGCTCTCCAAGCTGCTCCCTTCCCCAGCCAACAGGAGCTGGGCTAAGCTCCTCTCAGGTGTAAGCTGCTCTGGGCATGCTGGAAAATGGTACAAATGACCATGGGCCTTCTGAGCCACAGCGCTGAGTCTGCTGCCATTGTGGGCTCAGTGCAGGTGCAGCATGTTACAGAGGAGACACACACACTGTGCTCTCTCTCTCTCAGATCTGGTGTTTGTCGTTCCTCAGTTAGAAGGAAGCATGTGTCTGTTTTTTGTGGGTGAAAGGCAGCTTCAGAGTTTAGGTGCAAAAAACCTGGTGCTGGGAGAACACAGGGACAAAGCAGAGATGGAACGGGGCTAGGGGGGGGGAGTGAAGTCCTCTGGGTTGGGAACTTGGGACAGGGGAGTTGTTTCTGGCTGTCTGCAGAGTCAGGCAGATATCACTGCACTGGTTACACTTGGGGCCCATGTGGAAGGTTCAGCCATGAATCCTAGACACTTACTGGTTTTAAAATGAAGGATTCTGGAGCAGCTGAATAGGTCATGCCGGCCAGGGCCCATCCGCCAACTTCTCCTGGCGCCGGTGGGTGCTCAACCCGCGCCCCCCCCCCCGGCCCTGACTCAACCCCTGCCCTGCCCCCATTCCAACTCCTTCCCCAAAGTCCTCGCCCCAACTGGACTCCATCCCCACCCCAGCCCCACCTCTTCCCCGCCTCCTCCCCTGAGCGTGCCGCGTTCCCACTCCTCCCCCCTCCCTCCCACAGCTTGTTACGCCGCAAAACAGCTGCGGCAGCAAGTGCTGGGAGGAGAAGTGGGGACACAGCATGCTCAGAGGATGAGGCAGGGCTGGGGCTGGGATTTGGGGAAGGAGTCCAGTTGGGGCGGGGACTTTGCCCCAAATTGCCTGGTGCCCTACGCAGCTGCGTGCTGCTCCAGCGGCCAGCCCCATCCCGTGGCCCGCTGAGCCAGCCAGGAAAGTTGCCCCTGCTCTGCCCCCACTCCACCTGTTCCCCAGAGCCCCTGCCCCGCCCCTGCTCCACCCCTTCCCCAAAGCCCTGCCCCTGCTCCACCCAGCTCCACACCTTCCCCAAAGCCCTGCCCCTGCTCCGCCCCAGCCCTGCCTCTTCCCAGCCCTGCTCTGCCCCCACTCCATCCCTTCCCCAAAGCTACACAGAAGCCTCCATGCACGGCAGGAAGGGATTAATTAACTCCTGGCAGCCCAGTTAGCTCAAATTGGAGTCACCTGGAGCAGGAGGCTTCCAGGGAGGAGCTTAATAAAAAGAAGAGCCCTGACCAGTTGTAGGGAAGCAGGCAGAGAGAGCAGTTGGTGTGGGAAGGTTGCTAGCTGAGGGTCAGGACTGGGACAGGCTGGTGCCTCGCAGATCCCCTGGAGGAAAGGGAAGAGTATGTGTTGTTTCATACTTGTTTTGGACTTTGAGAGCCCCGGGAGAAGTAGGACCATATAGGAGCCAGGGGGAGGACTAACCCTCTGCAACCCAGAAGGCTTTGGAGGTAGAGCAGCGGAAGACAAGCTGGGGAACTGAGGTGGAGTGGCTGTTGCACTGGAGTGCTGCTAGGGGGGTGCTCTGGAAAGGCAGTGGGGCTAGAACAATACACTAGTGTGTAAATGAGAATGGGGCCCAGTGGTTGTATCGCAGCACTGAGCAGACAAATAGATTTCTGGGCTCTGCTAGCCTCACGTTGCATAGACCAAATCTTCCCCCATTAGTGTTTGTCAATCACCGTGTGGGTGCCCCATGATCAGTCCCAGGGAGGGTGGAGTGTTTCTGAACATGTCCAGGCTGGTCACACACCCTCTCAGCAAACACACTGGCTTCCTCTCTTCAAAGCGTGTCCGGGCACCTGGATTACAGCTAATCCGCTGGGAGGGGATGCGCCCAGCAGCTAGCAGGGGGCCCTGCTAGGCAGTTGAAAGGAAGGCAGGTGTCTTTCATTTTACTCCTGAGCGGTGCTCTCTTAGCGCACAGGGGCAGGCGCAGTGAGGAAGGTCCCCTCAACACAAACGGCTGCAGGGACACCAGGCCGCCGTGGGCAAGCGCCCTTGAGCACTTGGGGCATATCCCGTCCTGCGGAACCGTCCCTTGCCCCTGGCTGGGACAGGGAAGGGGGCTCTCCCCAAAGTTCACATTGGGTTCCCCTGCCCCACTGAAGAGCAGGCTGTGCTCTAAGGGTACAACTGCACCAGGGGGAGCTGAGCTCGTGTCCTGCCTTCAGCGACGTGGCCTGGGGTCGAAACTCTTCCCCCACCTGACTCCTTAAGGCCCCATATCCTGGTAATCCTCTGCCTGACCTAGGGTGGGCTCCTCCAGGGCCTGTTAACACTGAGGCGAGGGGCCCAGACGTGCTGCACGCAATCCATCCCTAGGGCCGTCCCCGCTGCAGGGCTGGGACAGTGACTGGTGAATGCCCAGTGCCGCCGGTGGCACGCAGCGTCTCACACTAGAGCTCAGCATGGCTGGGCGGAGCCAGCGTCAGATGGCCTGGGGGCAGAGACTCGCCTCCGGCTGAGGGCAGCTGGGAGCTTTCAGCACCCGGGATACAGCGAGTTCTGCCCCCTCTCAAGGCCTCGGCACCATCCCTTCAATGGCTGTTCTCTCTCACCTGTCCGCATCCCCTCCCTATCCTCCTTGTGCCCCTGCTGGTAGTAACCAGGCTGTTGGCTGAGGAGGGTGACTGTCTAGGGAACACAGAAGGGGTTGTCTGGAAGGGTCTGAGATGGCTCCACCTGCCAAGGGGGCTGCCTCACCCCATTTCTCTGCCTTGTCTCTCTCCTGGGAGGCAGGGCCTGACCTTAGAACCTGGGCATGCACCATGGCAGTGAAATGGCAGCCGCTAGGCTCCTGGGCCAGCCCTTGTTTGGGTAGTCTGCTCAGGACTGAGCTGGCCTGGAGACTGCAGCCAGGGTGGCTCCTAGAGGCCATGATAACCTCAGCCCAGAAGCTCCATTGATTGGGAAGGGATCATCTAGCGATCAACACAACCCCAGTTTGTCCAGCACCATGGTCCCGGCTCATGGAGCAGCTCCAAACAACCGACACCTAAAGGAAATGCTGGGCCCCAGAACTGCACGTTTCACCTTCCATAATTCACCCCCTGCATCTCTCAATTATAGCGTGAGCCAGGGCTACAATTAGCTCATTACAGCTAATCACTGTGTGCATCAGCTCCACTCCCCCTGCCACCTGGACTACCATTACCATCCACTAATAACCAGCTTCATCTACGTTTCCTCTGGGGGCTGGGACGTGGTGGCCTCCCTGCTCAAGCGATGGGAGCTGTGGGGGACAGACAAGGCAGGATATACAGGGCCTAATCCTGGTGCCCTGGCTCTGAAATCCACACGGAAGTCAATGGAAGCGTTGCCTGAGTCCAGGGCTGGGCTCAGGAGAGGACCAGTGGCTTTTGGACAGAGGTGTGGCAGCAAGACCACGTGTGATGTGATAGCTGTTTGCCAATCTCACACGTGCTGATCCTTCTCTAAAATCCACCAGAGCTAAAGGAGATCTCCCTGAGCTACTAGCAGTAGCAGGTCCTTTATCCTCACATCACTCCCTGGCTCATATGCAAAGCCAGGACGTTACCGCGGGAAACATCCCAAGCCGATTTGAAAACCAAGCCCGTGTTTATGGCGAGCAAGACAGGGCAGCGGTCAGAGCTGCTGAGGGCTGGGTGTTCTCTGGCTTAGAAAGTCACCTCCAAAAGGAAGAACAATTGTAATAATGGGGCACATGCATCCCCTCACCCCGGAGCCCAGGGCACTGTATGGATGCAGGGATCTAGCAGGAGAAGGATTAAACAATACAGGGCCTGGCCGTGGGGACAGCATAAAAAACCACCAACCCCCTCCCCGGCATGAGACAGGTTGAGGCCTGAGTGAAAGCAGGCAGAGTGGGACTGGATGTTAAGGGGGAATCAATGGCCCAATCGAGGCCCATCAGCACAAAGGCCCAATCAACTGCTGATCCCTAAGATGCAACCAAGTGGGATCTGTCAAAGGCGGGTGTGGCCTGAGTGCAGCTCCTGGTCCAGGTGGGGCCCCTGGAGTAGGGGGTCTGGGGTGCAGCCCTTGGCACCCCCGCAGAGTCAAAAGGCACCAGCTCTAGCTTTGTCAGCTCCTCTATGCAGCTCTCCTGCCTCCCAGGACTGTCTGGGCCTTCACCAAATCACCCTCCTCCTGCACCCCTCTAGAAGGGTATTGCCAGGTGGGGGCCGCCAGGGCTGCACACAGATGGGAGCAGTTTGCATTTTGTTTGGATCCGATCCACAATTCAGCAAATGAAAATCAGTCCAATTCGCAAATGGGCAGGACCACAAAACTCCCCTGCTAACCGCCCCGGGCAGGCCCACTCTGGGCCCTAGGAAACCTGCAGCTGCAGGCTTCACATTTCAGAGCATCACGTGGACCAAGATCCGGGATTTAAAAAATAAAACAGAACGAAAAATTCTACATTTCTAGTTGGCATGTAAAAAGTGCCAGCCCCAGCAGGGCCGGCTCCAGCATTTCTGCCCCGCCCCAAGCAAAAAAAAAAAAAAAGCCGCGGACGCGACCGGGGGCGGCAATTGGGGAAAAAAAAAAGCCACGATTGGCGGCGGCAGTTCGGCAGCAGGTCCTTCGCTCCTAGAGGGAGCGAGGGACCTACCGCCCCCGAATTGCCGCAGGTGCCGCCCCTCTCCCTTGGCCGCCCCAAGCACCTGCTTGTTAAGCTAGTGCCTGGAGCCGGCCCTGAGCCCCAGCAAGATCCAGGTGGGATGGGAGATGAGAAACATCAGCTATAATGACCCCTGGTGTCTGCCTGCCCTCGTTCCCAGGAGCTAACCCTGCTCTCTCTCCTCCTCTAGGTTCTCCTACATGCCCACCACCCTCCATATCACCCGCTGCAGCCCCCTGACCTCGTTCTCCTCTTCATTGTGCAGGGGCTGGGTGTAGGCGTCTGGCTTCCGGATCAAGGGGTCGACCAGCATGAGGAAGGCCATGTACAGCAGCAGCGCCCCCACCACCGAGAGGTAGATGATGATGATGATCTGTGGGCACATCAAACGGGGCTCTGGGACGTCGGTGGCGATTGCAGGGCTGGGGGCCAGACAGCCTCCTCCCCAAGCCAACCCACCAACTGATGGGCTCAGGAGGAAACATCCCCGCCCCCCTCACCCCCCCGCCAATGGGCAGCTCAGTCCATAACTATCCACGGGATGGAGGACGGGGCACTGTCGGAGCCAAGATACCAGGCTAGAGGGGCCCCTGCTGTGCTGCAGTCTGGCAACGCCTCAGTGAGGTGGACTGGGGCTCCCATCCCAGCCTCCCTCCCAGACATAGGCGCTGACTCCATGGGTGCTCTGGGGCTGGAGCACCCACGGGGAAAAATTAGTGGGTGCTCTGCACCTGCTGGCAGGCCTGAGAGCAGACACCTGGGGGTGGCCCGGAGCGGGCTGGTGATAAAAGTGGAGGGGAGTGAGACTGGGCTGATTTCTTCGGGGAGGAAAGAGGAACCAGGAGGGCAGGGGGCTTTGCATGGAGGGCTCGGCAGGGAGGAGGAGATTGACGCGGTGTTTGGGGAAGGGGGCCATGGGAGGAGCCTGGCCAGGCTCCCAAGCCAGGGCCACCTCACAGCTACTCACAATAATAACAGCAGCTGGGCGCCCTGCTCCATCTCCCAATGTCGACATCCTTCCCAAAGGGGAGGGGGTCAGTGTCGTCATCCCCAGACCAGACCCAACAAGGGAAAGGGGTGTGGGGAAGGGGGGTGGAAAGTCTTTACTATGCCCCTCCCCAAGCTGGAGGACAAGAAAGAATCCAAGCGAGGAATCCCTTCCTCCCCCATTGCATGGAGAACAGGCATCAGGCCCCTAGAGCAATCTCCTTTGTCCCACGTCCAGCCCCTGCGGTTCTGCCCGGGGGCGTGTGGGGCAGGAGCGCGAGCGGCCCGTCTTTACCTTGATGGTGGTGGTGCTGCGCTCCTCATACTTGCACTCACACAGCAGGCAGTAGGCTTCCACGTCGTTCCCCGGCACTGGCATCGGCTCCACCACGTGCAGGCAGTTGCTGCGTCACAAAGGAGCCGGAGTCAGCGGCGGGGTGGGGCAGGTGGCTGAGCTCCTGGCAGGTGCCTGTATTCTGGGGCCCAGAGCGCGGCCAGCCATCATGGAGAACCCTAGTGGTGATGCTAGGCAGTGCCAATAGCTTGGTGGAGAACCACCAGGCCTGTCTGCATCCAGCAGCCCCTTTGTACTCAGTCCAGCTGGGAGAGCTCAGCAGTTGCTCAGATCACTTTACACGGGAGGTGGCCGCGGGCTGGCTGAAGCTCTGGGTGCCCCAGATACTCGCCCCCGGAGCTGGGGCTGGAGGAGGACGGCCTCAGCGAGTGCCTTGGGGTCAGGTGGCTGTGCCTCTAAAGCCACCCCACGCTAATTAGCCCTCTGAGCAAAGAGGCTAAGGCCTGAATGGGCCCTGGAGGCTGATTTCCCCCAGAGAGGGGCAGGGCTGAGGCGTAGGGGTGGCTTGGGGGGAATCTTGCCCTGCTGCTGTCCCTGCTCTGGGGTTAAACAGATCCCGCAGGCTCCAGTCAGGCCAGCCACGCGACTGGCTCCACTTGCTCAGAGATCTGAGCCGGCTCCAGCTTCTAGGCACCCCCAGGAGCACACGGGTGCAAACCCTGGGTTAGGTCACAAGTGCAATGAGTTTTCTGGCCTCAGCCTAGTCAGTGAATGATGTATGGTCACATGACACAGCACCATGACATGACAGTCTTTTGGGGGAGAACAAGGCCTGGCACCGTTGCTGATGTGAGGACTGAGGGGCGTGGGCAGAGGCGAGCAATGTGTGTGGAGTCCAGGGCTGGACTAGCAGGGGGGTTGTGGGTCAGGATTGAAGGACACCGGCAGAGCAGTGTGGAGCTATGGCACAATGCAGACAGGTGCACTGTGCCTTGCTCTCCTCAGTAGCTCCCAGACCTCACCCCTTTCAAAGGCATTCAATTCCCGTGCACTGCAGGAAGAGAGAAGCGGCTTTGGCAGGGCATGCCAGGAACAAGCCCCAGCTCTGCCTGTCCAGGACATGCTGCTCCCTGTGCTCCCTCGGAGGCAAATGTTGAAGCCTAGCTGTGGCCCCAGATTTTCATGTTAGCAGCACACAGTGGAGGCCGACAGCCTGGCTCGTCACTGTCGCTGATTCCCACGAACCACTAAACACACACACGGGGAAAAACCCTTGACAGTGTAAATTCACTGCAACCTGGCGTTTGGGGAGGAGCACGTACTTCTTGTACATGGTGGGTTGCAGGGCTGCTCCTAGCAGGTCAGGCTCCGAGTCTGTGCCAGATATGGACTGGCTACAGAGCTTCCTTCTCAGAGAGCCCCACCAGCTGTGTTCAGTGCAAGGGCCTTTAATCCTCTGCCACACCAGCATGGCTGAGGTTAGGTTACATAAGGCATGTTACACACCGTGCTACCTAGTGGGTGGACAGTATCATACAGATGAGCATCCCGTTGCCGGGAGGAGAGTCATGGGGCAGACCCTCAGCGGGTGTAAATCAGTAGAGCTCTGGTGATCGCCACAGAGCTATGATGATTTACACCAGGTGAGGCTCTGGCCCAGAACCATTTGTTCTGGTCTCTTGTGCTTCTTCCTATTTTGTTCAGTGCACCCGGTGTGGCTGCAGCCCTCTCAGTATCAAGGTGCTTGTATTGGTATAGTTATGCCCCTACAAGAAAGGGAAGAAGCTACCCAGGTAAAAGGCACCTGTACAGCAGTATAGCTGGGTCTACGCTCGGGGCTGCTCTGATTTAATTGGTTCTGGAGAAAAACACCCTCTTCCCCCTTGTGGAAATAGTCAAATCAGTGAAAAAAAACTGTAGCTGTGGCCTATGCCAAGAGAGAACTGGTGCAGATAGACAGGATCCTGGTGAGAAACTAGCTTCACTGACCTGATGAGTAGAAATTATGAGGCTAAGTAGCTCTAACTTACTCAGTTAATGGCCCATCATTGTAATTTTCAGCCCCTCAGTCCTGTCGCTCTCCTGACATAAACTAACAGATCTCTGTGCCTAGGCTTGGCACCATTTAATTTTTATTTTTTTATAATCTTGACAGATAATAGTGATGTTGATTCTGAAGCACTTTTTTCAATTTTTAGTGATTTAAATGTTCACAGTTGCGGGAAATCCTGGAGGGGGCAGACAATAATTATTTAATGACAGTAGATGTTGAGATTCAAAAAGTTAAAGCTACCTAACTGGTGCCCTGCTCTAACTCCAGCTTTACAACACATTTTAAGGTGGGACTCTAATGAGCTCTCAAGGAGCATTTTTCTTACTTTGCCTGTCTGTACATTTCGATTACTATTGATGGAAATATTCTGTCCTTGGTTTGTGTGTGTTTGGCGAAACTGATGTTTACTTACATTTACTGATAAGAAACAACATTTACAGATAAGCAAAGTAAGAAAAATGGTCCTTGAGAACGGATTAAAGTCCCGCCTTCTGATTGTGTATGAAACGTGTTATAAAACTGGAAATCAAAGGCGATGGAATGACAAGGAAAAGGAAATGATTCAGCAAAATGCCTCCCTGTAAATGAGTCAGCAAAATGCCCCATATTTTAACAGAATAAAGTCTCACCCCATGCCCCCGAGGGTGTGAAATATACACTGCTATGTAAACCAGCCTAAATACAAGCATAAAGAGGTCATTAGATAAGGAACAGTCTGCTCACTGATGCTCAAGGGCCTTTGTTCAATCCAGGTTGCAGCTTCAAAGAGATCATGGCCCTGTGCAGACACCCACAAAGGACACCCCCGCAGCGCGGACACTTTCTTCTTAGCCCTGGGATTTGGCAAATGACGTTAGCACTCAGGAACGAGCCAATTACAGAGTTGCTGAGAGTGCAGGTATGGGATGGTTAGGTACTGAGCTGGTTTTTCCTCTTCCACCCCCAGCTCTGCCAGTGTACCAGGCCACAGCCCCCCTGCTATGCCAATCATGGGCCATTGCGAGATTGCAAATCCCACAGATGTGCATAATCCGAACAAATGGAATGCAGGGAAAATGACTAATTCTGAACATAAGGAAGGGAGCTGATCTGATTCTCTGCTCAGGGTAACTGAAGTCAGTGGAGTTACCCCTGTATTACAGAGCAGAGAGCCAGGCTTGCGGCAAAGTGTGAATTGCTCGTGAAAGCCATGAATTTATCCATCTGTCTACTTATGGGATCCTCACAACTGCAATATCTGTCACGCACAGGTGAATGTAACCCCACTGTCACCTGAAGGTAGGGAAATATTATCCCCATTGTACAGGTGGGGAACCAAGGCCCAGAGAGATAAGTGACTTGCTCAAGGTCACCAGGAGAGTCTGTGGCAGAACAGAGACTTGAACTCTGGTCTCCTGACCCGCCCGTGTAGGGTGTTCGGGTATCACCAGTGGTTAAAATGTTTGCAAGAGACATGCTTTGTTCAGCATCCAGTTCCCAGCCCTTAAAGGCACAGCCCCAACCACCACACAATCTAGTGCCTTAACCACAATGCCATGAAGAAGCTGAAATTGGTTCTTTGCTTCCCTACTTCACCTCCTGTTTGCAACAGAAAGGTGATGACTTCAAGTGGGAGGTGATTCTTCTCCTGTCTGTAGAGGGCACCCTGTGCACAGGACAATGCCCTGCAGCTGTGCAAGACAGAGATGCTGGGGAAACGGTCAGGCTGCCAACTTCAGTAACCAAAGAGCAAACCAGAGAAGGAAAGGCCCTGTGGCCTTTGGGTATGGCACAGATACACTTATTGCAGTGGTGCATTGTGGGTATTTTAAACCGATCAGGTGGATGCAATCAGGTGGATGTGAAAAAATTGGAAAGAGTCCAGCGGAGGGCAACAAAAATGATTAGGGGGCTGGAGCACATGACTTATGAGGAGAGGCTGAGGAAACTGGGATTGTTTAGTCTGCAGAAGAGAAGAATGAGGGGGGATTTTATAGCTGCTTTCAACTACCTGAAAGGGGGTTCCAAAGAGGATGGATCTAGACTGTTCTCAGTGGTACCAGATGACAGAACAAGGAGTAATGGTCTCAAGTTGCAGTGTGGGAGGTTTAGATTGGATATTAGGAAAAACTTTTTCACTAGGAGGGTGGTGAAGCACTGGAATGGGTTACCTAGGGAGGTGGTGGAATCTCCTTCCTTAGAGGATTTTAAGGTCAGGCTTGACAAAGCCCTGGCTGGGACGATTTAGTTGGGAATTGGTCCTGCTTTGAGCAGGGGGTTGGACTAGATGACCTCCTGAGGTCTCTTCCAACGCTGATATTCTATGATTCTATGATCACACATGTTTAGGTTCTTTCTTCTCTCATTCTTTATTATGCAAGGTGGTCTAGTGGTCAATTCAGGGGATTAGGACTCAGGACTCCTGGGTTCTGTTCCCAGCTCTGCCACTGACTCGCTATGTAACATTGCAAGTCACTCCTCAGCTTAATGCCTCAGTTTCCCCATCGGCAATATCTGGCTAATGATACTTTGTAAAGTGCTTTGAGAACTACACTAACAGCTCAGCTGTTCCAGGGGAGGGGGTTAAGACGGTACTAAAGCCTTTCCGCTGTCATCCTCAGAGCACAAGGGCTACAGGATACTAGACTCTCCAGAGGGTGCAGGGCCATGGAACCCCGTCTGCCAGACTCCTGTCTCTCTCTAGATGAGCAGAGTGCCCATCACCATGCGGTGCAGAGACTGGTGGTGTGTAAATAGCTAGCAAGGGCTCAGCTAAGCAGCTCCACCCAGCACGAGCTGTTACACATGGTCTCTGACCTATTTCCATTGCAGAAGGACGGAACTCAGTTTCAAGCCCAACACCCTTGAACCTCAGGGGTGTCAGATCCAGGTCCGGGCTTCCTGGGTCAAGCCCCTCGTTATTTTGACAGGGGAACCCTAAAAGCCTCCCATAAGAGGGTAACTCACCAGTCTTTCTGTGACACATTCTTGTTGTAAATGTGCCCACTGATGTTCCGGTA
Organism: Terrapene triunguis; assembly: GCF_002925995.2. NCBI lineage: Eukaryota > Metazoa > Chordata > Testudines > Emydidae > Terrapene > Terrapene triunguis. Next base: position 2,329,152 of record NW_020664542.1, on the reverse strand, counting down.
TGGGGGGCAGATGCACTTGCAGCGGATGTCCTCCGAGCTCTGCATGGGGAGAGGAGTTGGCATTAGTGACTGGCACATGAGCAGCTGTTCAATGAGTTCCCCCACATGGCATGAGACGGGCGAGATGTTCCCCAATGAGGGATAACTTTCCTTCATGACTCTTCTTCCTGCGCTGCATGTTTCATAGCAATGACATCTTTCAGCCAGATGCCAGGAGCTCTCCAAACAGATTGTTATAGGGACTGAATCTCCCACTACCTTGGCTGTTCAGATCTTCACTGACAGTGGGGCTAGAACTCAAATCTTCCAGCTCCAAAAGCACAGGCTGAAGGAGAATCTCCACTAGCTGTTTGCGGTATAGGGCACATGACACAAAAGGTGAGCAGTTCCAGTTCCATCCTGAAGAAGGCAGTGCCATACACCCCCTCCCCACACACACACACACACGCCAATTTGTTACAATACCCACCACCTTTGCAAACTTCCGTGAAAAAGCACACTCCCTATCGTCCCTGTCTCAGGTGCATGTGGCATCTTAGGCTGGTGACTGCATCCGTAACTGTTCCCCACTCTCTGCCCCTCACCTTGCTGGCCTGCGCTGGAGGTGCTAGGACACACCACGCCACCGCTGCCAGCCACAAGATCTTCATATTTTCCCAGCTGCGCTGTGTCAACATCCCAGGAGCCTTTGAAACAAGGAAATAAAAGAGTGTGTTGGGGGAAGGATTCCCATCTGAAAGGGGCCAGCCAAGCCGCAGTATTTAGCTCCCTCATCTTCCCCAATCTCTCCACCCTCCTTCCAGACTGCAGGATGTCCCTAGATTAGTATTTAAATTACATTAACACCCAGCTCAGGGCCCTGTTGTGCTAAGGGCTGTACATACATATAGAGACAGGTGCTGTCATGAAGAGCTTTTACAATGTCAAATACACAAGACAGGCTAAGGATGGGTGGGGAAACGGAGGCAGGGCAGTGTGTCCAACTTTTGTGACTCTGTGGCAAGCCTTGCAATATTTGGTGCTTTTCTTACAGTCCCAGCTCCTGGAGTCCTGGGATGATGTGGGGCTCTCAGTTTGCCTTTATTATAAAGGGAAGTTCTTAGCTCTTGGGCTCGTGGAGAAAAACGCTGAAATGTGACCCCCTAAAGTCTCCAACTTCAGAAACAAAAAAAATCATTTAAAAAACATCATGATTTTAAGCCAACCTCATTTAGGAGAATGGTGGCAGGGGGACCTGACTTGTGATTTCTGAACACTTGTATCATTGGCTGGCTAGTTCCTTTAAATGAAGCAGGTCCAGAGCGCCTGTACCAGGACAGGTGCTCCCAGTTTGGCCAGTTAAGAAGGTGGGGGGGGCAGCACCTGGGCTATAAAGGAGCGGAGAGAGGCAGAAAGGGAGAAGGTCCCAGGGGTTGAAGAGCAGTAAGAGGAATTGACCAGAGTTGAAGGCAGAATAGTAGCAGATTTGTTACCTAGTGATGTCTCTGTGCTAGAGGAGGCTGAAACCCAGAGGGACAGTGCCATAGGGCTGCCCGGGGGCAAGCAGGGCAATTTGCCCCAGGCCCGGCAGCGGTCTGGGGCTTTGGTGGCATTTCGGCAGCGGAGGGGCCCTTCAGTCGCGGAGCCTGAAATGCTGCCGAAGACCCGGACCGCTGCCGGGTGAGTACAAGCGCTGCAGCTCTCCCGCTTTGCCCCAGGCCCCCTGAATCCTCTGGGCGGCCCTGCAGTGCCAGGGTCTCCTGTTGGAGGTGAGAGCTTAATAGAACAGGGGGAGTGAGGGTTGATCTCCTAAGGAGACTAAACTCCCAGCAGAGAGGCTGGGGCAGGTTCCTGCTGGGAAGAATGGGGCACGTTCCAGCTGGAAGGAGAACTGAAGATGAGTCCAGGTGTGGTGAAAGATGCTGGAGCGCGGTATGTGCTATGCTGAGGGAAGATGGTTTGGGGTTCCCGAGGGCTATATGCACAGGAGATGATAAATGGACTGTGTTTTGGGACTTTGGGTTATGGATAATTTGCACTGTTTAGATAATCTGTAGTTCAGTAATAAACTGGTCCCAAGAGGGATATTTATTGGGGTGAGAGGAGTCCTCTGGGGCTTGAGAAGGGGTGTGGGATGGTAACCCTGGTGTTAGGGTGCCCTGTTGCTAGGCGGTGCTCTGGGATGAGGGGGAATCATTCACTGTGTGACTGTTGGTACTGGAAGTGACTGCATCAGACCAGGTTGCCCTGCTGGCCACTGGCAGGGTGAGGAATGGAACCCAGGGTCTCTAGCCTCCCAGTCTAGTGCCCTACCCACTAGACTCCACTACCTCCCTATAACCACACATTTCTAGATGTTCAGGAACCCAGAACTAGCTCTGAGTCAAAGTCCTGCATCTGAACTACCACAGGCTTGGGGACCATTGGGACCTAGTTGCCAGTAAACTCTAGCAGAGTCCTAGCTCTGCTCTAGTTAAGGCTAAGAACTCCTTTCTGTCTAAAGACTTGCTCTTCTCGCCCCTCCGACATCACTGTGGAATTGCAAAGCGTCTCCCAACTCCCTGTGGCAAGGAAGGTTCTTGCTTCCAAAAATCTCACTCCATAGTTTCCTGACAGGAGTTGTCTGTGGGGTTTGTTTTAGGGCTGCAAAAACAATGCAACCCTGCAGAGTCTGCATTATCAACCCAGTGATGACCAGTCACCAGTGGCTTCACGAGTGGAGACTCTTTCCCACAGAAATGGGAACTGGACTAGGAAGACCAAGAAATCAGAATAAAATAAGCTAGTTCAATGGGGCCCCCTCCAGCTGCTACTGCAATAGAAGTGTTAAATATGGCCCCAATCCTGCCACTGGGCTCCTTGACAGCAGATCCAATTGCAGGAGGGAGACCTACTATCATACTGCATTGATCACATGGCTAATGAGAGCCAAAGCTGAACTTATTCTGCTTAAATCAAGGTCCGGTGATGATTCATACCCCGGAGCAGACACTTGGATTTGTCGCCATGATTCTGTCTGTATTTAATTTGCTGTCTTGTTTCTCATGACTCTCTATTCCATTTGCCCTCTTTGCACTAGTGATGTCTATAGCATAGCTTAGCAGAACAGTTTATAACACACACACCCTCTATGCTAGCCAAGCAGACAGCGTGAGTGATGTGGGCCTGATCTAACCCTATTACAGCCACTGGGAGTCTTTCCCTTGGTGGTGTTGGACTTTGGATCAGGGCCCCTGGGAGCCCAGTGACATGGTCAGAAGTGCATGTGAATTAGTGCCACAGCCCTGATCCATCACCCACCAACTTCCCTTCCTCCTCTAGGCTTTTTGCAATAGTCACTGCACAATGCAGCTAGTGTTTGAGACTCAGTTTAAGTAACACTGAAAGTCTTCTGCCCCTGTGAAAGTTAGTCATCCCCCTGTGGCATGAGAGGCAGCAACAGATCACCCCCCAGCTCCATGCTGAGATGGGCTTGATGCTAAGTTACCCACTCTGCTTGGTACATGGCTGAGCTTTCCTGGGAGATCTTACATCCAAGTAATGACCAGGCCTGACCTTCCTTAGTCTCTGGTTTCTCCTTTAAGACCCATTTGTTTTTCCTAGAACCTCAAACTCCCTGGCCATTTAGTAGTGGAGATAGATCCCACCAACCAGTGTGGATGGACCACGCAGTGCTCACTTATTGCTGGGGAGGATTTTTCTAGAAGGGACGATGTGAACCCAAAATGGCTAAGTTAGAAACATTAACACACACAGGAGGAGGCTGTGAAGCATAGCAGGAAGAGCCAATGGCTGTGACCCTGAGGCCCCAGGTGAGGCATTGGCCAAGCTCCTGACTCAGCCTGCCAGATGGGAACCTGGGGGCTGCACCTCTGTGCATGCCAGGCTGTGCTCTGGCTTACAGCAGAATGCAGGGCAGCTGGGAGCAGCCTTTGGCCCTGCCTGTCTGTGCGAGGGATATGCAGATGCCAGGGATGGAGGAACCACCCACCTTGGAGCAGGGTTTTGTGTCTTCTGTCCCTTTGATTAGCAGGTGCACAGCATCCTGATAAAATGCTGCAAGACCTGCCAAGGGAAGGGGTGAGCATCCATGTGGTCGCACCTACTCAGACAGGAAACCAGCCTCCCCCTCCCCCCTTCTCCCCTCTATAAAGTGAGGAGTTGCCCCAGCCTTATCAGACAGCAGAAGCAGGGAAGCCATTGCTTCCAAAGCCAGAAGGGGCCCTTGTGATGATCCAGTCTGACCTCTTGCATAGCATGGGCCAGAGCAGGGAGCCCACAGCTTGCAGTTGAATGGATAGCCCTCCCCAAGCAATGAGGTCTAACACAGACTGGCAACGGAGCATCCCCCTGCAGAGAGGCACAGAGTGCTGCAGTGCAAGACCAGAGCCTAGAAACCGAACCCTTTGTTCCTCGTTCAAATGTAGGTCACCCTCCCTCGCTTGTTGCTGTGGGGCTATTTTGCCCCTTCTCCCCCATTTAATCTTATCACAAAAGGGGCCTCTCTCACACTACGGAAATTGCGGCCTTCATCCTAAAAAGCACTAATCAGCTTTGGAAAAAATCTCCAAGCAAGGTGGCGTTGCATCTCTGAAGACTGTCTAGGCTGCGTATGCTGTCAGGAAGGCCCTGAGAATCCAGTCCACGTGACAGCTAACAAGAAACTCGCCTGAGCAATGACCACGCTGTACATAATGAGCCACAGATATCCCTTGCAGAACCTACTCTAGAGCCATTAGACAGGTATGAGACAGCTATCAATCCTTGTGCCTTTGACTCATGGTTCCGCTGCTAAGGAAGGACCTAACCTGCTGTACTTCTGGCTAGGATGTGCAGTGCCTAACAAAGGCAGCAACTCAAGCTAATTAGTTTGCAATTAATGTGCAGATTAAAATTCTACTTGAATCCATTATGTCTTTCTGTACGATCCCAACAGACAGTACGCAGATGGCTCTGCACAGCCCATGGTGCAGGCACGCAGTTACACTAACCAGTAGTCAGCATTAAGGATTGCAAACCCAAAATGCCAGCTGCTGTACACAGATCTAGTTTGCATTTAAAAAACAATTAGAATCATAAGACTCACCTTGCAGCCGAATTGATACCCACCCCGGCAGCAGCTCCTAGCAATGATGGAAGCCACGCTCCCTTACCACTGATTGGCTCACACCACTGATACTCTCTGGTCTGTGTCATAACAGACATCACCTGCTACCAGCCAGAAGTCCCGGCCTAGGACTGAGCTACGGGACTATGGATCATTTCTCAACCCTGATGTGGCAAGAAAAGGAATAGTTGCAAAATGTGAATCACTAGTGCAAAGCGCTGTGTGAATGTGATGTCAAAATGCCACATGGGGGAGGGAGGAACAGTCATCAGGGAATCGTTGCATGAAGTAAGGGGGAAAGGATGGTCTTGTTAAAGCACCAGCATGTGAGTCAGGATGAGGCTCCCCACCTGCCCAGGTTTTCCCAGCTCATCCCTTGTTTACATAGCTGTCTTGGGAACTCGGTCAGGATGCTCAATACACAGTCAGCTGGCCAGTTCTATGGATTCAGGATCCTTCCTGCTGCCCCAGCATTTTGTATCTCAGAGGTGGCAAGTCTAGTCGTGACTCATAGATTCTATATGCATCCGAAGAAGTGGGCTGTAGCCCACAAAAGCTTATGCTCTAATAAATTTGTTAGTCTCTAAGGTGCCACAAGTACTCCTGTTCTTTTCATAGATTCTAAGGCTACAAGGGACTGTGTGATCATCTTGCATGTAACAGAGGCCAGGGAACTTCCCTGGATTAATTCTTATTTGAGCTTCTGCTTCTACTCCCAGCTCTGCTAAGGGCTCTGCGTGTGACCTTGGGCAAGTCACTGCCCCCATCTGCACAAGGGGAGACTGATCCTGAGCTACTCCCAAGGGGCAGTGTGTGAAGTGATCTGTGCACCTGCTTTCAATGGGGGTGGAATCTGCTTCCTCCTGTGGCAATGGAGAGTTTTTCAGCCCAGCTCCTCAAAGGTATTTAGGTGTCTGAAATCAATGGGAGTTAGGTGCCTAAATACCTTCGAGGAGCTGGGCCTTCGTGCTTGAGCCAGGGCTGGCTGACAGGTGAAGAGACTGACACCTCCCACCCCTCGCACAGAACAGGGACTAGCAGAGCCCCCTCCCCTCCCCACCAGTGCACCTCAGCCTCGGCCCGGAAGGATGGGGGAGAGACGGCTGGTGGTTTCCAAGGAGTCGAAGGGAGTTAGCCCCCACCATCCTAGGGAAAGTCACAGGGAGCTAGGCTCGCTGTCTTAACTCTTGTGTCTTTGGAAGCCCCTCTCCACGGTGCTCCTGGCCTCTCCGCTGTAGCTAAACCAGGGCACTAAGTGAGGGGTTGTTTTATGTAGAAACACCCTCCCCCCCCCACATACACACCTCCCAGGAATTGGACTGACCCCTACCAAACCCATTGTCACCCTGTGGCCATGGAACAGCAGTGGGGTAGGACCAACTAAGCTCTGAGTTGGTTGCCTAGAAGGGAAGGCGCACAGAGCGCCTGGCACAGAGTGAGAATGGAGGACCCGGGAGGGGGGGAGAGGAGATGGGGGGGAGGACCCTGGCCTGGGGGGGAGGGGAGATGGGGGGCGCACCCAGCCCCTGGCTGGGGGGGGTTGTTGCAATAGAGCTGATACGGGTGCGAGCTTGAACTAGAGAAGCGCACCTAGCGTGCAACCCCCAGCGACTTCTAACTCCCCTTCAAACAGCTGGGGGACGGGGGGCGATGGCTGGAGCGGACCCGCGGGTGGAGGCCGCCGCTCCCAGGGGCTCGCCAGCTGCTGCCTAGGGCAGCGGGTCCGATTCTCCAGGCGAGCTTCCTGAGGGGCGTGCGAACGGTTAATGGTGCTGGGAAGTGATGTCACCCAGCTGGGGGGGGGGGGGGGGCTGCATGTGTGGGGCGGGCCGGGGGGGGGGGGCGGGGGGGGGGGGTGCCGGTGGGGGGGGGGGTTGTGTGTGGGGCGGACGCCTCATGGCTGCCGTGGGCTGCATCGTGAAGCTGGGGGGTAGCGCACTGACGGAGAAGAACCAGCTGGAGACGCTGCGGGCCGAGTCCCTGCCGCGGGCCGCGGGCATCGTGCGGGGGCTGTGCGGGGCCGGCGCCGGAAGCTGCATTGTGGTGCACGGAGCAGGGTAGGAGGCGGCCCTGCCGGGGTCCGGGGAGCTCGCCCGGCTCGGCCCTGTTCCCACCCACCCCCGCTCTGCCAAGGCACAAACCCCCAGCGCGGATCCGAGCCAGGGAACGAGGCTCGGGCTCACGCCCGGGGGTGAAGGACACAGGGGGCTGCAGGGGGCTCCCCATTGCTGATCCCAGGAACAGCCGGGCTGAGGAGAAATGAGCGCCCCTAGAGGAGGGAAGTGGCTCTGTTCCTTGGTCAATCTCACTGCAGGCCTCTGGGGAGGCAGGTGTTACACTGCTCTAAACACGTGTATCCATGTAAGAGTTGTGTATAGAACCAAGGAGGCCTAATGCCTTGGCCCTTGGCCATGATCTAACTACAGTACTAGACACTTTGCCTTATTTTATTGGAACTTGTGCTATGACTGGATCTGCTAGAGCTTTTTAACTTTCTCTTAGTTTCTATGAGGTGGGGGTCTTGATTTGCCATTCAGAGCCCTGAAACCTGTCTCCCACTCCCTTCTGATTTACCTTCTTTGCTTTACATTCTTCCCAGAATTTAAAACACAATCTCACCAAAAAACAGGTCCAGAGGACTTTTGGAGTCAGTCTTGCTTCACTGGCAAGAGGGGTTAGTTATGTGGCACCATAGCCCTGCAGCGCTTCCAGCTCTGCTAGACTACAGAATAAGAAGAAATTGAAAATAAAAACATGCCTTCCTTATTATAATGCAGATACCCAATAGAATGAGTACACTTGTTTTTAAATACTGAACAAGAAAGTCAGCATGTTTACCTTCAAAACAAACACCAAACAAAAACTCTAGTATAAGCAGACTAGACAATACATTGGATTAATAGAGTGGCCTTCTGTCTTGAGGCCTGGGTTCCAATTTGTCTTGCTTTGGGTCATTAGAGATAAGGCTTTAGTGGTGCCATCCTAGGTTGTTTGTACACAATGGCAGGGAGGATGTCCCTAGCTTCTGTTTGCCAGAAGCTGGGAATGAGCAACAGGGGATGGATCACTTGATGATTCCCTGTTCTGTTCATTCCCTCTGGGGCACCTGGCATCGGCCACTGTCGGAAGACAGGATACTGGGCTACATGGACCTTTGCTCTGACCCAGTGTGGCCGTTCTTATCCACACTTCATTGTAAACCCAGGGTCTGCAGGACCCAGGCTTGTGGAGTCCGTGTTTCCAAGCGTCCACACTGCATTGTAAACCTGGGCTTACAATTGCCGGGCCTGGGTCTCGCAGCTGTGCTAACGCATCCACACTGCACTATGCAGATCTTGTGACTCAGGTCTGCGGTTTGACCAATGTCCACACTGCAAAATGACAGGGCTTGGCCCTGAGTCACAGTGGGACTCACACTCTGACCACCCCCCGCAGCAAGCTCCTAGGACCAGGGTCCTGAGTGCTTACTGACCTGAGTCAGACTAATTTGTGTGTAGACGGAAGGGGGAGTGGGGCTCCACCCTGAACCAGAGCTGGGGCTTAGTGTGCAGTGTTGACATACCCTGAGTTAGGTCACTGTGGTGTGGGTCTCTCAGGTCTAAGGAGCTTTGGATGGGACCCAAGGGTAGGAGTGGACAATGGAAGGGGAGGGATGGGGCTGAAGTAAAGATGGGCACAAAATTAGGATCTGGGAGTGGCTTTCGAACATTAGGGTTGTTTGGATCTGGGGTTTGGGATTGGGCCCCATCTGGTTATAAGGGGACTTGGGGACAGAGGAAGGGGATTTTCGGATGAGGGAGGCTGTTCCAAGAATAAGGAGCAGTGTGAAAAGAGGCTTGGAGGTGGGAATCTAGAGGTCACGGTCAAGGTTGAGGGGCATCAGCAGAGCAGTGGGATGGAGTGAGCCCAAGCTTGTCATTAAGAACATTTGTATAGGTAAGCCTTAAGTGCTAGAGAACTGGGCGCTGAGGTTGGGCAATTTCTCCATAGCCAGTAGCGTCCGCAGGCTGTTACCTCTGTGAGAGCAGCCTCCAGACAAACCCAGGTGATGCAGTCTCAATACGCTGAACGCAACCTCCAGCTCTGCTTGGTGTTCCCACCAAAGACAATATGCTCTTGTGGCACTAATGCAAACGTAGACATTGCAAAGCCCCATACATGGTGTGCTCTCACCCCACCTCCTGTCATAGTAGATGGGCCCAGGAGTCTAGCCAGCCTAGCTGTCTATAAGGCACCCAGTAACTGCAATACTTTGCCCTGTATCCTGCCCTGGTCAGCCACCCCCATGCTCTGGGAAGCTGGCTCCACAAGCTGCCAGTCCCTGATGTTCCAGGGGAAGATGGCACCCCTTGCCCAATGCCAGATAGCTGGCAGTGCAGTGCTGCAAGGCAGGCGTGAGGGAGGGGATCCATCTCTGCCCAGTGGTTGTCAGTCACCATGAGATCGGGGCTAGAAGGGCGCTTGGAGCCTGGCTTACCCATGCTTGTCAGGGCTGCTTATCTCTGGGTCATTGGGAGGGTGACCGCTCACCCAACAGCATCTACTGCACTGCCATGGGTTGGGAGCTCCCCTGTGCGCGGCTGGCAGAAATGGCTCCAGGCACTTGCACACCCTCCTGCTATTGGCCCGCGTGAGCCATGGTACACCATGTGTGTAGGTGTGGGCATCTCCTCACACTGGGCGTGCTGGGTCGAGGAATTAGTGGCACTGAGTGGGATGTTGCCTGCCCTTATCCCCTTACCCTGGGCCTTCTCACTACTCTGCTTCTATGACCTCCCTGGACCCGGCATGTTCCTTTCTGACTTGGCACAAGTGGGAGGGAGGTGCCGGAAGTGACTAAATCCTGCAGCTGCCTCTGGGAGGGTGCCAGGCCCAGTCAGCCAGATGTCTGGCAGGCTCATCGCAGGATGGCATGGGCACTGCGCACTAGGAAACTGGGTTGAAGTGAATAAATTGAGCAAACGGGCCAGGTGTATCTTGGTCTGAACATTTTAGGGTCACATTTTTAGTGGCCTGCAGCCATTTAACCTCAAGCTGCAATCCAGAAACCTTGCAGACTATGTGGGGATGGGCTGGGTTAGTACTTGGATGGGAGGCCACCAAAGAAAACCCCATATTGTGAGTCAGTAGGGGGTGCCCTTCCTTTTGTTCCAAAACTGGAGCAATGCCCCGGGGGTGCTGCCCTTTGGATGCACTATAAAACTAAAGCCCCTGTGGTCATTACAGATCCCTTAGCACTTTTGGCAGGAGTAAGGGTGTCAGGCCAGGTGTCCTGGCCAGATTCCACCTTGGGCAGTTGCATTCTGCCTCCCTACAATTCCTGTGTGTTTCAGTTGCATACAGGATTTTTCCTCACTTCTTCCCCTGTCCTGTCCCGATGCATTGCTGTGCTGTACCAAACTGCTGCCCCAATTCAGTGGAGGAGGAAGCGATTCCTGGATAGAGCTCATAAGGCACATCAGGCAGCCTGAGCTGCCAGTATTTTAACATAAGGCTTCCACAAAAATATTCCCCTTTAGCCAGTGATAGACCCCAAGGATTGGGGAGGGGGGCGATTGCCAGGGGAATTTATTTATTGACCCCATCAACAAAAATGAGAAGAAAGGTCACCCCTTGGCTAACAGACTCATAAGTGTCCTTTGGCCATAAATGTTTTGCTCCTGAAAATATTTCAAGTATAGCACAGTGCTCCACTCTGGAAATGAGGCAAGAGGAACAATGAAATTGTAGGGGAGCTGAGCAGGACAATCTCCTGGGCAATCCCCTAGACACCTGCAATCAGTTCCATTCCAAAGGCAGAGTGGGGGAAATGCAGGTAGGAGCCCCAGAGACAAGCCATCTCTGCTAGGAATGAATTAGCAGCATCCAGGGGGTGGGGCTCCAGCATTGGTAAAGTGATCGCCCAATCTTCCCTGCAAAAACGATGGCTGGATTTTAACAAGAGGTCCCTAGACGCCCCCCCGCCAGTGCACCACTGGGCCCTGAACAGGAGTGGCCCCCAGATCACATTAAGATCTTTTAGATGCTGGTTGAATCCAGGTTCCAGTTTGGCTTCCTACAGTAGCCTCATGGTAGAGTTCAGGGAAGAGCCACCAGTGCAGAGAATGACTCATGATGAAAGGTTAAAAGAGCTGACTATCGGTAAGCAGTGATACAGGGGTTCTGGCAGCAGTCTAGGAATTCCTGGCAGGTGTTAACACCCGAGCAGGAGAGGAATGATTTAGGGTGGGTCACGGGGGCATAACTAAGTATAATGGGAAGAAAGGAGAACAGCAGAATACGGACCCTGGACTTCAGAAAAGCAGACTTTGACTCCCTCAGGGAACTGATGGGCAGGATCCCCTGGGAGAATAACATGAGGGGGAAACGAGTCCAGGAGAGCTGGCTGTATTTTAAAGAATCCTTATTGAGGTTGCAGGAAAAAACCATCCCGATGTGTAGAAAGAACAGTAAATATGGCAGGCGGCCAGCTTGGCTTAACAGTGAAATCCTTGCTGACCTTAAATGCAAAAAAGAAGCTTACAAGAAGTGGAAGATTGGGCAAATGACCAGGGAGGAGTATAAAAATACTGCTCCGGCATGCAGGAGTGAAATCAGGAAGGCCAAATCACACTTGGAGTTGCAGCTAGCAAGAGATGTTAAGAGTAACAAGAAGGGTTTCTTCAGCTATGTTAGCAACAAGAAGAAAGTCGAGGAAAGTGTGGGCCCCTTACTGAATGAGGGAGGCAACCTAGTAACAGAGGATGTGGAAAAAGCTAATGTACTCAATGATTTTTTTGCCTCTGTCTTCACGAACAAGGTCAGCTCCCAGACTGTTGCACTGGGCAGCACAGTATGGGGAGAAGGTGACCAGCCCTCTGTGGAGAAAGGAGTGGTTCGGGACTATTTAGAAAAACTGGACGAGCACAAGTCCATGGTGATGGATGCGCTGCATCCAAGGGTGCTAAAGGAGTTGGCGGATGTGATTGCAGAGCCATTGGCCATTATCTTTGAAAACTCATGGCGATCGGGGGAGGTCCCGGATGACTGGAAAAAGGCTAATGTAGTGCCCATCTTTAAAAAAGGGAAGAAGGAGGATCCGGGGAACTACAGGCCAGTCAGCCTCACCTCAGTCCCTGGAAAAATCATGGAGCAGGTCCTCAAGGAATCAATTCTGAAGCACTTAGAGGACAGGAAAGTGATCAGGAACAGTCAGCATGGATTCACCAAGGGGAAGTCGTGCCTGACTAACCTAATTGCCTTCTATGAGGAGATAACTGGGTCTGTGGATGAGGGGAAAACAGTGGATGTGTTATTCCTTGACTTTAGCAAAGCTTTTGATATGGTCTCCCACAGTATTCTTGCCAGCAAGTTAAAGAAGTATGGACTGGATGAATGGACTATAAGGTGGATAGAAAGCTGGCTAGATCGTCGGGCTCAACAGGTAGTGATCAACGGCTCCATGTCTAGTTGGCAGCCGGTTTCAAGTGGAGTGCCCCAAGGGTCGGTCCTGGGGCTGGTTTTGTTCAATATCTTCATTAATGATCTGGAGGATGGCGTGGACTGCACTCTCAGCAAGTTTGTAGATGACCCTAAACTGGGAGGAGTGGTAGATATGCTGGAGGGTAGGGACAGGATACAGAGGGACCTAGACAAATTAGAGGATTGGGCCAAAAGAAACCTGATGAGGTTCAACAAGGACAAGTGCAGAGTCCTGCACTTAGGATGGAAGAATCCCATGCACTGTTACAGACTAGGGCCCGAATGGCTAGGCAGCAGTTCTGCAGAAAAGGACCTAGGGGTTACAGTGGACCAGAAGCTGGATATGAGTCAACAGTGTGCCCTTGTTGCCAAGAAGGCTAACGGCATTCTGGGCTGTATAAGTAGGGGCATTGCCAGCAGATCGAGGGACGTGATCGTTCCCCTCTATTCGACATTGGTGAGGCCTCATCTGGAGTACTGTGTCCCGTTTTGGGCCCCACACTACAAGAAGGATGTGGAAAAATTGGAAAGAGTCCAGCGGAGGGCAACAAAAATGATTAGGGGGCTGGAGCACATGACTTATGAGGAGAGGCTGAGGGAACTGGGATTGTTTAGTCTGCAGAAGAGAAGAATGAGGGGGGATTTTATAGCTGCTTTCAACTACCTGAAAGGGGGTTCCAAAGAGGATGGATCTAGACTGTTCTCAGTGGTACCAGATGACAGAACAAGGAGTAATGGTCTCAAGTTGCAGTGGGGGACGTTTAGGTTGGATATTAGGAAAAACTTTTTCACTAGGAGGGTGGTGAAGCACTGGAATGGGTTACCTAGGGAGGTGGTGGAATCTCCTTCCTTAGAGGTTTTTAAGGTCAGGCTTGACAAAGCCCTGGCAGGGATGATTTAGTTGGGAATTGGTCCTGCTTTGAGCAGGGGGTTGGACTAGATGACCTCCTGAGGTCCCTTCCAACCCTGATATTCTATGATTCTAATGTTATGACCGGGAATGTTTAGGCTGAATATCGGGAGATCTAGGCTGACAATGAGATGTATCGGCCTCTCCACGGGAAGTGCTGGAATCCCCAATGCTTGGGACTTTAAAACTATTCCAGACCAAACCCAAGGGACTGTCCTGTAAGGAACAATCCTGTGCTGGCTCCAGGAGGAGGTGGATGGGGCCTTTCTGTCTCTGACACCTGTGAATTGTTATGTGTGACGTTCCCCTCTGGTGTTGTCTGGACCAGTGATCTGCTAGGTCACTCCAATCCTTGACTCTGGGAGCCAGCCTTACCCTGCTCTGCTGTGAGAACCCCCACTCCTTTGGCATGTAAGCTGCTCCCAGATACTTGCAAGTGAATGGCACTAGCCAATATCTCTGGTCCCAGAAATAACCCTAGGATACTCCATCTGCAGTGTCCAGTCATGCTCACTGGACACTGCAAGCTTATATAAGTTAGTCAATTTAACAAAGAAATTGATATGTACCAGGCTTGTTATCCCAAGGGGCGCCTCTGACGTGCTTCAAACCAAATGCACTGCTTCAGGTAGAATAAAGAAACAAATTTATTAACTATAAAGATCAATTTTAAGTGATTATAAGTCAAAGCACAAGAAGTCAGATTTGGTCAAATGAAATAAAAGCAAAACGCATTCTAAGCTGATATTAATACTTTCAATGCCCTTACAAACTTAGATGCTTCTCACCACAGGCTGGCTGGTTGCCCTTCAGCCAGGTTCTCCCCTTTGATCAGCGCTTCAGTCGCTTGGTGGTGGTGGTGTCTGTAGATGTAGGTGGGAGAGAGAGAGCATGGCAAAATGTCTCTCCCTTTTATCATGTTCTTTCTTTCCTCCTGGCTTTGCGCCCCCCCCCCCCCTTCAGAGTTAGGTGAGCATTACCTCATCGCAGTCCCAAACTGCCCAAAGGAAAGGGGGTGACTCCCTCGAGGGTCTAACAGATTGTTGCTGCCTAAGCCAGTGTCCGTTGTTCCTGTGAGGCTGGGCTGGGTTTGTCCCATCCATGCCCTGACGAGGTGTGAACTGCCTCTCTGTTCTTGGAGAGATTTTGCATGGGCTTGCGTTATGCCATGAGGATACATTTTCAGCCTCATAACTATATACATGAATTTATAACCTATAACCTTACTATAACGTGACTGTAACAATTACTATAACATCACTATAACAACTATGCTCAGTGCATCATGAAGAGTAACAAGAAGGGTTTCTTCAGGTATGTTAGCAACAAGAAGAAGGTCAAGGAAAGTGTGGGCCCCTTACTGAATGAGGGAGACAACCTAGTGACAGAGGATGTGGAAAAAGCTAATGTACTCAATGCTTTTTTTGCCTCTGTCTTCACAAACAAGGTCAGCTCCCAGACTACTGCACTGGGCAGCCCAGCATGGGGAGGAGGTGACCAGCCCTCTGTGGAGAAAGAAGTGGTTCGGGACTATTTAGAAAAGCTGGACAAGCACAAGTCCATGGGGCCGGATGCGCTGCATCCGAGGGTGCTAAAGGAGTTGGCAGATGTGATTGCAGAGCCATTGGCCATTATCTTTGAAAACTCATGGCGATCGGGGGATGTCCCGGATGACTGGAAAAAGGCTAATGTAGTGCCCATCTTTAAAAAAGGGAAGGAGGAGGATCTGGGGAACTACAGGCCAGTCAGCCTCACCTCAGTCCTTGGAAAAATCATGGAGCAGGTCCTCAAGAAATCAATTCTGAAGCACTTAGAGGAGAGGAGAGTGATCAGGAACAGTCAGCATGGATTCATCAAGGGCAAGTCATGCCTGACTAACCTAATTGCCTTCTATGAGGAGATAACTGGGTCTGTGGATGAGGGGAAAGCAGTGGATGTGTTATTCCTTGACTTTAGCAAAGCTTTTGATACGGTCTCCCACAGTATTCTTGCTGGCAAGTTAAAGACGTATGGGCTGGATGAATGGACTATAAGGTAGACAGAAAGCTGGCTAGATCGTCGGGCTCAACGGGTAGTGATCAATGGCTCCATGTCTAATTGGCAGCTGGTATCAAGTGGAGTACCCCAAGGGTCGGTCCTGGGGCTGGTTTTGTTCAATATCTTCATTAATGATCTGGAGGATGGCGTGGATTGCACCCTCAGCAAGTTTGTAGATGACACTAAACTGGGAGGAGTGGTAAATATGCTGGAGGGTAGAGATAGGATACAGAGGGACCTAGACAAATTAGAGGATTGGGCCAAAAGAAACCTGATGAGGTTCGACAAGGACAAGTGCAGAGTCCTGCACGTAGGTCAGAAGAATCCCATGCACATGTTACAGTGGACGAGAAGCTGGATATGAGTCAACAATGTGCCCTTGTTGCCAAGAAGGCTAATGGCATTTTGGGCTGTATAAGTCGGGGCATTGCCAGCAGATTGAGGGACGTGATTGTCCCCCTCTATTCGGCATTGGTGAGGCCTCATCTGGAGTACTGTGTCCAGTTTTGGGCCCCACACTACAAGAAGGATGTGGAAAAATTGGAAAGAGTCCAGCAAAGGGCAACAAAAATGATTAGGGGGCTGGAGCACATGACTTATGAGGAGAGGCTGAGGGAACTGGGATTGTTTAGTCTGCAGAAGAGAAGAATGAGGGGAGATTTGATAGCTGCTTTCAACTACCTGAAAGGGGGTTCCAAAGAGGATGGATCTAGACTGTTCTCAGTGGTACCAGATGACAGAACAAGGAGTAATGGTCTCAAGTTGCAGTGGGGGACGTTTAGGTTGGATATTAGGAAAAACTTTTTCGTTAGGAGGGTGGTGAAGCACTGGAATGGGTTACCTAGGGAGGTGGTCGAATCTCCTTCCTTAGAGGTTTTTGAGGTCAAGCTTGACAAAGCCCTGGCTGGGATGATTTAGTTGGGAATTGGTCCTACTTTGAGCAGGGTGTTGGACTGGATAGCCTCCTGAGGTCCCTTCCAACCCTGATATTCTATGATTCTATGAGCCTTCTGAAGACACCCAACACGACAAACTTTGCATTGGATACCACACAATCATTTTATAAAGATGAACATATGGGTGTAGGATGTTTGCCTGAGGTACAGAGCGTCAAAATATTTAGTACGGCACTTCCAAGTCCTCCCATCCACATGGCTTGTAACGCGAATCCAGACATCTTCCAGCATAGCAGGCTTTGAACATAGGCACCAACTTTTCCCAGCACCGGTGGGTGCTCGACCTCACCCCCCACCCCTCGCCCCCGACCCTGCCCCGACTCCACCCCTGCCCCGCCCCCATTCCAACCCCTTCCCCAAATCCCCGCCCGGGCCCCGCCTCTTCCCCGAGCGCGCCGCGTTCCCCCCTCCACCCCCCCAGCGCTTGCCGCCGCAAAACAGCTGTTTTGCGGCGGCAAGCATTGGGAGCTAGGGGGAGAAGCAGGGACGCCGCATGATCAGGGGAGGAGGTGGAGGTGAGCTGAGGCTGGGGACAGGGAGCTTGGCTGCTCCCCGTGGGTGCTCCAGCCCCGGGAGCACCTATAGAGTTGGCGCCTATGGCTTTGAATATGCTGCAGGCTGTGCCAGTTCATGTCAACCGGCCACTCTGCTTTTTCAGTACGGGGGCCGTTATTTTCAGGGAAGCGCATGATGTCATCTGGGCTAGTTTATGCTCACACGGAGGGTGTTTCTAGCCAGGAGCGGCGCCAGGATTTTTGCCGCCCTAGGCGGCAGCGCTCCTCCTCTGAGCATTCGGCGGTGGGGGTCCTTCCGCTCCGTGTCTTTGGGGCACTTCGGCGGCGGGTCCCGGAGTGAGTGAAGGACCCGCCGCTGAATTTCCACCGAAGACCCGGAGCGGAAGCACCCCCCGGCGCCAAATTTCCGCCGAGGGCGGCAAAATGCCGCCCCCCAAATCCTGCCGCCCTAGGCGACCGCCTAGGGTCGTCTAGTGGAAGCGCCGGCCCTGTTTCTAGCTATGCATGGAAGGAGTTGTGTGCAGACCCCCTGTTATCGTTAATGGTTGTGGTGAGAAGCAGTTCTAACTCAGTGCTTGTTGTATTCCATGTCCCACACGCTGTCGCTGACCCACATCTAACCAAGCCCAGTGCAATCCCTGACCATTGCGCTCAGATGTATGACTAGCACTCAGTGAGGCAGCCTTGGAGCTTGGATGCAGCTGGCGGGGCAGCTGCCATTCCACTGGCTTTTCTTGGCAAAGCTAAATTAAGTTCTGAGTCATAAAGGGGAAAACAATTTGTTATCATGGTGTGTGTGTGATGTTCGGAATTTGTGCTTTTCTGTGGCTTTTAAGCTACAAAGACTCAAAAAATGTTAAGATAAGGGCAGTGCAAAGGAGTGTCCTGCGCTGTGTCTGTCACTGCTGGGGCTGGGACCCCAGGGGAGGGGGCAGCCCATGAGTAGGGATGGGGAAACCTCACTCTAGTGACCCTCTGGCTGACTCTTGGGGAGGTGTCACTGGGTTGAATCCCTCAGGAGGGACAGTGGCCGTGGTGTGGCTCCTCATGAAGACAGGGTTTTGAGCTAGAAGCAGTGGGGTCCTCTGGATTAGATGAAGGCTGAGCTGGATTTCACTGATGTTAGGGGTGTATGAATTGGGGGGTTGGCTCAGTCCACTATGGAGAGGGCCCATCTTAGCTGAGTTTGGGGTTGTGATTGTCTCTGGAGGTTGATCTGGGCTTGCCTCTGCTACAGACCATCTCCCTCAATGGGGAGATCTGATGACAGGAGCCTGCTGCAGATGTTGGGTAGCAGAGAGTCCTTTGCCAATTTTGCTCCCCAGTCATCACCTTCATACCACGTGGCACCACTTCCTTGGACGGGCAGAAGGAGCTGAGGCCTGGAGTTTTGAGGTTCTTCCTTGAGCCTGTGCAACCATTGCAAAGCAAAATGCCCTGGACTGGGCTTGGGTTTCCATTGGAATGCGCCTCCTAAAACTGTAAAAAGAATGAGGAGTACTTGTGGCACCTTAGAGACTAACAAATTTATTTGGGCATAAGCTTTCGTGGGCTAAAACCCACTTCATTGGATGCATGCAGTGGAAAATACAGTAGGAAGATATATATACACACACAGAGAACATGAAAATATAGCTGGGTATGGCAACACCCATTTTTTCATGTTCTCTGTGTATATATATCTTTGTACTGTACTTTCCACTGCTTGCATCCGATGAAGTGGGTTTTAGCCCACGAAAGCTTATGCCCAAATAAATTTGTTAGTCTCTAAGGTGCCACAAGTACTCCTCATTCTTTTTGCTGATACAGACTAACACAGCTACCACTCTGAATCCTAAAACTGTGATGGTTTAATGACCACCCCAGGCAAGTGGGGAAAAGCGGCCCTGGGAAGAATGGGAGCGTGCAGCCCCATTCCCTAGTCAAGGTGTTGATCAGACAAGCCCTCCTGGTCCTTTCGTAATTGCTGCATTAGCAGAGGATCAAGTAGCACTTAATGAGTGTAAGCTCTCTCAGAAAACATGCTTGAAAAGGTCGGGGGGGAATATTTGCAGCAGTCTGACATAAGCCTTGGCTGCTAATAAGTGCCAGATTCTTATTTTACGATGTCCTCTCCAGCCAGCATTTTCGCTACCCCTGCCCTCCCCTCCACGTGCCAAGTCCATGCACTGCAACGGCGCCAATGGGGAGCCCTCACTGAGATCAGCAGGGAGAGCAAAGGGCATCATTCAATCTCCAAGCAGCAGGATTCAGGCAACAAAAGGATTTGGAAGTCACTTGCTGTCTTGGACCCTGTGCAAAAGCAATGGCATAAACTGGGGTCTCTGAGATTAAGCTGCTCTGCTCGGTGGGGCATGCTTCCTTCCTGATTCTTCAAAACACAAACCTGTTAGATGTGTTAATTCCTTGCGTTGGTACCAGCAAGGGGACAAAAACCTTGGAGGCCACTTGCTCCATGAGTAAAGACATGATGAACACAGGCCAAGACCTGCAGAAGAACTCTCTGGAGCTCAAAAGCTTGTCTCTTCCACAGAAGTTGGTCCAATAACAGATATCACCTTACCCACCTTGTCTCTCCCACTTTGGTTAAGCTGAAAAGATACAGATGTGCTTAGCCTTTGGGACTAGATGGCTCAGGAAGTTGGGATGGAGAGTTTTGTCACTGGCTTTGTTCGTTCTCCTTCCCATCTGATGACTGCTCAGTGAATCGGTGTGAAATGAATTCAGTAGATCTCAGCTCAGTTCCTCATCTCCCTGCCCTCCCCCACCACCATAACTGGCTGGCACAGACTTTGTTACCGCTCTAACGCTGGCTAGCCAGACACCATGATGCATATCGAATTGCTTAGTCTGTTTGTTTAACCTGTTCCTCCTGCTGCCATCCATCCTTTCCAGGTTTTGTTTAGGAGAACACAGGATACTTAATCCTGATCAAGCTGCTGCTGAGAAGATAATTAAACACATGGCAAGAGAGGACCATCCCAATGAGGAGGAGGTGGAAGAAAGTGCAGTTTCCCAGGGCTGGGTTGTGTGAGGCAGTTGCCTGGGGAAGCTAATTCTGCAGCAGAATTTGGAAGGGTAATATGCCCATTTCACAGAAAGGGGTGCCCTCTTTAGACTGCAGGCTCTGCAGGGCAGGAACATTGTCTTCTTTTAGAATAATTTCTTCCTCTAGTAACTCCAAGGGAATCAAATTTAAAATGGAAAAAAGGAGATAATCCACTGTAGAACTGACGTGTGGAACTCACTGCAGCAGGATATCATTGAGTCCAATAGTTCAGCTAGGTTCTGAATGCATGAATAATATCCACAGGCACACTGGCTTGGATAAGAACCTCAAGGACTGCCAATCATCATGCGTCAGGTCATATGCTAATCAGCAGCTGGGGTCAGGAACTAATACTTCCTACTGCACTACATAATACACAATTGATCAGCTGTTTTATAGGGGTTTTGCTGAAGCATCCAAGGCTGGCCATGTTTGGGAGCAGGATAACAGTCTAGATGGACCATTGGGCTGTTTCTTTAGGTTGATTCTGATGTTCCTAAAATTGTTTTTGAGATTTTCATCCTTCAGCAAATGTGTTATGCTCTGGCTCTACCATTGCTTTAATAGATAACAAGAACACACTTTGCACATCGCTAGCCTAGTGTCTTCCAACATTAATGACCAAATTTGCAAGTCTGCCATCCCCATTGTTCCCAATTGTGTGTGTGAATTCTCCATTGTTCTCCAGTGTGAGGTATTGTTTGGGGATTTTCCATTGATCTTAATGAGAACTCCTGGATGTGGAACTGTTCTTGAAATTTGGCTCTAATGAATTAAGTGACATCATCCCTGGTCCATTTGCCACAAAGGGAGTTGGTGGCAAAGACGTGTTAAGAACCTAGGAGTTCCTGGCTCCTTGTCCTATATGCATCCACTTAATGCATCCTCCTAATCCACTTTTTCTAGGATTCATGGGGCTAGATTTGCAATGGTGTCCAGTGGATACAGGGTCCATTGGAGGTAGTGGAGGCTCTGTGGAGCCATTTGTGACTCTGATCTCAGAGCTGGTTCTGCCCTGCCCCTGCGGTAATATTAGAGCAGCTTTGAGGCTACTGTGACGTATACTGGTGGGTAAGGTCCTGGACTGGGACTCGGGAGATACGGGTTCATTTCCAGGCTCCTTGTGTGACCTTTGGGCAAGTCACTAAATCTAGCTGCACCTCAGTTTCCTTTTCTAGTGGGAACTGGGAATGACACCACCTCCTTTCTCCCACCTTTTGTCTTCTTTGTCTATTTAGACTGTAAGCGCTTGAAGGCCGAGACCATCTCATGCTATGTCCTAGTCTCACAGAGCAGCATTTCCAGCTCTCTTTTTCTAGGGTAGTTTTACAGTAAGGCAGTATTATTATTTATTGGTTGAGCAACCGATAATATGCTTGGAGCTGTGCATGATGGTCCCTGCTCTGAAGCGCTCACTATCCAGAAGACAGACACAGAGGCCTCAGTGTTGTTGACGCTCATAACTTTACTGCAAGTCTTTTGCTTTTGGACAGTTTTCTTGAAGGCCCAGCTCCTGGTATCATGTGATGATGTGAGAATCTCCACTTTTGGTTAAAAAGTGAATTTCTGTCCCTTGTGGTGACATAGAAAAGGTTGAAAATGTGGCCCAAGTGCACTAGAAAGGTTCAGAAATCAAACAGCAAAGGAAAAGGCTTAAAAAAATCAGGAAATCCTTACAAAAGCAATCTCATGATTTTGGGGGCCTGGCTAATGAGTTTTGGCAATATGGAGTCATACCAGCTTATCCATATCGGTTGAATCAGTGTGCTGTAGGCTGAGTGCATTTACACTGACATAAAGGTGCTCATCTTGGTAGAGATGATTCCTGTACGTTTCAGAAAGATGAACTGGGAATCTCGGAGAAGGGGGTCCCATGGGAGAACTTTATTTCCCTTGATTTATTTTTTTCCAGCTAAGCTTTTCATTAGAGACTTTACTGCACTGTGACACTGCCTGTCATTTGACTGCTCAATGAAGTTAATTGTTACCTATAACTTTTAGAAGGGAGGGCGACCTAGTGGTTAGAGCAGGGCCCCAGCACCCAGGATCCTTGGGTTCTATTTGTGGTTCTGGAAGGGAGTGTGGTCTAGTGAGTAGAGCAATAGGGTTGTGTGTCAGGGCCCCTGCTTCTATTCCCACCTCTAGGTGGCAGTGTTGTCTAGTGGTTAGAGCAGGGTCCTGGGAATTGACTCCTGGATTCTAGTCCTTACTTTGTTGCTGTCTTTGCATCAGTTTCCCCACCTTTCAAATGGGAATAATGATACTGACCTCGGAGGAGTATTTTGAGGCGTAATTCACTCACTACAAAGTACGATGAGATTCTCCTATGAAAACTTCTGTGCGAATATTTCAATAACCATGGCAACGATGCTTAGTAAAGGCCCCTCTCAGTCATGTCAGCAGGGCCCTGCCATAGAGGCAAACCATGGGTGGCCGGGAGCATGTGCAGGGTCACTCATTGCATTCTCTGCATGTCGCAGCCTTTCTTAAGCATGAGGGACCATTGCAGCTTCCAAAACTCCTGTCTCCTGTCGGTTTATATCTCTGGGCTAGTCTACACTGGCAACGCTAAAGTGCTGGTGCACTGTCTACAC